>NC_081134.1:25442859-25752859 GCF_958295425.1 Solea solea
ACACCGAGGGACAGTTGGACAGACACACACAGAGGGACAGTTGGACAGACACAAAGACACACACAGAGGATCAGTTGGACAGACACAAAGACACACACAGAGGGACAGTTGGACAGACACAAAGATACACACAGTTGGACAGACACAGAGGGACAGTTGGACAGACAAAGACACACACAGCTGGACAGACACAGAGACACACACAAAAGGACAGTTTGACAGGCACAGGGACAGACGACGGGGCGGAGATTAGCATCATAGCGCCGTGGGTGGCTAATGATACATGCAAGAAGCTAACTCATACTTTAGCTAGCTGGAGTAAAATCTTCATACACTGGAGCACCGAGAGGCTGCAGAGATTCTGTGAATGAACTCAGGAATGTGAGAGGATGAGGAGGCGGAGTAACAGACACATGCAGAGGCGTGGCAAAACTGGTTTCATGACGTGAAAAGAAATTCTTTGAATATCTGTTGTGAAAGTTTGAGGAGGACCTGAGTCAACAGCTGCTGCTGTTACAGCTGCTGTTACTTTTGCTGTTGTTACTGCAGCTGCTGTTACTGCTGCTGCCACCTTGTGGTCAGAGAAGAGTAAGACGATATTTTTTATACTCAAACACTCATGACGTCAGTCGTCCTCATGGAGACCAAAACCTGGTCCTAATGAGGCAGAAGGAACTGGTTAAAGTTTAGGACTAAGATTTGAATGGTGGTTATGGTTTAAGTTAGTGATGAGACTTTGTGTAGTCTGTTTAAGTGTGTGAGTGTGCGTGTGTGTGAGAGTGAGATGATAGTTTGTCGTCAAGGTGACCTGCTATTTTACCAACCTGTAACCAGATCAGTCACACACACACACACACACACACACACACACACACACACACACACAGTGAAGCCTCCAGAGTTGTGTCCCACATCAGTCGACTGAAAGGAAACTTATTCACTAATTATCCTGTGAGTGCAGAGAGAGAGAGAGGGAGAGAGAGAGAGAGACACTGCGGCTGCTGCAGAGAGAGAGGAGGAGGAAGAAGACAGCAGGACAGTGTAGTGGAAGTGATGGGTTGAAAACATGCAGTAAAAACTACTGCGAGAGAGAGAGACAGAGAGAGAGGTTTAGAATTACTGTAGAGTGCAGAGGGGAGGAGGAGGAGGAGTAGGAGGACGAGGAGGAAGGATGCAGTGCTGAGGTGGGTGAGGCAGGGTGAGGTAAGGAGGGGGGTGGACGCCAAAGTCGAGGATGTTCATGGGAAGAAGACAGACGTTTGTAGCTTAACCTCATTGGCTGACAGGTGGAGGCTGCTCCGGCCAATCCCATCTGACTCTGTGCGTGTGTGTGTGTGTGTGTGCGTGTGCGTCCTCTCCTCAGATGATGGGGAACAGCTGTGATCGAGGTATTGTCTCCTTTCGCTCTCTCTCTCTCTCTCTCTCTCTCTGTGTCATGTGACCCACCTGTCATGGCTGGCTTCCTGTAGCATGTTGCCTGAACTTTGTCTCTGGTGGTTGAAGGAGGAAGTGAAGTGACGGTCGATGCATGAAAGTTTGATGGTTCCTGCAGCTGGAACATGATCCAGCAGAGAAACACTGAGCGCTGCATGCTGCACACACACACACACACACACACACACACACACACACACACACACACACTCACATACACACAGACACACAGACGCACATACACACACACACATGCACACACACACACGCACACAGCTGCATGTGTGTGTGAGGGAGAAGCTTTTTGTCGTTTTCATCGAAGAAAACGTTTTTTTCTTTCACGTGTTTCTGACGACAGATGAAACCTCGCACTCTCGCACACGTACTCTGGTCAGTGGGCGTGTCTGACTCCTGGAGCTGGAGGCGGAGTCTGTCAGTAACCCCGATCTTTACTGGAAACCCGACTTTATTCGGTGTGTGCCAAGTGAGACGACTTCCTGTTGAAACCATGTACGGCAGATTATTGGGATTTTAAATAACGTCACATCGTCAACAGGAAGTAGCTGCTGTCAGATCGTGTCCCGGCGGCGTCTCCAGAGCTGTGGGATGTTTGAGCTGAAACGCAGAAGTGTTGATTTGTTCGCGCTTGTGCTGTCATATTTGCATACTGTGATTTGATTGGCGGCAGCAGTTCCGCGACGCATTCACGGTCAACGTGTGAATGTGTGAGCTCAGCATGAAACCAGGACAGCGTCTCTTCTCGTAAACAGCTGAGGCCGCTCTAACATCTGTGTTATTTGGTCAGAGAGTGTTGTCACAGAAGAGTCACAAGTGCGATGTCGAGCCAACGATGTCCAACTCTAGATCAAAGTGAGAACGAGGCCGTGGTCCAGCAGGGGGCGCTGTGAGCTCATTCAGGCAAACCTGCTGACACGAGAGAGAGGAGGAAGAAACATCCTCACATCTGTGAAGAAATCAGTTATTGACGAGAAGTTGGGAAACTTTGGCTCCTCCCACCACCGCTCCCGATCATCCAGACCAATGCTGTGTCCATGCCGTTCAGTTTATAATCTGTGGAAATGAAGTGATGACATCATGATTATTCTGTAGAAATGAAACGATGATATCATGAATAATCTGTAGAAATGAAACGATGACATCATGAATAATCTGTAGAAATGAAGCGACAACACTCATGAATAATCTGTAGAAATGAAACGATGACATGAATAATCTGTAGATTATGGACAGTTATGGACAGTTTGAATGTGAAGGAGACGCTGTCCTGAGTCCGTGTCTTTCCATCAGCCTCAAAAGCAGATGATTGGCTGCTGGAGTGAAGAGGCGGGGCATGCGTCTCACTGTATGACAGGATGGAAATGGCACAAATGTCCACTGAAGTCTCTAGACATGATATTTCAGGGACGTGCGTCCACTCCCACACAGCGAGGCAGTGGGCATGTCCCGCCGCCCGCGGCTCGTTCCAGGCTACGCCCCTAACCTGATTCTCGTGCTGTGAAAGTTGATGGTGAAGAAGCGTTTGTCGTCTCTCTGTCTACAGAAGCGTCATCGGAGCGTTCGCCGAGGAGGAGGAGCATTTCCGGTCTGGGGAGTTCGGAGAAGAGCGTCGCCATCGACAACCCAAACTCCTCGCCGTTTAAAGTCTCGGTAAGTGACACACAACAGAGCCAGGGCGGGGTCAGGGTTCAGAGGGCTTCTACAGAGGATGGGTTCATTGAGGAGGTAAGGAGGTGGTTGTTCTCAAACACTGAGGAGGTTCTGCAGCAGTTTATTTTGGTTTTCGTCGTTCAACATTAAGACATTCTCACTCTTAGCTAGACTGGCTCCACCCACAACACTCACCTGACAGAAAAGCGTTGTACGTTTGTTCAACATCTGCATTCTGCAGACAGTAAACACAGGCAGAGTACATTCTGGGTAGAAGCGTCAGAATCACAGATCACTGTTGTTCATCAGTAATGTGATCTGTGTGTGTGTGTGTGTGTGTGTGTGTCCGTAAGTGTGCGTGTACGACACGTCACGATTAGGTTGCATCTCCACTACAAAAAGTACCTACTTAACGTGGGCGGAGTCATCACTGCACAGCTGAGAGAAACTGCGGTGACTTCGTTTTGTACGCGACACACACACACGAGTGACTAGTGACTTTACACCAGACTTCTGTAGTTGTTGGAGATTAACCCACGTGTTTAGGATTGTTCCTAAACACATGTCTATACTTATCTACAATTCGGCACTGTTCGGCTTGATTTCTGTCCACACGTCTCCGGAGTACAGCTTCCTACTCCACAGACTACAGCGGCAGCGGTCTGTGATGCCGCTTGCGATCAGCGACGCTGTCCCTAAATACACCACTCCACTTTAAAAGACTCCTGTTAAATATAGAGGTTTCCCTGGTAGTTGTTGGAGATTAACCCACGTTTTTAGGATAATTAAGTAGTTTTTAGTGATCTACAGTTCAGCGCTGTTCGGCTTTATTTCTGTGTGGGACGTCTCTTCCTGTGACTGGACTCAGGCCAGTCAGCGGCCGGCAGTCTGACCAATCATCGCATACTACCTACTTAAGCACGCCTGGAACTAGAGATGTTCCGATACTATTTTTTCCCTCCCGATACCGATTCCGATACTTGTGCTGTGGGTATCGGCCGATACAGAGTACCGATACCGATACCAGTGTGTTATAAAAAAATATATATCATACTACGCCTGCATGACTGTGATATGATTATCATCGGTGGTAAGGTTTGGCTCAGGTTAAACTCTCTGTAAAACATGAACAAATACAGCAAATGGACACCATTTATTTTTACCAGTGATATGTTATTTTGTTTTTTAGCTTTTACGTTTGTTTTGACTCTGGTCCACACACCGCAGCACTGGCAGAGCTTCATGTTTCCATGACGACTGACTGGGAAAGGACGCGCGTGACATCATTTTTACATGACTCCAGATTGTTAAAATGAGTCTCTGAAGTAACGCTAAACTTTAAAAACAGAGGCATACATACACAGGTACGCTGGTTAGTTGTCGCGCTGCTCTTTTCGTTTTAATAAACGGGCCGCTCCAGTTTGACTGTAGGCGTGCTAACGGAGCTAGTGCAGCTCACAACGCTAACAGAGCTAACTGGTAAATACTGCCAAACCGCCGACACGATGAGCTAACATTAGCTCCTTGTCTACAGGTGTCAGGTGATCCGTTCTTCTTCACGCCTCTAAAACAGCACAGCGCAACTGTTTCGAGAGCAGCGAAGAAGAACCGTGTCAGAGCTAACGGAGCTCTAATAAATTACGTGGTATCGGATCGGTGCATGGACTCCGGTACTCGCCGATACCGATGCCCACATTTTCGGCAGTATCGGAGGCATTTCCGATACTGGTTTTGGAATCGGAACAACTCTACCTGGAACCTCGCCTGAGCAGGTACTAAAAATAGTACCTGGTACCAGGTACTATGCTAGTGGAAACGCTACTTAAACCATGCCGTGGCGTGGCGAGTAGAGCCGGTGGAAATGCGCCATTAGTGAGTGTGTGTTAGTGTGTGTTAGTGTGTGTAGACCTCGTTAAGTTCTCCTCACACATTATTTTCAGAGTTCAGAATATTCACATATTCACTAATGATCACGTCTAATATTTGAGTCGCACTTTTTACTTGAAATGCCCGCTCCCTCACTGTGAGCGCCCCCTGCTGCTGAGAGCCGGCCTGAGACACAAAGGCTCGCGCTCAGTGAAAACAAGATGCCTGCCGTAGATTTTATTGAATATGTTTAACAAAAGACAAGGATCATGTCTTTTGTTAAATGTTAAAATTAGTTTTTTTGTCTAAAACTGAAGTTTGTAAACCACTCACTCTCCCACACACACACACACTTACTCTCCCACACCAAACCTCATAGAGAAAATCAGTGATTTTAACATCACACACACATACACACACAGGAGCTGTTGATTCACTGCTGCCTCCATCACTAAGTTCTAATGTCTTCTTTGTAAAATTCAGCATTTAATAACCTTCATTCAGATTAACCTCAGTGACACACAGTGACCACATGAGGCAGCAGAGGACCAGCAGCTCCTGTGTCCCTGCTGCTAAAATCACTGATTTTCTGTGTGTGTGTGTGTGTGTGTGTGTGTGTGTGTGTGGTCCTCACTGTTTGGTGTCAGACTGCTGACAGTGAGAGGATGAGGAGGGTGAAGAGTATCTGATGTCTGTCCTTGTTGTCTTTGTCTCTCAGGGTTTCTTCAGTAAACGTCTCAAAGTCTCCATAAAGAGGACGAAGAGTCAGACCAAACTGGACCGAAACACCAGCTTCAGACTTCCACTGCTGCGACCCGCTGAGCCTGACAGGTGACCTTTAACCCCCTCTAAACATGACGCCCACAACACAAATTTCAACATCGTGAAACAAATCTGACAGAAGTGATGTCGGCCATGTTTTTACTGTTCAGAGGTCACCTGACCTGCGGGGGGTGCTCCTGTTCAAAACCTCTGACTACAGCTGAACCATGGGTCTGCTGGGGTCAGTGGAGGGGGCGGAGTCAGTGGGTTTGAATCCGCCTCCTCCTGTGTAAGGTCAGGAAGTTGTTGTGGTTGTCTGTCTGTGTGTGTGTCTGTCACTGGGTGTGTGTGTCTGTGCGTGTGTGTGTGTGTGTGTGTGTTAGAGCTGGTAGTAAAAGTTATATCGATAAGAGAATATGCAGAAATATGTAGTGGAGACAAAATTGTTATATATTGTATATTATGTATTATATATCATATATTGTATGTTATATATTTTATATTATATATTATATATAATTTTAATGTTGTCTTGCGAATGCTAATAAAGCCGACTGCTTCTCTCTGAGCCTACAAGCCGAGCTCAGCTGCTCAGCTGCTAAGCCACGCCCCTTACATGTACGTACTATGTAGTGTTGCCCCTCCCACGCTACGCATCACAACAGACATTTGAAGGAAAACGTGGTGGACACGGTGCAGGTGGAGAGTGAGCAGAAAAAGAATAATGGCGCTGTTATTTTATTTAAATTAAATGTGTACTTTTACTCCGATACATTTCCCTTAACCATCTCTGTTACTCGTTACTGGTGACCTAACGCCTGTTTGTTGTCGCTAGTTTTTAGCAGTTAGCCACAGATTTGGTCTGAATTAAAACACAGTGTGACGTCTAGAAGAAAATCCCAGCAGACACAGAGAGGTTGTCACCGTTCATGACAGAAGGTTCGCCTGTGCCTATTATTATGCTTTTATTGTTAAGAAGCCACAATCAATGTCACATTCAAAATTGTCAGTGCTCACTTTGTTTAAATACTTTTACTTTTACTTGTAATACTGAAGTACATGACTTTTGATACTTAAGTACAGTAAATGTCAGGTACTTTAAGACTTTTACTCAAGTAATATTGTAAAAGGTGATTTTAACTTCTACCAAAGATACTTGTACTTTTACTCAAATATCGCTTTCAAGTACTTTATACAAGACTGCCTGTTTCTGTGCAATACTGTGAGGCTGTAGGCCTGTTTTTGTTTCCATTTTTTGTTGTAGTGTACGTTATTGCTATAGATTTTCTTTTCTAATACTTTACATGTTTCAAACATGCAACACATAATATCGTTATAATATATTATAATATCGTGATAATGTATTACAATATCGTTAGCATTATAATATCGTTATATCATTATACCGTTATAATATCATTATACCATTATAATATATTATAATATCGCCATTCTAACAAAAATATGGAGATATGAGTTTTAGTCCATACGTATAACCCAGCCCTAGTCTGTGTGTGTGTGCGTGTGTGTGTGTGTGTGTGTGTGTCTCTCTCAGACAGGATCAGGTTTCTGTCCTCATGCAGGAGGACAGCACTTCCTGTCTGACACAGCATCTCTGAGTCTCTGTCAGAATGAGACAAACAGCTAAGTAGTCTTTCTGTTTGTCCGCTTAAGACATTTGTCTGTCTGTCCGGTGAAGTCCTCTACCTGTCAAATGAAGACATCTGTCTGTCTCTGAGGACATCTGTCTGTCCACTGAAGATGAAGACATCTGTCTGTCTCTGAGGACATCTGTCTGTCCACTGAAGATGAAGACATCTGTCTCTCCCTGTAAAGACAGCGGCCATGTTGACAGGTGAAGTAAGGTGTTGACGTGCGTCTGTCTCGTGGGGACATCGTTGCCATCTCGCTGCGTCACCTGTTCCTGCTGCCTGGCGCCCACACTCCCCGCAGAGGCTGTTACCGTGGAAACGCTCCCTCAGGCCCGAAGCCCTGGGTTGTCCCTGGACCTTGTTTACCAGCTGATGGAGCACGGGGACACCTGATAAAGACGATGCTGGGCTCGCGGTGTCCTCAGTGAACAGAGCTCCAGCTGTGGGTCGGAGGGTGGAGGAGGGAGGACGGGGGAGCAGGGGGGAGTTGAGGATGCTCTGGGGAACTCCCCTCACCTGGCTCTGTGGTTGTTTTCCGTAGGTATTACTGCGTTTGTGTGTTGACAGCCGGTGACCAGAGGAGGTTGTCATGGTAACATGACAGCGGCGCCCCCTGGCAGCTCAGTTTTATCTTTTTTTTTCTTACGTCCTGGAACAACTGGACTTAATGGTCTTGCCGTCCTCCAGGTCCCGCGCTCTGCCCAAGCTGAAGGAGTCCAGCTCCCATGAGTCTCTGCTGAGCCCGGGCAGCGCGGTGGAGGCACTGGACCTGAACATGGAGGAGGACGTCCTGGTCAAACCGCTGCACTGCAGCATCCTGGGACAGGAGTTCTGCTTCGAGGTCACGTACTCGGGCGGCAGCAAGTGTTTCAGCTGCTCGTCGGCGTCAGAGAGAGACAAGTGGATGGAGAACCTGCGCAGGACCATTCAGCCCAACAAGGTGAGACCAGAACCAGAAAATCCCTCATTCACATCATAGACAGTACACCAGGATATCAATCCCATCAATAATCTGTGTTTATCCTGATATGAAGGAGATGAATGTGGATATAAAGCTGCACACGGGTCGTTTCTCTGGACTCATGAAGAGTTTCAAAATACACTGTAATAACACTATTAAAATACACTGAATACACTGTAAAAACACTGTTAAATACACAGTAAAATACTCTGTTAAAACACTAAAATACTCTAAATACACTGTTAAAACACTAAAATACACTGTTAAATACACTGTTAAAAACACTGTTAAAACATTCAAATACACTGTTAACTCATTGGCTTCCATCGACTGCTATAGACGTTCAATTCGGCCACTGCGTTGGAAATGGCTGGCAGCCAATGAGTTAAAACACTAAAATACACTTTTAAAACACTGTAAATTACACTGGTAAAACACTGTAAAATACATTGTTAAAACACTGTTAAAACACTGTAAAATACACTCTAAAATACATTACATGTCATTTAGCAGACGCTTTTATCCAAGGCGACTTACAATGGAATTGAGTACAATCAGCAAGGGGTGGAGTTGAACTTCCGACCATGATGTCTTTCTCACACAGGGTACCGGTCTTAACCACTGAGCCACTCCACCCCAGCTAATACACCGTTAAAACACTGTAAAGACACTGTAAAAACTCTCTAAAGTACACTGTTAAAACACTGCAAAATACACTGTTAAAACACTGTAAAGACACTGTGAAATAAACTGTAAATACGCTCTGAAATACACATACTGTAAATTGTCTGGCTATAATCTGTATCACATGATTTCATTATTCCCTTTGATTTCAGATAAAAACCTGTTGTATTTCTTTAAATGATTACATTCAATCAGATTACTCGTGTCAGTGTATTCAGATTATATTGGTTATAATTTAACTGCAACATAATATTGAAAGTAGAGGCATTCAGAATCAGATTACTTTTTATTATTTGTGTTATCATAATCAGATTATTCTAGTGAATGTATCCAGATTACCAGTGACACAAAGTGACCACACGAGGCAGCAGAGGACCAGCAGCTCCTGTGTCCCCGCCAGCTGGACTATGGTGTGGGAGAGTGACTTTCCTGTCTGTCTAACAGTGAGATAAAGACGTGAAGATGTTCTATAATAACTCTCTTTTTTTCTTCATGTTCTGTGTGGAGCCCGGGAAGAACACGTCTAGGTGTGTCTCCTTTGTGTTTTAAACAAAACAAACGTGTGTTTCCAGGACAACTGTCGCCGAGCTGAGAACCTGCTGCGTCTATGGATCATCGAGGCCAAAGACCTGCCGCCAAGGAAGAAGTATTTCTGCGAGCTGTGTCTGGACGACGTCCTCTACGCCCGCACCACCAGCAAGACCCGCCAGGACAGCCTGTTCTGGGGTGAGTACTTTGACTTCGGCGGCCTGCCGCCCGTGCACAGCATCACCGTGCACATCTACCGCGACATGGACAAGAAGAAGAAGAAGGACAAGAACAACTACGTGGGCCTGGTCAACATCCCGGTGTCTGGCGTGACGGGACGGCAGTTTGTGGAGAAGTGGTACCCGGTGAGCACGCCCACCACCAGCAAGACCAAGGGCGGCGGCCCCTCGATCCGCATCAAGACTCGCTTCCAGACCATCTCCATCCTGCCCATGGAGCAGTACAAGGAGTTCGCCGAGTTCGTCACCAACAACTACTCCATGCTGTGCTCGGTGCTGGAGCCCGTCATCAGCGTCAAGAACAAGGAGGAGATGGCGAGTGCGCTGGTCCACATCCTGCAGAGCACCGGGAGGGCAAAGGTCAGAAACACTGACTCTCAGCTGCTTTTACGCTGCAGTAGATTTAGAAATGATCTACGAGTCAGATGTTCACATAGACACTCATACAAACATATTTATGATTTATTTAAGCTTTAAAGTGACTGAACATGAGACACATGCTGTCTGTCCTTGTCCTCAGGACTTCCTGACAGACCTGGTGATGTCAGAGGTGGACAGGTGTGCCGACCACGATGTCCTCATCTTCAGGGAGAACACGTTGGCCACCAAGGCCATCGAAGAGTATCTGAAACTGGTGGGACAGAAATATCTGCACGACGCGCTCGGTGAGTGTCCAAGCAGCTGATTCACACCTGTAAATATATATACCTGTACAAGTATATACACCTATATACAGTATATATATATATATACATATATATATATATATATATATATATATATATATATATATATATATATATATATATATATATGTATATGTGTGTGTATGTATGTATGTATGTATGTATGTTATCTAATATATAATGTTATCTCTCCCCCCCCCCCCAACCCCCCAGGTGAGTTCATCAGAGCTCTGTATGAGTCCGATGAGAACTGTGAGGTTGATCCCAGTCGATGTTCTGGTTCTGATCTGGCTGAACACCAGAGTAATCTGAAGATGTGCTGTGAACTGGCTTTCTGCAAGATCATCAACTCCTACTGGTACGACAGGCCACTCCCCCGTCATTTACATAAAAATCACGACTGAAGATGATGTCTAAACTAATATTAACCACTCACTCTCTCCCCCCCCCCCCCACACACACACAGACACACCAAACCTCATAGAGAAAATCAGTGATTTTAACATCACACACACACACACAGCTGCCTCCATCACTAAGTACAGATGTCTGATTTTAATGAAATCAGCTTTTGAAATATTTCATTTAGACTTACTTCAGTGACACAAAGTGACCACACGAGGCAGCAGAGGACCAGCAGCTCCAGCTAAAATCACTGATTTTCTCTATGAGGTTTGGTGTGGGAGAGTGTTTGTGTGTGTGTGTGTGTGTGTGTGTGGGGGAGAGTGAGTGTTGAAAAAGTGTGTCTCACAGTGAGATAAAGACGTGAACATGTGACGTAGATGTCGTAGACTTGTTCATGTTAGCCACATTATGCAAATCATTTTCATTCAGTCTGATGATTTGATGCCAAGCATGTGCATCCTTCCCTCTTTCCTCGTCTCCTCAGTGTGTTTCCTCGTGAGTTGAAGGAGGTGTTTGCGTCATGGAAGCAGCAATGCACGGCTCGCGGTCACCAGCAGGACATCAGCAAGCGTCTGATCAGCGCCTCGCTCTTCCTGCGCTTCCTCTGCCCGGCCATCATGTCGCCGTCGCTCTTCAGTCTGATGCAGGAATATCCCGACGACCAGACGTCACGGACACTGACGCTCATCGCCAAAGTCATCCAGAACCTCGCCAACTTCACCAAGTGAGTACGAGCGTGTGGACGCAGCACCAGCCTGAGCCTTGTTTTACCAGGCTTATTCTTGTTGTTTTTAAATGTTTCTCTGCAGGTTTGGAAACAAAGAAGAGTACATGGCTTTCATGAACGACTTCCTGGAGCACGAGTGGGCGGGGATGATGCGCTTCCTGTCAGAGATCTCCAACCCAGAGACGCTGTCCAACACGCCGGGGTTCGAGGGTTACATCGACCTTGGCCGCGAGCTGTCCGTGCTGCACGCTCTGCTGTGGGAGGTCGTCTCCCAGCTCGACAAGGTGTGTGTGTGTGTGTGTGAACTCTGACCTGAGGCTAAGCCCCACCCCCCTATATTGCTATGTACCATTTACATTGAAACTGGGAGTTGGCCGCATTCCAGTTGAGAAGTTACACGTGTGCCACTGATTTACTGTCAGACCGTAAAAGTCACAGCGTTTGTTCCAGAGTTAAAGGTCAAAGGTGAAACGACACGTCAGCGACTCATTTTCATCTCTGTTTCTCTGTCACACGATCTCTGAGCGCTTCACACTCTCACGGTCGTCACCAGCAGTTATTTAGATTTCATGGCTGTGGATTTTCTGCTCCTTTTCAAAGAGAACTTTATTCAAACGTTGAAGAATGACAGAGACACGTGACGCTGAATCTCGTCTGTGATTGGGCGCTCGTTCCTTTGAAGTCCTGAGGTTCTACTGTGATGACGAGTATATGAGCACAAAGCTCAGCTGACACAGGGAGAGAGGCGGAGTCACGTGGACAGATCACCTGACCATAGTTTTTGAATCATCACATGATGACAGGAGGGTTAACCGAGGTTAAGCGAGTGAGTGGTTGAGCGAGGGAGAGATAGTCGTACACGTCCAGCCCTAGCAAGGAAGCTAAATGGTACTCAGCCCCCGTTTATTTGAATAAATACACCTGTGATTTTCTGACAACGCTCAGAGTGAAGCTCTGATTGACCCGTCTGTGTCTGAGGGCGGGGCACGCACACACACACACACACACACACACACACACACCTCCCCCTGTGCTGTGTCTCACCCGTCTCACCCGTCAGCATGGCTCTGCTGTTTGATGCACTTCTGTTCAGTAGAAGCATGTCTGTTCTACTTTATTTTATTTTTGTTTCCATTAACTTTCCCTCATGTTGTTTTCCTCCTCCCCCTCCTCCCCCTGTATGGCCGACTCTCTCTCTCATCTCTCTCTGTTGCCACCATTTTGTTTTCATTTTCAAACTACCACTGCATCCTGGTGCCGCCACACACACACACACACACGCACACACACACACACACACACACACGTGCAACAACCACAGGGTGAAAATTCCTTCCTGCAGGCCACCGTAGCAAAGCTGGGCCCGCTTCCGGGGATTCTGGGAGACATCTCTCGCTGTCTGGCCTCCCCGACGCCAGTGCAGCAGCTGCGGCGTTTCCAGGACCATGGCTCCACCCACAACATAAGCAGCAGCCTGTCGTCAGGGTTACAGCGAATCTTTGAGGATCCCACTGACAGGTGAGTGTGGGCAGTCGTCACGGTGATTTTAACCCACACACAGAGTTGTTGATCCTCTGCTGCCTCCATCACTAAGTTCAAATGTCTGATTTTATAAATTTGGCATTTGAAATATTGTCTGTGTGTGTGTGCGTGTCTGGGTGTGTGTGTGTGTAGCCTTCAGTCTCCGTCCACAGAGCGTGTGGATGGTTATGTGAGAGGTCAGCGCCCCCTGCTGTTACAGCGCCCCTCCTTCCACGCCAGCTTCTCGGATCATGAAGAGCGTGACGATCTTCTGTCAAACGGCCGCAGCGTGTCTCTGGTCGACCTGCAGGACGCTCAGAACCTGCACCACGAGGCTCCGCCCCACCTCAGCAGGGCCGGCTCACAGGTGTCCGTTGGACACGCAGCGTTACCGCACAGCCACTCCCACTCCAACCCGATGACGCCCCAGCCGGCGCCGCACCAGGTCAAAGCCCCACCCAGAGACACTCAGCCTCAGAGCGCCCCGCAGGTGAGGCGCCCACTGCACCCGTCTGTCAGCCAACCACGCAGCCTGCAGCCTCTGTCCTTCCAGAACCCCGTCTACCACCTGAGTAACCCTGCCCACAGCCTCTCCACCCGCTCCGCCCACTCTGCGCCACAAGACTCCAGCTCAGAGAACCTGAGCACCGAGAGTTCACTCAACAGCCACAGCAACTCTGACGACTACGGCAGCCAAGTGGGGGTCAAAGGTCGAGATCCCTCCAACAGCAGTCTGGACGAGCGGAGCACGCACAGTGAGGACTGTCCGACGCCTCGCCACCACGCACCGCCCGACCTCCCCCCCAGCACCGCTACGGCAGTCGCTGTCCCCCGTCAGAGCACTACGACGGGCACCGCCCACATCGTCAAGGTTGAACAGCAGAGCAAGGGAGGGGGCAGGGCACGGACGCCATGCTCTCTTCCTCACTGTACCTCAGTACGCAGCAGCAGCAGCGCTAACACCGAGCCGACGCCCACCACCAGCCACGCCAGCCGCCATCAATCCTGTTCTGCCGAGAACACGACTCCGCCCCCAAAGAGTTCCGCCAAACAGCTTCAGGCGGTAAGACCCAGACACACGGAACATGGATATGTGAATAAACATGAACTGCCTCAGTTGATGGGCAAAGCTTTCAGTCTGACGGCACGTTAACGTTGTGTTTTTACAGGTGGCGTCTCCAGCGGACGCTGTGGTGGTGGCCATGTCTCCTGTGGAGAGGACGGCGGCCTGGGTCCTCAACAACAGCCAGTATGAGGAGGTGGGTGGAGCCAGGAGCAGGGAGGAGGGCGGAGACAGGAGCAGGGAGGAGGGCCGTAACACGGAGAAGGTACGAGAAAAAAAAGAAATCAATCATCTGCAAAAACATGAGCCACGGCGCCACCCTGTGGAACTCACTCTCCATCAGTTTATCAGAATCAACTTTGTTCATAGCGTGATGAATAAATAATAACATAATAACTTTCAGTAACATAAACGATAGTATATGACAATATTATGAATACATGAATGTTGGTTATGAGTAGGGCTGAGCGATATGGACAAAATTTCATATCTCGATATTCATGCCAGATATCTCGATATCCATATGATACGATATGACTACGGGTTCGGTGAAAACCAAGCATTTTTCAGAAAAAGAAAAACATCATAATACAAAAGACTGTGGAAACTTTCCACATGGAAAGTGCAGTTTTATTGATGAGAACTCACTGTGAGACTGTACACGGGTACCATGTCTTTTGCAAAGTCTGATGTTATAGCGTCTGTAACGCCTTTATGTCTGGTGGACGTCGACTCATACGGTGTAACGCTACTGAACGCATCAGTAAACACACTTTGCTTGGGCTTCTTTTGGGATGACTGAGAAGTCCCCGGTGTTTCTCTCATTGTATTACACTCTTCGTGCAGCACGCGATGGTGTTGTTTCAGGTGGTGAAACATGTTTGTTGTGCTACCTTGCTTCGTCGCAATGTTTGCCAAGCACGACCTGCACAACACCTCGCTCTGGTTGACATCATCCTTTTTAAATCCAAAATACGATGATTTATGTTTTGGCACAAAATCGCCACCGGCCGCATTATCTACCGCGCTCATGTCACTTTCTTTCCCGCTGTGTATGTCGTGTGTGTGTGTGCGCGTCTCAGTGTCCGTCTCCCTCCCGCCCTCCTATGTTTGTCATTGGTTGGCTTCAGCTGTCGATCCACAGCAAGCCTGAAATAAGGTTTGTGGCTGGCTGGCCGCAGTGGTGCATTCAAGGGCAATCGTAAAAATGAAGTTTATTGTGCCAGAAATGTACATGTAGGGCGAGCGCGGGGGAAAATCTATATTGTTTAAATCGTTGCTTTTGCGATATGAATATCTTGAATGTTCATATCTAGATATCGATACGATAACGATATATCGTTCAGCCCTAGTTATGAGGTCAGAGCTCTGCAGATGTTCATTATTATTCCACCATCAGTGTCCGTCCTGGTCATCTGAAGTCATGAGTAGGAAAGTAAAAGTTTGTCCCTGGATAATGGAGGTCATTAGGTCAAAGGTCAGCTGATGTAAAGGTTGATGTTCCACTAACCCCTCCCCTCTCACATGGGCAGTACGAGCTGGAGATCTCGCGGCTGAAGGAGCGTCTGCGAGTGTCTGGATGTCGCCTGGAGGAGTACGAGCGACGTCTGCTGGTCCAGGAGCAGCAGATGCAGAAGCTGCTGCTCGACTACAAAAACCGTCTGGACGAGAGTGAAGAGAGACTGAGGAGACAACAGGAGGAGAAGGAGGATCAGATGAAGAGCATCATCAGCAGGTATACTCTGACTCCACACACACACACACTCTGACTGCACACACTCACACTCTCACTCCACCCACACACACTCTGACTCCACACACACACACACTCTGACTGCACACACTCACACTCTCACTCCACCCACACACACTCTGACTCCACACACACACACACTGTCACTCCACACAGACACACACTCACTCCACCCACACACTCTGATCTTCATTTCCTTATCTGTGGCCTGTGTGTATGTGTAGGCTCATGGCGGTGGAGGCGGAGCTAAAGCGTGACCATGCTGAGATGCAGTCTGTGATTGAAGCCAAACAGAAAATCATTGACGCTCAGGTAAACATCACACCTGTGGCCACACCCACCCAGCTATGACTCCTCCCTGATTCCCCCCAGAATTACCCACCCTTTTCTGATAATTCAAACAATGAGGCAGCAAGCCGACGATTATTGATGACATCACGTGAGGGTTTGTCAGTTGTTCTGTTACATAGTCGCCATGGTAACCAGTGAAAACATCTCATCGTCTCTTCACTGATTTCAGGTCAGTAACGGATGTGACATAAACCAATCAGGCAAGTAACTGTAGCCCCCCCCCCACACACACACACACACGCCTCACACCTGTTCAGCCAATCACAAAGCAGAAAATACTGAGTCAGTGGAAACTGGGCTGAAGAGAACTCATCCGAAAAAAATACTAATGATTGTGTTATTTCATATGTAAACTCAGGACTGCACCGGTCTCTAAACCAGTTTAAACTCTGGACTGAACTGGTCTATAAACCAGTATAAATTCAGGACTGAACGGTCTATGGTTTCTAAACCAGTGTGTACTTGTCAGGTGATCTCAGTTTACATTGCAGTGAGTCCTGAGGATCAGTACCTAGTATCACCACCAGGTGTCAGCTTCAGTCCAGTTTCTGATTCATGAAGGAGAAAGTTTCCTGTTGTTGAAGAACGTTCCAGCGTATTAGTGTCAACGTTGAATAAAGATATGAGGATGTGGTTGGGTCAGCAGATACCGTGTGTGTGTGTGCGTGTGTGTGTGTTGCTGCCAGCTGGTTTTATTTCTGTTTGGCTGGCCCCTCCCCTACTCTGATGACATCATCACAACCCAGCAGAGCTTCACTCACTTTTTCTCCAGTTTTTTTGTGTTATTTTCAGAGCTTTTATTTTGGCGGCTGCTGCCTCAAACTTCCTGTGAATGAGTCAAAGTCAGATGACCACGTGTTATAGTGTCATATTTAATTTATCTTCAAATGAAGAGAGCTTCAACTTTAAAGGGACAGTTCATGAAAACCGAAGACTCTACGTCACATGATCACGTCTTTATCTCACTGTGAGACACACTTTTCCAACAGGAAACTGAAGTTTGTAAACCATTCACTCTCCCACACCAAAGTCCAGAGAGAAAATAGTGATTTTAGCTGCTGGTCCTCTGCTGCCTCGTGTGGTCACTTTGTGTCACTGAGGTTAATCTGAACACAGGATTTTAAAAGCTGAAGTGATAAAATCAGACATTAGAACTTGGTGATGGAGGCAGCAGTGGATCAACAACTCCTGTGTGTGTGATGTTAAAATCACTGATTTTCTCTATGAGGTTTGGTGTGAGAGAGTGAGTGGTTTACAAACTTCAGTCTCACAGTGAGATAAAGACGCGATCGTGTGACGCAGATAAAGATGCGATCATGTGACGTGATCGTGTGACGCAGATAAACACGCGATCGTGTGACGCAGATAAAGACGTCGTAAAGACACTAGTGGTGCAACGGATCATCGTTGATCCGTGATCCGTTCGGATCAATATCTTCGGTTCGGCACACACGTGATCCGCGGATTGATTTATGAAAAAAAAAAAAAATGTGCCCATGTTCAGTCTACACACAGCGTGGTCCCTCCGCGGAGGAACGGAGGAGCTTGAACGCCCCGTGTCATTTAAATCCCCTGTATGGGAGCATTTTGGCTTCCCTGTCCAATATAATGATGAAGGAAAGAGGTTAGTGGATAAAACCGTGACGGTGTGTCGGCACTGTGGCACAAGAAAGCCATATGACAGTGGAAACACATCAAGCATGGCCACGCATTTGAAGCGACATCACCCCGGTGTTTCACTGACAGGTGTGAAAACGAAGGCTGCTCAACAACCGCTTATCACTGCAGCATTTAAGCAGCACCTTGTTGCACAATCAGGCCGGGCTAAAGCCATCACAAACGCTATCGGTGTGATTATAGGTGCAGACATGAGGCCATATTGGCTTGTGCAAAACGAGGGCTTTAAACACATGCTGAAAGTGCTTGAGCCACGTTACGACGGTGCGCGTCGCGCACCCACTTCTGCAAAAAGATTGTGCCAGACTTTTTTTGCTGATACGAAAAATGATCCGATCCGTGACTCTGATCCGAGGAACTATCCGATCCGTGAGTTTCTTGATCCGTTGCACCCCTAAAAGACGCCATCGTGTGACGCAGATTAAGACGAGCTCATGTGAACCAGATAAAGATACGATCACATGACGCAGATAAAGACACAATCGTGTGACGTAGATAAAGACGAGGATTTATAATCAGTGTATAAATACTAAAGCTTTGTGTGTGAGTGTCTGTTTGTGCATGCATGAGTGTATGCGTGTGTGTGTGAGTGCATGCGCGTGAGTGTGTCACAGTGAGGAACAAACAAAACAATCTTCCCTTTTTTTTCCTAACAAACGTTTTTATTGTTTTTGTGTTTTATTTGCAGCTTCGTTGTTTGTTTTTACATGATGACTTTGTTTATTTATTCCTTTGCGACCTCATCCTGTTGCTGATCTACTGAAGATACGATCATGTGACGTAGATAAAGATGAGATCATGTGACCCAGATAAAGACGCAATCATGTGACATAGATGAAGACGCGATCGTGTGACGCAAATAAAGACGCAGTCATGTGACGCAGATAAAGACACGGTCATGTGATGTAGATAAAGACGAGATCATGTGACCCCCCAGATAGTGAATAAAATCAGGTTTTTGCTCGTGTTGACATCATGAACTGTCCCATAACTGATGGTTTTCAGTTTCGCTCCTTTTTTTTCCAAAATAAAGGTGCAGTGATTAAAATGAAGGATGAATCAGCAGAAATGTTTGAATAAAATCTGCCTGCAGGGGGAGCTGTTCATGTGTCTGTGTCATCTGAAGAAAAAGGAATTCACGTGGTTGTAATATGTAGCATCACCACTAGATGTCCTAACTGCTACGCAATGCTCCTTTTTTGTTTTGTTTGAACACTGATCAGCTGATCGTCACCTGTCAGACTGACTTCCTGGCCGCCCTCTTTTCCTCTGTCCTATTAGGAGAAGAGGATCGGGTCTCTGGATGCGGCAAACTCTCGGCTGATGGCGGCGCTGACGCAGGTGAAGGAGCGCTACACGACACCACACCTGCACAACGGCCTGTCGCCTAGCAACCCCAGCAAACTGTCAATCACTGAGAACGGAGAGTTCAGGAACAGCAGCTGCTGATTGGGGGCACGTCTGACCCCGCCCACCTCACCTGTGTCGGATGTGGACATTCAATGATAGAGAGAGAGAGGATTTATAATCAGTATATAAATACTAAAGCTTTGTGTGGGAGTGTGTGTGTGAGTGCGTGCGTGTGTGTGAGTGTGTGTCACAGTGAGGAACAAACAAAACAATCTTCACTTTTTTTTCTAACAAATGTTTTTATTGTTTTTGTGTTGTGTTTTATTTGCAGCTTCGTTGTTTGTTTTTACATGATAACTTTGTTTATTTATTCCTTTGCGACCTCGTCCTGTTGCTGATCTACTGAAGTGTCACCTGTGGTATCAGGGTCAAAGGTCACACCTGTCTGCTGAATAAAAATCTGCCTGAAAACCTGACGTCTGTCGTCTCCATGGAAACGTGCTCTCACACACGTGAAGCGCGCTCACATACAAGTGAAATTTTAGACATTAAACTAACTTGATGAACAGGTAGTTTCATTCATGTGTTCATCACATTTATCATTAACTCAATGAACAGATATTTTCATTCATGTGTTCATCACATCCATCATTCGCATGAACAGATAGTTTCATTTGTGTTCATCACATCCATCAGTAAGTTGATTAACAGATAGTTTCATGCATGTGTTCATCACATCTATTAGATAGTGTCATTCATGTGTTCATCACATCCATCATTAACATGAACAGATAGTTTCATTCATGTGTTCATCACATCCATCATTAACATGAACAGGTAGTTTCATTCATGTGTTCATCACATTCGTCAGTAACTTGATGAATAGTTATAGTTATGGAAAATAAAGACCTGTGTCCGTTTGTGTGTGTGAGATCTCTTAAAATTGACCACAAGAGTTTGTTGCAGTACCACGAGTGGCCACAGGAAAACAGGCAGAGGGGGCGGAGATACATCCATGGAAGGAAGTGACGCTGCAGTTTCACAGAAGGAGGCAGAGTTTGGCACAGGTTTGTTTTCTTGTGAAGTTTTTTTTATTTATGTTTAAAAAAGAAAAGTAAAGATAGAGGAGGAGACTGAAGACAAAGAAAATATATTTATGTTCAAATCTCTTCAAATCTGATTAAACAATGCAGAGAAAACTTCAATATAGACTTTATTATTACAAAATAGGCAGTTTACCCACATCTTACTGTACAACAGGCTCCGCCCACACACCACCCACATCGTTGCCATAGAAACAAGACACGGACAACACTGAATCGGCCGTCTGCGCATGTTCACACTCCCACCACAAGAGGGCGCCACTATCAGACATGTCCCGACCTCAAACTCACGCAAGAAAATTAATTAAATTTTTAAAAAGTTTTCTTCACGCGAAATATTTAAACTTCACTTCAAATAAAACGTTAAAAATAAGAGAAACGTAAACTTTAGAAAAAGAAAAATTTTATCGAGGAGGAGGAAGAGGAGGACGAGGAGGAGGATCTTCACAACTTCTCCTTGGACTGAACCCAGATGAACGGACCTGACTGTTCCTCAATGATCTGCTTCACCTGATCATAGATGTCCTCCAGAGTGTCCCCCTGAACAACAGCTACACACACACACACACACACACACATTATTTATAAATAATAAAAAGCAGTTGTGTGATGGTCACAGTGTCCAGGCCACTGGAGGGCGCTGCTGCTGTTGCTGCTACTGTCTCACCTGTGAAGTGCTCAGTGAACTCCTGCTCCAGCTTGGTTGCTCTGTCAAAGGTTTTCCTGCTCTGCTCGTCCGTCAGACGCTTGTTCATGTCCCTGCAGGAAGAGACAGCGTCCACAGGTCGGTCAGAGAGACACAATAGGAACTGAGGACGATGATGAAGGACACTCACATGATGTTCTCCACAGACTTGGGTTTGATGAAGACGGCGATGGGGTGAAGCTGAGCCAACTGCAGCCTCTTGATGGCGTTTCCTGACACGTCCAGGATGCAGTGTTTCCCCTGACGACAGGAAAACAACTACATTTTAACCCCTTCACAAAACACCACTCACTCTCCCACACACACACTCACACTCACTCACTCACTCCCACACAAAAGCTCATAGATAAAACAGTGATTTTAACATCACACACTCACACTGCTGCCTCCATCACTAAGTTCTAATGTCTGACAAAGTGACCACACGAGGCAGCAGAGGAGCAGCAGCTCTTGTGTCACCGCAGCTAAAATCACTGATTTTCTCTCTGGTGTGGGAGAGTGAGATAAAGACGTGATCATGTGACGTAGCGACCGAATGTAACACCTGAACTGTCCCTTTAACTGTTCTCTATTCCACGCTGTCAGCTGATCATCATGATCAGGGTCCAGCAGGGGCTGTTACCTTCT
Source organism: Solea solea (assembly GCF_958295425.1). NCBI lineage: Eukaryota > Metazoa > Chordata > Actinopteri > Pleuronectiformes > Soleidae > Solea > Solea solea. Next base: position 25,464,623 of record NC_081134.1, read on the forward strand.
CAGCGACCTCTCGCACTGACTGCACGCTGGTTCCGTACAGGTGGTTGTTGTATTGACCCGCCTCGATGAACTTGTGGTCCTGGATGTCCTTCTCCATCTGCTCCCTGGACACCACAAAGTGATAATCTCGTCCGTCCACCTCGTAGTCCCGCTTCGGCCGCGTCGTATCTGAGGGGGAGGGGCCAGAAAAAACAAAAACAAACACGTTAATGCTTTGAGAATGAATCCGATCAAAAATCAATAAAGATGAAGAATCTCACGCGGGACGCAGGATCCGAACTTGTCGGGAAACTCAGAGATCAGGTCGTCATTGATCCGATCTTTCATGGGTCCCAGGATGATGACGGGACGCGTGTAGTTCACTGTCGCACACAAAAAGTCTACATTCATTCATTCACAAACGTTTGTCTTTTTACTGATTACAAACTTCAAACTATACTATATCTATTTTTATATATATACATATATATATACACACACATACGTATATACAGATACATACAGTATGTGTATATATGTACATATATGTATATATACATAAACATGTGTGTATATACACATACATATATACATATTTATATATACCTATGTGTGTATATATACATATATTTATGTGTATATATATACACATATATACAAATATGTATATGTACGTATGTGTGTATATATATACATATACACACATATGTATATGAGTATATATACATACTGTATGTATACATATATACATATACATCTATATATACATATACATAATGTATGTATACATATATGTATATATGTATGTGTGTATCTATATATACATATGTATACACATTCGTATATGTATTTTCATATGTCTATATACATATATGTATATATACATATATGTACTGTATATATATATACACACATATATGTATATATATACATGTGTATATATACATACAGTATATATAGTATGTATATATACACGTACTGTATGAGTATATATACATATATGTATATATACGTATATATGTGTGTATATACACATATACATATATGTATATACTACATATATGTGTATACATATGTATAGGAGTATATATACATACTGTATGTATACATATATAGATATATGTATATATACGTATGTGTGTGTATCTATATATACATACATATATGTACATACATACATATGTATATAAATATTAACGTATACATATGTATATGTGTATATATTTATATACATATGTATATGTTAATATTTATATACATATGTATATATACTCATACACATATGTATATATGCATATATACATATGTGTATACAGTAGGGCAAAAAAGTATTTAGTCAGCCACCGATTGTGCAAGTTCTCCCACTTAAAATGTTGACAGAGGTCTGTAATTTTCAGGTACACTTCAACTGTGAGAGACAGAATGTGAAATCCTGGAAATCACATTGTAGGATTTTTAAAGAATTCATTTGTAAATTATGGTGGAAAATAAGTATTTGGTCAATAACAAAAGTTCAACTCAATACTTTGTAATATAACCTTTGTTGGCAATGACAGAGGTCAAATGTTTACTGTAGGTCTTCACCAGGTTTGCACACACTGTAGCTGGTATTTTGGCCCATTCCTCCATGCAGATCTCCTCTAGAGCAGTGATGTTTTGGGGCTGTTGCTGGGCAACACAGACTTTCAACTTCCTCCACAGATTTTCTATGGGGTTGAGGTCTGGAGACTGGCTAGGCCACTCTAGGACCTTGAAATGCTTCTTACGGAGCCACTCCTTCGTTGCCCGTGAGGTGTGTTTGGGGTCATTGTCATGCTGGAAGACCCAGCCACATTTCATCTTCAATGCTCTCACTGATGGAAGGAGGTTTTGGCTCAAAACCTCATGATACATGGCCCCAATCATTCTTTCCTTAACACGGATCAGTTGTCCTGTCCCCTTTGCAGAAAAACAGCCCCCAAGCATGATGTTTCCACCCCCATGCTTCACAGTAAGTATGGTGTTCTTAGGATGCAACTCAGCATTCTTCTTCCTCCAAACACGATGAGTTGAGTTTGTACCAAAAAGTTCTATTTTGGTTTCATCTGACCACATGACATTCTCCCAATCCTCTTCTGGATCATCCATATGCTCTCTAGCAAACTTCAGACGGGCCTGGACATGTACTGGCTTAAGCAGGGGGACACGTCTGGCACTGCAGGATTTGATTCCCTGTCGGCGTAGTGTGTTACTGATGGTAACCTTATTACTTTGGTCCCAGCTCTCTGCAGGTCATTCACCAGGTCCCCCCATGTAGTTGTGGAATTTTTGCTCAACGTTCTCATGATCATTTTGACCCCACGGGATGAGATCTTGCATGGAGCCCCAGATCGAGGGAGATTATCAATGGTCTTGGATGTCTTCCATTTTCTAATAATTGCTCCCACAGTTGATTTATTCACACCAAGCTGCTTGCCTATTTTAGATTCACTCTTCCCAGCCTCGTGCAGGTCTACAAATTTGTTCCTGGTGTCCTTGGACAGCTCTTTGGTCTTGGCTATGGTGGAGTTTGTAGTCTGACTGTTTGATGATGGATGATATGACCAAGGGGAAGCATGTAGATGATGAAGAGGAGGGGGCCGAGCACCGAACCTTGGGGAACACCAGTGGAGACAGGGAAGGTATTTGATTTGAAGTTGTTTATGGAAACATAATGATGGCGGTCGGAGAGGTAGGAGGAGAACCAGGAGAGTGCTGTGCCGGAGATGGCGATGGTTTGGAGACGGTGGAGGAGGATGCTGTGGTCGATGGTGTTAAATGCTGCACTGAGGTCGAGGAGGAGGAGGATGGAGAGTGAACCAGAGTCGGCGGAAAGGAGGAGGTCGTTGGTGACTTTTAGGAGGGCTGTTTCTGTACTGTGATGGGGGCGAAAACCGGATTGGAATGTTTCAAACAGTTGGGAGTTGAGGAGATATTGCTGGAGCTGTGAAATGATGGCGCGTTCCAATATTTTTGACATGGGAGGGAGTGGGAGGTTGGAGATGGGTCTGAAGTTGTCCAGGTGGTCGGGGTCTAGGCCAGGTTTCTTCAGCCGGGTGTGATGGTGGATAGTTTGAGAGTGGGAGGAACAGGAAAGGAGCTAAGGGAGGAGTTTATGATGGTGGTGATGGTGGTGATGGTGGTGATGGTGATGGTGGTGATGAGTGGCGTGAGAGTGGGGATGCAGGCTTTCAGGAGGGGGGCTGGGATGGGGTCAAGGTGGCAGGTTTTTAGCATCATGTCTGAGAGTAGTTTGGTAGTGTCTGTGGGGGATAAGGGAGCAAAGGAGGACAAGCCATGGTGTGTGGTCATAATGAGGTCGAATTCTGGGGGGGGGGGTGAGCTGAGACAGAGGTATGAAGTGTGATGTGGATGATTTGGATTTTGGAGTGAAAAAATAGTTAAAAAAGTAATTATTGCATTTGTCTGTGGTGAATGTGGAGGTGATATTGTCTTTGGGTTTGGTGAGCTGGGCAAAGGTGGTGAACAGGGTACGTGGGTTTGATGCATTGGAGTGTATTATTTGGGAGAAGTAGTTTGACCGGCGGTGTTTAAAGCTGTGATGTAGGTGGAGGTGAAGTGTTTAAATGCATCAGCGTGGACAGTAAGACCGGTTTAGTTATGGAGTGGTTTGAGTTGTCTGCGTTTGCGTTTGAGTTGGTGGAGATCAGGAGTATACCATGGGGCAGAGGCAGAAAAGGAGACTGTTTTTGTTTTGAGGGGAGCAAGTTGGTTAAGGCAGGAGGAGAGAGGGACTGGTTATAGTGATCGACAAGTTCTGTAGTGGTGGAATCTGTGGAGAGGGAGGAGCGAGATAGTGATTCAGATATGAAGGATGAAAATGAGAAGGGGTTGAGTGATTTGAGATTGCGGAAGGTTATTGACCGGGTTTGACTGGGTGTTGGAGTGGGGATGACAATGTCCATGGTGATGGCTCGGTGGTCAGATATTGTGAGGTCAGATAGTGTAAGGTTGTGGACTGAGAGTGGGGCTGAGGAGCAGACGAGGTCGAGGATATGTCCATGGGAATGCGTGGGTGAGTTGACATGTTGTGTGAGGTTAAAGCAATTTAATATGTCCAGGAAGTCTGCAGTGAATTTTGAACTCAGAGTGTCGATGTGGATGTTGAAATCGCCAAGGAGGAGGATAAATGAAGAGTGGAAGAGAGCTGGGTATAGAAGTCTGTGAAGTCTGAGAGAAATGATTAACAGTTTTGGGGGGGACGGTAGATTATGGCAATGAGAAGTGACCGAGAACCAGGAAGTCGAAAAACCAGGTGTTCAAATGATGATGTGGGTGGAATGGAGATGGGGCGGAGTTTGAGTCTGCTGTGGTAGATGACAGCAATGCCTCCCCCCCTACGGTCAGGGCGGGGGTTGTCCAGATAAAGGTATCCAGATGGTGTTGTTTGGTTGAGTGCGATGTAGTCTGATGGTTTATGCCAGGTTTCGGTAAGACAGAGTAAATCCAATTCATTGTCCAGTATAAATTCGTGCAGAAGGAGACTTTTATTGTTGACTGACCGGGTGTTGAGTAGAGCTGTCTTGAGAGGCTTTTGTTGTGAAGTCCTTGTGACGGAAGTTGAGACAGGGAGGAGGTTGAAATTAGTCATGTGACCATTGCGCGGATGACGTAAGAAGAAGAGCTTCTTAAAGAAGAAGAGCTTCTTAAAGAAGAAGTTACAGGTCTGTGAGAGCCAGAGATCTTGCTTGTTTGTAGGTGACCAAATACTTATTTTCCACCATAATTTACAAATAAATTCTTTAAAAATCCTACAATGTGATTTCCAGGATTTTGTACTTGCACAATCGGTGGCTGATTAAATACTTTTTTGCCCCACTGTATATATACACACACATATATGTATATATATACATATGTATATAAAAGAGTGATATAATATACAAAAGTGTCAGGAAACAGCTGAGTGTGTTTTACCTTCCTGCTGAACGACAGGTTCATACGACAAGACGTACTCCTCCTGTCCACCTAAACGGATCAGAAAATGAACTGTAAGTAAAAAAAACCTGAACTGTCCCTTTAAATTTAAAATGCTATTTCTCACCAACGATAATCAGAAAAACTAAAAAAAATACAAGTGCATGCTGGGAATTTCAGCGGAACTCTGGATACAACTGTGACACGCTAACGTTAAAGTTGCAATACGGTGATTCTGTGATAAGCGATCATTTACACGTCATGACATCATCTTCTCCTGTGAGGAGCTTTTTAAATATTTGATTAATGAACTCATCATTGTTTATTTTTTAAAGATCGTTAAATAACATTAATGTGCTACATTCTGTGACATTAAGTCCCCCCCTTCAGTCGCGTGATGTCACACACGCACACTGTGACATTAAGTCCCGCCCCTTCAGTCACTGTGATGTCACACACACATACGTCACATTTAGTCCCGCCCCTTCAGTCGTGTGATGTCACACACACACACTGTTAAATTTAGACCCGCCCTCACCTGAGAGGGTCAAAGGTCGTCAGATAAATGACAGTCCCGCCCTAAAGTGTTGATATTTATACAAAAACAAGATGGTGGTTTGATTGAAGCTGCTGTGTTTCATGCAGCAGCCAGGGGGCGCTCAGGAGCATCAGCAGGTTACTGGCCAATCAGTGGTTTGTGCTCATTCATGTGATGAGTGGGGTGGGGCGTGTGTGGGGGGCGGGGTTAGTCGGAGCTCACGGCGATCGTTAGTGTTTCAGGCGGAGGAGGAGCTTGGGACTTACGGTAGCTACTCTCGCTATCGCTGGCGTTAGAGGTCAGATGTTCTGAAATCACAGTAAAACACAGGAGAACACAGTCAGCCAGAGCATCTATTACCCATGATGCTTTGCCCCCAAGCTGAAAACAATCACAAGGATTGGGATAGATGGTGTGAGTGCAGACGTACTTCCTGTTTGACCTTCGGTTTGTTTTGAATTTACTGGCGCGAGCCACCAGGGGGGCATAGCACACAAAGAACCAGTTTCTGTCATTTTTCAGCTTCTTAAATGTGAATCATTTCTAGTTTCTTTGATTTTTCAGCTTGAATCATTTTGTTTGTGGACAAAAACATTAAGAACATTAAGAACATCATTGGATTCTGCTGAAATTCCTGTATTTGTTCCAATCAATTCCACTCCCTTTTTTCTCTCGGTTTAAAAAAAAAGTTTGACCTATTTTATATGGAATAATAAACGTCCTACACTGCGTCTTTCTCTTCTTTATCTAACATATAACCGGGGAGGGCCTAAACGACCCAACATGAAACTTTATTACTGGGCAGTTCATGTTAGAGAGGTTCCAGCCTGAGTGGAGATACATAATAAAAGTCCCACTGTACTTATGTGTTTATTGATATGTCTTATTATTATTTTTATATTTTGTAGAATCCTTTTTTACTGATTTGATAAACCCTAATGGGTGTGTGGGAGTGGGGGTGTATATGATGTGTGTGTATATATTAATGGAGAAAGTAGAGGACATATTATGTAAATCTCCGTTTGTTGCAGCTCTAATATAAACAGGAAGCAGCTCTAATATTTTTATAAACAGGAAGCAGCTCCAATATTCTAATATAAACCGGAAGCAGATCTAATATTCTAATATAAACAGGAAGTAGATCTTTATACTGACAGCGACACAGACACCATGAGTGGTATGTGTGAGAGAGTGAGTGTGTGTGTGTGAGAGAGTGAGTGAGTGAGAGTGTGTGTGTATGTGTGTGTATGTGTGAGAGAGTGAGTGTGTGTGTGTGTGGGAGAGTGAGTGTGTTTACAGTTTCCTGTCTCACAGTGAGATAAAGACGTGATCATGTGACGATCATGAAAAGTCTTTTGTGACGTGGTTTTCAGCAGCAGGGGGCGCTGTCAGTGTCTGGTGGAGGTTTGGAGGACTTACTGTGAGCTCTGGACAGAACGTCGTCGCTGTTGTCCTAAGGTCAGCGCCGCACAAACAACCAGGAGAAAACAACAACCACACAAACACAACGTTACTGAGTAACAGCGACAGACTGAGAGCAGAGGGAACAACGCTGGTCACCATGGCAACAGGGCGCAGGAGCAGCAGGAGGAGGGACCAAAATTCATGTGACATTTCTGAGGACCACCACCAGGGGGCGTTTTGGCAGTGACAGTTTCAGCCGAGCCCTGTTACCATGACAACCACCAGCACGTTTGCAGCACGCCGCCACCAGCTGACCTCTCTTCCTGTCGCTGACCAGTCAAGCCCCGCCCATGCCCCTCCCCCATCCCACCCCCGCAGAGCTGGTACTCACGGTCGACATCGCTGGTCTCCTGCTTGTTCGTCTCTTTGCTCTTGTAGAACGGAAACTTTCGGGAAAAGAGGTTCTTTTTACGCTTGTCATTGAGAGACTGCTGCTGAGGAGGAGGTGGAGGAGCAGGAGGGGGAAGAGGAGCAGGAGGAGGATGAGGAGTAGGAGGAGGAGGAGGAGCAGGAGGAGTAGGAGGAGCAGGAGAAGGAGGAGCAGAAGGAGGAGCAGGAGCAGGATTAGGAGGAGGAGGAGGTGGTGATGGAATAAAAACAGAAGAAGAGATGAGGACGTCTCTGTGTCTGAACACTTCTGTCTTATCCACTGTTATTAACCAGTTACTGATCAGTTATTAACCAGTTACTGATCAGTTATTAACCAGTTATTGATCAGTTATTAACCAGTTATTGGTCAGTTATTAACTAGTTACTGATCAGTTATTACTGAAAAGTTTGAATAAGAAACGGAACAATAAAAGTCGTTGTTGACGTTGGTGAATTCAGTCACTAGATGCACAAAGTGCTAATAACGAGAAGAGATCATGATTATTGATCAGTTATTTCACGTGACTGACATGAAGGCAGCACCACAAGGCGGAGCTGTAGCTTTATGTTTCGTAAAGTAACTTTAGGTAACAACAAATGAAGGCGGAGCATAGAGAGAGAAGGCGGAGCACAGAGAGAGAAGACCCCGCCCGTTTATAATGTGAATCATTATTCTTTTTTCGTCCCGTTCTTGACGAGTCAAACTTTGATTGGACAGTTTTTGTGTGGGTAAATAAAAAGTGGGTGGAGCCACAGAGTCAGACTGAATGGTCGCGTTCTTTGTAAAGAGAAAACACTGAACGCGAAACGCCCACATTTACACACTGACAGTGAACGCAGCACAGAGAGAGAGACATGACATGCGGGCGACATGCAGACATCAGCTGACTGACACAACTTGGAGGATGTCATGTGACGAAGAGGGCGAGGCATAAAAAAGTACATTTTAGGCAGAAGAAATGGACGCTTTTGTGTTTTTGACTCTTTGTGACGTCATTGCGTGACAACGGTCAACATCAGATGTTACATGCTCAGCATTAGAGAGAGAGACGGGGGGGGGGGTTGGTGTTGACTGGTGAGGAGGAGGAGGAGGAGGAAGGTATGAGCAGCAGACAGACATCAATGTCAAGCGTTTCTCCCCGCCCCCCTGGGTCAAACCGTGTGTTACAGAGCAGCGTTGGCGATGTGTTCAGGTGTTAAAGCAGCGCGCTGAGTAGACCGTGGCTCAGCGGCCGCAGACGTCCACATGCTGTTAACTGGTCAGCGGCGTCACGCGTTAGTGGGCGGAGCTCAGGTGGCAGCGGCGGTGCGTCACTCTGGAAAAACGTCATGCATAATCAGCTGCTTCTCACACTCACCCCGCGCTCTCCAGACTTGGCGTTGAACTTCACCGTCTTTAACCTCGCCCTCTCTTTCTTCTCCACCCTGTGGTTCGACGAGACAAAAGGTCAGAGGTCACACATCGTGCAGGCACAAGTCCATGGCATTGTTCTGCCTGTTAGACTTCACTCACTCTCACACTAAACCTCATAGAGCAGCGGGGACACAGGAGCTGCTGGTCCTTTGCTGCCTCGTGTGGTCACTTTGTGTCACTGAGTTAAGTCTAAATGAAATATTTCAAATGCCAAATTCATTAAAATCAGACATTAGAACTTAGTGATGGACGCAGCAGAGGATCAACAGCTCCTGTGTGTGTGATGTTAAAATCAGTGATTTTAACATGAGGTTTGGTGTGTGAGAGAGTGTGTGTGTGTGAGAGAGAGTGAGTGCGTGCTTTACAAACCTTTTTTCATTTTTTTTCAAGCAGAATGAAAAACCTGAACTACACCTTTAAAAAACAACAATGAGTCAACTGACCGTCTCTTGCTGGGGATCACGCCCACTTCCTCCACCTCGCCCTGAGCGGTCAGCTGACGCGCCTGCCACCACTCGTCATCGGACGCGTTCACCACGTGAAGGATGTCGCCGAACTTAAAGTTGAGACCCTGACTGGGCAGACCCGAGTCTCTGGTCTTATCATAGTCAAAGAGAGCTCTACGTGCGCACACACACACACAAACACACACCATTACTACTTAAACGCACATTTTCAAAAACAATTTACCTGGATTTGTTCCCGATGTGACTTTGAAATTATATTAACAAAGATACTAAATTTCGAATTGTTTTTCCGAATGAACTAAAAGAAACAGACTTTTATTCTGAAAACTGTTGGGTTGAGTTTAAAAGCATGGATGAACAGAAACTGAGACTTTTAGTTTGAAAATTGTAGGCTGTGTTTTAAAATGAACAAAAAGAAACAGACTTTTATTCTGAAAACTGTGGGGTTGTTTTTAAGCATGGGTGATCAGAAACTGAGAGTTTTACTTTGAAAATTGTAGGGTGTGGATGAACAAAAAAAACAGACTTTTATTCTGAAAAAAGTGGGGTTGTTTTTAAGCGTGGATGAACAGAAACTGATACTTTTATTTTGAAAATACAGAGATACTATCCATGTATTGAGCAGGTCAGTCCTCTGAAATCCTCACCTGACGTACAGCGACCTCTTCTGGCTGGTGCGCAGAGAACCGGACCCTGAGCTGATGCTGCTGTTCATCATCTGCTCCCTCAGGTCGTGGATCTTTGCTTCAAAGCGGCTGTAATCTGAAACACAGACACCAGAGGTCACCAGAGGTCATCACATCACAATATTTAACCTGTGCTCGTCTGTGTGTGTGTCACCCTCTGGCCTGTAGTGGGCGATGATGGTCACCGTCTGTCCGGCGTTCTTCAGGGCGGCGGCGGCCTGTTCGTGGGTGGCGCTACGCAGATCTACGCCGTTCACCTGAAAACACCCACAGCCCACGGTTACTATAACACTGGTGTACTTGTGAGGTCCTTGAACTATTGACAGGCGACCTTGTTTGTGGGGACGTGTGGTTGTGAGGACGTCTGAGTGGTCCTCACAACCACAGTAGTTATGGAAGCGCCTGTGCTCTGGAGCTCCATCTAGTGGACATCCTAATGGACGTCATCGAGCTACAGGCGGCTTTTCTGACTGCTACGCTGTGAAGGAGGAGTTTAGAACAAATACCTTGTGTACACTCCTTTCAATGGGAGGGGAATTGGTATTGGTGTGTGTGTGTGTGTGTGTGTACACACTGATACAAGTCTGTCTCCTTTCCTCAGCTCGCCGCACAGGTCAGCTGGTCCTCCGGCGAGGATGAAGGAGATGAAGATTCCCTCTCCGTCCTCGCCGCCCACGATGTTAAAGCCGAGGCCGGTCGCTCCTCGGTGCAGCACCACCTTCCTCGGCTCTCTGTGGGAGGAGACAGCAGCTGTCAATCACTCCTCCAAGGGTCACATGGCCAACACTGTTTAATTTCAATAGACAAAAAAAAAACAGGAAGTGACATCAGAGTCAGAATGTGATCTCACCGCGTGACATCATCATCTCCCAGCATGCTCTTCGGGGTCGGGGAGTAGCGTCCCGATGGTGCTGGCGGTGGGAGGGGCTGACCCAGGAAGGGGGGCGGGCTGATATGGTTCTCCATGTGCTGTGAGTACGCTACAAACAGACAGACAAACAAAAAATTGATTGAGATTAGCTCGATGGTTAACACTGAGACAAAGCAGGACAAAGGACAGATGGACAGGTGGAGGACAGATGAAGGACATGAGGACAGATGGACAGGAAGACAGATGAAGGACATGAGGACAGATGGACAGGAAGACAGATGAAGGACATGAGGACAGATGGACAGGAAGACAAATGAAGGACATGAGGACAGATGGACTGGAAGACAGATGGAGGACAGATGAAGGATAGGTGGACAGATGGGGGACAGATGGAGGACATGAGAACAGATGGACATATGGAGAACATGAGGACAGGTTGGGGACAGGTGAAGGACAGATGGAAGACAGGTGGGGGACAGGTGGAGGACATGCTCACAGTTGGTGAGGTCTGGTGGAGCAAAGCTCTCGTTCATGAAGACACTGTTGGGTTTGGCCACTTTTAAGTAAACCACGTCTGGAGTGTTTTTCAGGGCAGTGACGGCGTGTTCGTGGCTCACTTCCTCCAGACACGCACTGTTCACCTGCAACCATCACAAAATAAAAGTTAGACTTTTATTTTGAAATGTTTTTTTCACAGTTTCCTCGTCTGACTATGAATCTGTTCTTCTATAATCTTGATTTTATTTTTATTAAGTGGTTTTTCTTTAAACGTTAGCTTCAGTAATGACAGTAACATAGTTTGCTCACTTTAGTGATCTTTAAAACATGCACGTTTTGTTTGTAACATAGTTATCATGTTGTTATTTTACTGTAACCGCGTCATCTCTGCTGACATACAGAGTCAACAGGAAGTAGGGGGGCGTGGCCACATGCTTACAGCCAGCAGCTTGTCTCCGATCTGCAGCCGCCCGTCTTTGTGTGCGGCTCCTCCCTCAATGATCTTGGTGACGTAGATGCTGTTGTCGCCTGGGATGTGCTGGTTCCCGACTCCGCCCGCGATGCTGAAGCCCAGACCTGCACCACACCAGGACCAGGACTCAGTGAGATTAAAACCACCACCACACCCGTCCCACCACCGTCACCAAGGTTACCTTTGGGTCCCTTCACCAGTTTGATCTCCATCACTTTCTCGGACACAGGTTTCCTGCGGCGGACGTAGAGTCGGACGAGTGAGCCCGCCTCCTTCAGGGCCTCCACGGCACGGCTGTGGGTCACATCTCGTACGTCCACCTCGTTGACCCTCAGGATGACGTCGTTCACCCTGAAACAACAGCAGCAACACAGTCGTCCTGAGACTGAGCACGCACGCGCACACGCACACACACCAAACCTCATAAAGAAAGGGACAGAGGAGCTGCTGGTCTACTGTTGCCTCATGTGGTCACTTTGTGTGACTGAGGTCAATATGAATGAATAATTAAAAATGCCGAATTTTACTTAATCAGACATTTGAACTTAGTGATGGAGACAGCAGTGGATCAACAACTCCTGTGTAGAGTTCCCAACGGGGTACGGTCCGAAAAATTCTGCAAATAAGGCGGGTCAGGTCGGGCCTCAGGCTTCCTTTTTTCCCCTCATAAAACACATTTCTTGCAGTTTGTAAATTATATGTTGATTGATGTGAATCAATCAACTGGATGAAAGAGACTGGTGCTGCGTCTGCGTCAGCAGCAGCAGCAGCAGCAGCCGCTCCCGCTGCAAATAAAACACCGCGCTTCGTTCAATGGGAAAATGTATTTCGGGCTGGGTCAGGTTTGGGCGGACAATGGACAATTCATGCTGGTATGTCAGGCCGATTCAGACCCACGGGCTGGGTCGGGTCGGGTTGTAATTTTCAGGCCAGTTGAGAATTCTACTCCTGTGTGTGTGTGTGTGCGTGTGTGTGCGTGTGTGTGTGTGTGTGTGTGTGACGTTAAAATCAGTGATTTTTTCACTGAGGTTTGGTGTGAGAGAGTGAGTGTTTACAAACTTCACTTTCCTGTTGGAAAAGTCTGTGAGAGCCCAAAGCCCATCATCATCATCATCATCATCACCTGGATCAGGTGTGTCACACTGATACATTATGAATAAAGCAGTGAAAGGCAGTGCCACACAGCAGGGTAATCTGGGTAATAGACACCATTCTGAAAGTAAACGTGTTGTTTTAAAGCTTGTGTGTGTGTGTGGGTGCGTGTGTGCGTGCGGGGACCTGAGACGTGCATCCTGGGCGGCCGCTCCTCCTGCGATGACTTTGGTGATGAAGATACTGGGGTCTTCACCGATGTGTGGGTTGTCCGTGCCGCCCGCGATGCTGAAGCCCAAACCCGAGTTGCCCTGGAAACCAAAAACACACCAATCAATGACATGGATCAGTGTTTAAACGATCATTCAAACGTGTTCTTACCCTCTCCAGTGTGATTTCCTCATACTCATAATCAGCCTCTGTCCCGTTCACCTGCAAACACACACAACTATTACTATTGCACTGCTATTGGCTGATGGCAGCTGTCAATCACTCTGGTGTCTACTAATATATATTTGGTGTGGACTCACGTATGGGGGCGTGTCCAGACTGTCCGAGTTGACCACCAAAGGAGCAGGATTGGCCTGAGGAGAGAGGACACGTCATCGACGCCACGCCCCCAAAATCAAACCACACCCACATGTCATCAGCAACTGCTCCCCCAGAGCTCCACCCCCACAATCACATGCACACACAACTGCAGTCAGACAGGAAGTGAGCAGCGAGGACAGTCGTACGTACACAGCACTGACACACGAAGACAACAAGCAAAGTCCCTCCCCCTCCCTTTTCTTCTTCTAGACCCTTCAGTCAGTCACTCAGTCACTCAGTCACTCACTCGAACGGTGGAGCCAGATAAGCTTTCAAAAGTCATACAAGGGAAACATGGAATTTCTTTCTACTTCAGCAGCGGCTGAGAGATATGAAGAGAACGTGAGGAGATGAAAGAGAACGTGGAGATGAAAGACAGAGAACGTGAAGATGAAAGAGAGAGAACAAGGAGATGAAGGAGAGAGAAAACGTGGAGATGAAGGAGAGAGAACATGGAGATGAAAGAGAACGTGGAGATGAAACAGACAGAGAACATGGAGATGAAGGATTGAGAGAACGTGGAGATGGAGAGAGAACGTGGAGATGAAAGACACAGACAACGTGGAGATGAAGGCGAGAGAGAACGTGGAGATGAAGGAGAGAGAACATGGAGATGAAAGAGAACATGGAGATGAAGGAGAGAGAAAACGTGGAGATGAGGAGAGAGAGAGAACGTGGAGATGGAGAGAGAGAACGTGGAGATGAAAAGAGAGAGAACATGGAGATGAAAGAGAACGTGGAGATGAAGGAGAGAGAACGTGGAGATGAAGGAGATCAAGAACGTGGAGATGAAGGAGAGAGAATATGGAGATAAAGGAGAGCGAGAACGTGGAGATGAAGGAGAGCGAGAACGTGGAGATGAAGGAGAGAGAGTACGTGGAGATGAAGGAGAGAGAACGTGGAGATGAAGGAGAGCGAGAACGTGGAGATGAAGGAGAGAGAGTACGTGGAGATGAAGGAGAGAGAACGTGGAGATGAAGGCGAGCAAGAACGTGGAGATGAAGGAGAGAGAGTACGTGGAGATGAAGGAGAGACATGAAGGACCAGAGAAAAAGAAAAGAAGAGCAAAATTAAAGGGAAAAAACACCTGTGATGTCGCAGGGATGATGGAGGTCTCAGATGGGATTGGTGAGATTGGGATCACAGGGATTATGGAGGAGGGAGGCGGGGCAGAGTCAGCCTGCTGAACAATAGCATGGTGAGGGGTCAAAGGTCAGGTCGGTGTGGATCCCCAGGCTGCGTTCACTGTGACCTGTCATGTGTCCGTTTGTTTTGATCATGCTTAGGTGTCAGCGGGGCGGAGTCTGAGGTTGTGTGTGTGTGTGTGAAATCCTCAGTCTTCACATCTTTATCTCACTGTTAGACTGGAAACCGCTCATTCTCCCACACCAAAGTCCATAGAGAAAATCAGTGATTTTAGCTGCTGGTCCTCTACTGCCTCGTGTGGTCACTTTGTGTCACTAAGGTAAATTGTAATGAAGAATTTAAAAAGCCGAAGCGACAACATAAGGCATTAGAACCTAGTGATGGAGGCAGCAGTGGATCAACAACTCCTGTGTGTGTGATGTTAAAATCACTGATTTGTGGGAGAGTGAGCAGTTTGTCATAGATTAGACTCTCTGGAGCAGTTTAAAACAAATATGGAGAGGTGAAGTGAAACACACCAGAGATCCATGTCGTCAGCTCACTGTTTAGACCCAAGCTGACACATGAAACCACAACGGAGCAGGAAGTGCTTCATCGTTAGAGCAGCAGCAGCAGAACCCGGACCACATGGAAAACAAACAGCTGCTAAAATTAGCCTCTGCACATTGACCACATTGATCAGGCAGCTGCACACGTGGAGCGACGCTTGTTGATCCACCATGGTCAAAAGCTTCATTTCACCCAAAACAACAAAACATGTTTGAAACACAAACTGAGGGGCGGGAGTGAGCGCTTGTGTTTGTAGGGATCTTTGAGTGGAAAAGAGCAGAACATCCACACAAGTTAAAGGGATAGTTCAAGTTTTTTATGAAGTGTGATTGCACAGACACACACTGTGCTGTGAGCTCCCCCTGCTGCTGAGACACAGAGGTGACAATATGGCTGCAATCAGAGACTTTATAAATTCTACTGTGAATTAGCCGTTAAGAGCTAACTCTCTTAACAGCTACTAACATGTAATTATTAGCATCACTTTGACAAAGCTAACTAACGCAATATTCAGCTACTGTTAGCACAGAACTTAGTCCAAACAGGGAACATGACTCATGATGTTACAGTGTATAATCAAAGATTTACAGCCTTTCACTGGGAAGAGTGTGTCCTCTGGTGGTGAGGTGAGACACTCACACCACCTTCCTCTGTGTTCAGACACTAAATAACAGAAAAGTATTGGTGATACGTTCCAACATCAGTGAAACACCTGGAAACAACAGTCGCAAACACCTGGAAACAACAGTCACAAACACCTGGAAACAACAATCACAGACACAGGAAACAACAGTCGCAAACACCAGGAAATAAACAGTCACAAACACCTGCAACCACCTGGAAACAACAATCACAGACACAGGCAACAACAGTTGCAACCACCTGGAAACAACAGTCGCAAACACATGGAAACAACAGTCGCAAAAACCTGGAAACAACAGTCACAGACACAGGAAACAAAAGTCGCAAACACATGGAAACAACAGTCGCAAACACCTGGAAACAACAGTAACAAACATGTGGAAACAACAGTCACAGACACAAGAAACAACAGACACTGGAAACAACAGACACAGGAAACAACAGTCATAGACAGAGGAAACAACAGTCGTAAACACAGGAAACAACAATCAGACACAGGAAACAGTCGTAAACACATGGAAACAACAGTCACAGACACAGGAAACAACAGCCGCAAACACCTGGAAACAACAGTCGCAGACACAGGAAACAACAGACACCAGAAACAACAGTCGTAAACACAGGAAACAACAGTCACAGACACAGGAAACAACAGTTACAAACACCTGGAAACATCTGCAAACAACAATCACGGACACAGGAAACAACAGCCGCAAACACCTGGAAACAACAGTTGCAAACAACAGTTGCAGACACAGGAAACAACATACACCAGAAACAACAGTCACAGACCCAGGAAACAACAGTCGTAAACACAGGAAACAACAGTCACAGACACAAGAAATAACAGTCGTAAACAACAGTCACAGACACAGGAAACAACAGCCGCAAACACATGGAAACAACAGTCACAGACACAGGAAACAACAGTCGCAAACACCAGATACCCGAATCAGAAACATTTTCTCAGGGTGACCACGTCTGACCTTCACTAACTCTGAAAACTCTTGGACAGAGTCAGAGCTTTTATCACAAAGTGTCTCCAGGCGTCCACCAGAACCACCAGAACCACCAGTACCTGACTGAAGGTGGAGGGAACCCGGGGGATGTGCAGCCTGCTGCTGTGTCCACCACTGCTGAAGACCTTGGCCGTGCTCCTGGTCGGGCTTTTCTTCACACTGTCTCGCAGGTTCAGGAATCGACTACGAGCTCGGCAGGAGGCAGTGAAAGTGGACACAGAGGCCTGAACCTGAGGTGGGTTCTGTAGGTCGACGTCGAACCGCGTCAGCTTCTTCTCGCCGCCGTTCGTGGCCTTGGAGACGAGCTCCTGCCACGGGTGATGTGTGGTCATGACTGACAGTCGAGTTCTTCAGATGGACTCGATCAGCAGCTGATCCAAACTGTTACTGTTAGCTCCACCCACCCACGCCACCAAACACTCCCCTTCCTCTCTCCATGTCTCTGTGTCTCTCGCCCTGGTCGTCTCTCGTTGCTGTGCCGATTACTCTGCTTCACTGAGCGTGGCACATGTCAGCACCAGACTCTGCTGGCTGCATGAATAATCAATGTCGCCCCCCCAGTGTGAGGCAGAGCAGCTGCAGGTCAGTGTCAGCTGACACTACCAGAGATGTGGGGTCCTGGTGCATCCTCTGGTGGGCGGAGCTTTAATCACTTTTTGAGGTGTGGATGTGTGAGGCACTGGCTGTGAGCACCCCCTGGTGCTGAGAACCAGCCTGACACACTGAGGCTCACTGTGAGACTGAAGTGTGTAAACCACACACACACACACACACACACACACACACACACACACACACACACACACACACACACACACACACACTGCCTCCATCAATAAGTTCTAATGTCTGATTTAGTCTCTTCAGTGTTTGAAATCCTTTGTTCCGATTGACCTCAGTGACACACAGTGACCACACGAGGCAGCAGAGGAGCAGCAGCTGCAATCACTGATTTTCTCTCTGGACTTTGGTGTGGGAGAGTGAGTGTGTCAGGCTGGTTCTGCTCTGAACTATGTGTCCACACCTCATGCGGCCGCACTGGACGGTCACGTGACTAAAAAGCGCCCCTGCAGGAGTTGTGCAGTACTGATAAAGCCCTGGTGAAGCTGACCATGTGACCACCAAGCTGAAGCCAGAAGACCACTTCCTCTTTGAGTCGCACATGTTCCTCGTCACGTATGTTAGTGTGTGGCTCTGAGGCAGAGCTGCGTGTCAGGAGCCGGGAGGTTGCTAGGCAACACTGAAAGGGAAGGCATGTGTGCTACTGCAGGGGTTCCTTCACGTCTGCCCAGAACATGATGCTGCTGCTGTTTATGCAGGTGAATCTCTCACTCTCTCACACACACACACACACACACACACACACACACACACACACACACACACACACACACACACACACACACACACACACACACACACACACACACACACACACACACACACACACACGGATCATGTTTTCACTTTTGTGTGTGTGACGATGACGATGCTGCTGTGGATGAGCTGCAGATGTGACGCAGCAGCATCATGACACACACACACACACACACACGTGCACGCGGGCGCACGCGCACACACACACATCACGCGTGATGACATGGTGCAGCCCCTCCCCCTCGAGTCCTCACATTTTGGAGGAGGAGGAGGAGGAGGTGACCTACCAGGAGGCGCCGGTGGAGCCGCTTGGTTCTCCTCAGTGTGCCCATGATGCGGCGGCCCATCTTTTTAGCATACCACACAGAGTTGAGCATGCCTGCTGCTGCTGCTGCTGCTGCTGCTGCTGCTGCGGGAGGTGCCTCCTCTGGCTCCTGCAGCAGCTGCGGCGGGGCAGCAGAGAGAGGGGGTGCTGGCTGATGAGCAGACGATGGGAGGGGGTGGGGGGCTCACTCTTCTTCCTCCTCCTCCTCCTCCTCCTCCTCCTCCTCCTCACAGACAAAAACAAGGAGGCTGCAGAGTTTATGAGCAGGTGTTTGAAGCAGACATTCACTGATGAGTGGTTGCCACGAGATGTCAGACTGAGCAAGAGAGTGAGGGAAGAGCATCAGGGGGAATACAGGTGAGAGAGAGAGGGAGGGAGAGAGAGAGGGAGGGAGGGAGAGCAGCCTCCGTCTGTGTGAAGCAGACAGACAGCACCACTGACACGACAGAGGGGGAGAGAGAGCGTAGCCGCCGCCTCCTCCTCCTCCTCCTCCTCCTCCTCCTCCTCCTCCTCCTCAGTAATAAGTGAGCAGCAGGAAAGTGCAGAGTGATTCCTGTTCATCCTTCCTCACTCACTCTGAGAACTGACTCCATCACAATCCACAAAACACCAACGAGTAAACAAAGGCAATAAAGACTAAAAACTTCACGTTACCTTTGAAAGAACAACAACGTTAGTAAACCACTCACTCTTCCACACACACACACTCACTCTCCCTGAACCAAAGTCCACAGAGAAAATCAGTGATTTTAACATCACACACACAGCAGTTGCTGATCCTCTGCTGCCTCCATCACTGAGTTCTAATGTCTGATTTTGTCATTTCAGTGTTTGAAATACTTCATTTAGACTTAACTCCGTGACCACACGAGGCAGCAGAGGACTAGCAGCTAAAATCACTGATTTTCTCTGTGGAGTTTGGTGGGAGAGTGAGTGTGTGTGTGTGTGTTTGTGTGGGAGAGTGAGTGGTTTATAAACTTCAGTTTCCTGTGTAACAGTGAGATAAAGACGTGATCATGTGACGTGTGTGCGTGTAGAGTACATAGGTCATCAGGCATGTATCACAGTTGGAGCCAGACAGTTTTCTCTGTTTACAGTCATGTTAAATGAGGTTAACCACGTCCTGCTCCACAGACGCGCGTGCGTGCGTGTGTGTGCGCGCGCGCACACACACACACACCCACACACACACACAAATACACACACATTCATGCACACACATGCACACACACACACACACACGCACAAAGATGAAAGCTGGAGTCAGGAAAAGCAGTCAATCCATGAGAAGATGAGTGTGTGAAAATATAAATGAATGAAGATGTGAGAGGGTCAGGGAGCGGAGTTACCTGGATCAGGGGGAAGGGGTTGGAGGAACAGGACAGGAAGTGGTTGTCCTCTCCGTGAAGGTGGAAGGTGGAGGAGGTAGGGGAGGTGGGGGAGGTGGGGGAGGGGAGCTCCGGGTGCTGCTGTCCTAACGTTGACGATCCGTCAAAGACGCACTCCAGAGACGCCACCTACACAACACAGGGGAGGGGGCGGAGTCTCGCACAGGTCAAAACAAGGCAAAGACAAAACAACAAGAGAGCCAAAGCTTCAGTGATGAGGACGTCCTTCTGTCCTGACACCACAGGGTGGCACTGTTCTCCTGGTTTTATCTTAGTGTGTATATGTGTGTGTGTGTGTGTAACAGACACACAGACAGACACACAGACAACATCCGGTCCGTGTTATCCATGAAAGTGTGAGTCAATGACAGAAGTGTGAGTGAATGAGTGAAGTGTGAGTGAATGACAGAGGTGTGAGTGAATGACAAGTGTGAGTAAATGGGGAATGACAGAAGAGTGAGTGAATGAGTGAATGACAGAAGTGTGAGTGAATGACAGAAGCGTGAGTGAATGAGTGAATGACAGAAGTGTGAGTGAATAAGTGAATGACAGAAGTATGAGTGAATGACAGAAGCTTGAGTGAATGAGTGAATGACAGAAGTGCGTGAATGAGTAAATGACAGGTGTGAGGAATGACAGAAGTGTGAGTGAATGAGTAAATGACAGAAGTGTGAGTGAATGACAGAGGTGTGAGTGAATGACAGAAGTGTGAGTGAATGAGTGAATAACAGAAGTGTGAGTGAATGACAGAAGTGTGAGTGAATGAGTGAATGACATAAGTGTGAGTGAATGAGTAAATGACAGGTGTGAGGAATGACAGAAGTGTGAGTGAATGAGTGAATGACAGAAGTGTGAGTGAATGAGTAAATGACAGGTGTGAGGAATGACAGAAGTGTGAGTGAATGAGTAAATGACAGAAGTGTGAGTGAATGACAGAAGCTTGAGTGAATGACAGAAGTGTGAGTGAATGAGTAAATGACAGGTGTGAGACATGACAGACGTGTGAGGGAATGAGTAAATGACAGAAGTGTGAGTAAATGACAGAAGCTTGAGTGAATGACAGAAGTGTGAGTGAATGAGTAAATGACAGGTGTGAGGAATGACAGAAGTGTGAGTGAATGAGTAAATGACAGAAGTGTGAGTGAATGACAGAAGCTTGAGTGAATGACAGAAGTGTGAGTGAATGAGTGAATGACAGAAGTGGGAGTGAATGAGTGAATGACAAGTGTGAGTGAATGAGTGAATAACAGAAGTGTGAGTGAATGACAGAAGTGTGAGTGAATGAGGGAATGACAGAAGTGCGAGTGAATGACAGAAGTGTGAGTGACTGAGTGAATGACAGAAGCTTGAGTGAATGAGTGAATGACAGAAGTGCGAGTGAATGACAGAAGTGTGAGTGAATGAGCGAATGACAGAAGTGTGAGTGAATGACAGAAGTGTGAGTGAATGAGTGAATGACAGAAGTGTGAGTGAACGACAGAAGTGTGAGTGAATGGGTCGAATGACAGAAGTGTGAGTGAATGACAAGTGTGAGTGAATGACAGAAGTGAGTGAATGAGTAAATGACAGAAGTGTGAGTGAATGAGTAAATGACAGAAGTGTGAGTGAATGAGTGAATGACAGAAGCGTGAGTGAATGACAGAAGTGTGAGTGAATGAGTGAATAACAGAAGTGTGAGTGAATGAGGGTCAAGATGAGACAATAACGATATAAACACAAATACAAACCATTAACAAACTCACGTAGAAATATTATGTTCTACAGGTTTAAATCTATCATTCATCAAATACTTTAAGAATCAATTAAGTTTGAGTCTTTTTTAAAAATCATTAAAACCACTTTCTGTCATTTTTCTTTCTTTAAATCAAACATCAAATGTGATGATGATAAAAGTCCTCACTGAAGAATGATGAAAATAATCTGGTTTAAATCTCTGGCTGTAGTTTAGCAGGTGTTAAACACACAGGTGTTTAGTGTGTTGGTGCTGGTACTTCTGACACAGGCCACGCCTACCTTCATAGGTGAGATGTGGGCGTGGCTGACGTAGCCGTGCACGTTCTCCACCTGGGACAGGTTCTTTTCTGCCACCTGGACCAGCTCTGGCCCCGCCCCCCCCTCCTCCGTCAGCTGGGGGGAGCTCTGGTCCTGGAGGGACGAGTCCTCGTCATGGTGCTGGTACTTCTGAGACAGGAGAGGATAGGAGAGGACAGGAGAGGACACGGTCAAGACTGAGTCTGCTGTTCATGTCCTCAACACTGACCCTGGGTCTGGGCCCACAGATGGTTCACAGGAAGGTTTTTTTTGGGTCTTCAAACAAATCAGCGGAACTTTGTTGTTTCCAATCGCACACATCTTCTGTCAGGAGAAGCAGGAGGGGGAGGAGGAGCAGAAGGGATTGCGAGGAAGAGGAGGGGTTTTGTGGATGATTCAGTGACACG
Organism: Solea solea; assembly: GCF_958295425.1. Taxonomy (NCBI): domain Eukaryota; kingdom Metazoa; phylum Chordata; class Actinopteri; order Pleuronectiformes; family Soleidae; genus Solea; species Solea solea. The sequence goes on from NC_081134.1 coordinate 25,486,904, forward strand.
ATGAAGAGGATTCACCCACACAGTCGTCCACTGCACCACATTATTAGGAACACCTCACTGAAACAAAGAGCAGCAGCTGAACTCCCCTGAATCACATGAACTACAAGCCCTCACTTTTCAAAATAAAGGTCCTAGTTCATATTCAGCTCATTCAATTTGAGCAGGAAAGTCTCATGTTAGGTTACGTGTTAAAAACCCCAATGCATCATGGGAATCTGTAGACGGAGCCACAGCTGCTCTCAGCTGATCTGATGAGTGAGTGTGTGTGTTTCCCCACAGAACACGTCAACACAAACACGTGTCCGTCATCCTGCCACTGACTCTGCCCACCGTCAATCAGCCATCAGCACCGGTGCAGAGGACGCGTGTGATTGGTGGGTCGAGTGAACATAGCAGTTCACCTCACCACCACTCACTCAGCTGATGACTGAAGTGACCTCACATGCCCCGCCCACACCACACGCCGCCGCCTCTCGGCACGCTTCCACCCACCTTGCAGCCGAACATGAGGGAGATGGCGCTGTTGGTGCAGGCCAGCTTGCAGTGGCACAGCATGGGCAAGAAACAGTCCACCTTCCTGCTGCTGGAGGCACCGGGGCAGGTGGCCGACAGCCGTCGCCTCCTCCAGGAGCGCAGCCCGGCTCCTCCCGCAGTACCAGCACCTCCTCCTCCAGCCTCGCCTCCTCCACCACTGCTGCTGCTGCTGCTGCTGCTCCCTGCTCTCACCATCCGCCCTCATTCCTTGTGTCGCTCCATCGCGGCAAGGAGAACACGACTCCCGGAGCTCTTCCTTCATTCAGGGAGACCCTCCCCCCTCCTCCTCCTCCTCCTCCTTCTATTAGAATGTGTTCCTCTCTCTTGACCTCCTCTCAGGCACTCACCACGACTCCTCACTCTCCGTCTCACTCTCTCTGTGGCGGTGATGTTGAGAGATGAGGGGCAAGTGAGCACTGTGTGTGTGTGTGTGTGTGTGTGTGTGTGTGTGAAGCTTTCCTCTGTGGGGGTGTGATGAAGGGAGGAGAGGGAGGGGGTAGTCACATGACACATCGGAAACGAGGAGAGTGTGGGGGTGTTTCCTCAGGGAAGGTGGAGGGATGAAGGACAGAGTCAGCGATGAAGAGGAGGAGTAAATTGAGGAAGAGGATGAACAGGGGTCAGGGGGACCACGATGACGAGGTCAGGTCAGGTGACACATCAACAACAATGACTGCAGATTAACCAAACACAACCAGCAGCATTACACTTTTCCACCACCAGAGGGCGCCCAATCGACTGTAAGTATCAACACATCCATCAATAACCAGACGACAACGATTGAGAGAAGCTTCTGTGATTTAGTTATGGCCAGAGCCGACTGTGCTGTAAGCGCCCCCTCCTGCCCGAGGCTCACCCTCACACGTTCACATCTTTCTCTCACTGTTAGGTTTGTAAAGCACTCACTCTCCCACACACACACACACTCACTCACTCTCCCACACCAAACCTCATAGAGAAAATCAGTGATTTTAACATCACACACACACACACACACACACACACACACACACACACACACACACAGGAGTTGTTGATCCACTGCTGCCTCCATCACGAAGTTCTAATGTCTTATTTTAATGAATTCATTATTTGAAATCCTAAATTGTCCTGAAACAATTAAAATATAAATAAAATATTGATAAAGGGCCATAGTGTCAGTGATTTGTGCTGCTGCTCGTGATCAGCAGTGCTGTCCTTACACACCAGACTCCTGTAGTTGTTGGAGATTAACCCACGTGTTTAGTCTTGATTTGTGTGTGTGGCGTCTCTTCCTGTGACGGCACTCTGGCTGGTCAGTGGTCGACAGTCTGACCAATCATCACATGTTACCTACTCAGCATGCTTCTGGAACCTCCCCGGAGCAGGTACTGCAGATACTACCTGGTACCAGGTTACTATGTTAGTGGAAACACCACTTAAACTGTGGCGAGGCGAGTAGAGCCGGTGTAAACACGCCGTGTGCGTGTGTGTGTGTGTGTGTGTGTGTGTCATCGCTTCTATTGGTTTAAACAGGAGAGTGTGCCCTCTGGTGGTGAAGTAAGGTCTGCACCACCGTCCGCTGTGTTCAGGCTCCTCAGCAGATTACGGGATATAAAGTGGATCAATGACTCCTGTGTGTGTGATGTTAAAATCACTGATTTTCTCTGTGTGGGACAGTGAGGGCTTTACAAACTTCAAACTTCCATCAAACCCCTGAACACACCATCAGTCCCCTGAACACACCATCAAACCCTTGAACACACCATCAAACCCCTGAACACATCATCAAACCCTTAAAACACGCCATCAGCCCCTGAACACACCATCAAACCCCTGAACACATCATCAAACACTGAACACACCATCAGACCCTGAACACACCATCAAACCCCTAAACACATCATCAAACACTGAACACACCATCAGACCCTGAACACACCATCAAACCCTTGAACACGCCATCAGCCCCTGAAAAATCTATCTCATCCTAGTTGGAAATCACAGAAACCAATTATGATAGTCACAGTTTATCGTCCTCCTGCAGCTTATTCAGAGTTCCTATCAGAGTTCTCTGAGTTATTATCCGAGTTAGTGCTTAAGACCGATAAAATCAATTGTAGGGGATTGCAACCTCCATGTAGATGTTGACCGTGATAGTCTTAGCTGCACATTTAACTCGCTGTTGGAATCAATTGGTTTTATTCAACACGTTAATAAACCAACTCATTGCCTTAGTCACACCCTCGATCTTGTTTTATCTTATGGTATTGATAACTTAAACATAGTTCCTCAAAACCCTCTCCTTACTGATCATTATTTACTCACATTTAATTGTACAATGATGAATTACAATAACATAAATAAGAAATACAGGTACACTCGATGCCTGTCTGATAATAATATTAATACATTCAAAGAGACAGTGCAACCTTTATTTAACTCGGTGCCATATGTCAGTAAATCTGAAGGTACCTTTTGTGATTGTACTCCCGCCCTCATAGATAACCTTGTTGATAGTACAGCGGCCTCAATGCGTACTACATTAGATTACGTTGCCCCTCTGAAAAAGAAAGTGGTGAATCAGATGAGACGTGCACCATGGTTAACTCTGATACTTGCGCTCTTAAACAGGCGTTACGTAGATTAGAAAGAAAATGGTGTTCCAGTAATCTAGAGGAATTTTACATAGCCTGGAAAGATGGTTCTGTAGCTTACAAAAAAGCCCTACACAAAGCTAGAGTTGCCTATTCTTCTTCCTTAATTGAAGAAAATAAGAATAATCATAGATTTCTTTTCAGCACTGTAGCCAGTCTGACACAGAGCCACAGCTCCACTGAACCATCTATTCCTTTAACACTGAGCAGTGATGACTTTATGAACTTTTTTGTGAATAAAATAACATCAATTAGAGAAAAAATGGATCATCTCCTCCCTCATATTGGGACTGACTCATCTTTTAGCACAAGAGCTTTAGAAGCACCAGGTGCACAGTTAGACAGTTTCTCCCCTATCGATCTCCCTGAGTTAACATCATTAGTTTCATCATCCAAGCCATCAACCTGTCAGTTAGATCCTATCCCACTAAACTGTTTAAAGATGTGTTTCCTTTAATTAACAGCTCTATATTGACTCAAATTAATCTATCCTTATTAACTGGATATGTGCCCCATACGTTTAAAATAGCAGTTATTAAACCCCTTCTCAAAAAAGCGACCCTTGACCCAGATATTTTAGCTAACTACCGACCTATATCTAATCTTCCCTTTGTTTCTAAAATCTTAGAAAAGGCAGTTGTTAATCAATTATGAGAATATTTGCTCCTGAACACACCATCAAGCCCCTGAACACACCATCAAACACTGAACACACCATCACACCATCAAAAACTGAACACACCACCAGTCCCCTGAACACACCATCAGTCCCCTGAACACACCATCAAACCCTGAACACACCATCAGTCCCCTGAACACACCATTAAACCCTGAACACATCATCAGTCCCCTGAACACACCATCAGTCCATCAGACACCTTGAAGCCATCTTTCCCCTGACCTTGGACCTAAAGCCCCGCCCCCTCTGATGGTTCAACAGCGATGGCCTCTCCCACTCAGCAGCAGGCAGCGTCCAGTACTTACATGAGCGTGTTGACCAGGTGAGCGTCCGACCTGTGCCAGCGTGTGCAGGATTTCGTTAAGGAGGGGGCAGTCCTACGAACGACCACGCACATTTACGATCAGAGAGAAAGAAAACAACAACACACAGCTCACCTGCACACAGGAAGTACATCACAGAGCTCCTCCTACCACCATGTTCTCCGAGGTCAAACTCGGCATAAAGCAGCAAACACAGTTACTGCTTTCAAAAATCATGTGATTTAAGAGGTCACAGCAACCTTGACCCTTGACCTTCGACCTCGAAAGTCTCCTCAGATCATCTGTGAGTCCACATGACAAAACCTGCAAGACATTTCATCTTTTTTGGGGACAAGAAGACGAATGTGTGTGTGTCGAGTTACGAGATGCATTCAAAGACACTATGGCCCTTTCTCAATATACATACTTGTGCGTACTTGGGAGACCCATATATCCCAGAATGCATTTTGCGGAACACGGCAGAAGAGAATACGAATATAAACCTGAAATAAATATTTTCTGTGTCCTGAACACAGTTGTAAGATGATTTGAGGCGAGAAATTAGTCATACTAATACTACACATACTAGACATACTACTCTACACTGCTGTAATCTCTAATCTATTTTCCACATGGTGCTGTATGTTTTAATAAAAATAAGTTAATAAATGAAGTTAAATATTAAAAATGTGAATATAATAATATATCTGCATTTATTAAAAGTATTTCATATGTTCATTTATCAACACTCTAGGTGGCGGTAATGAGACTGACACCACCCGTCATTCAAACAGTCGAACAAGGAAGTAGTGATTGTTCTAACTGAAGAGAGTATAGTGTGTACTCTGTACTTCTCAATTACTCAAGTACATACATGAGTACTAGAGTATTGACAAAGGGACTCAGTCACAAAACTGTGTGACGTTACATCGAAGCTCCCCCTCCGCGTGTCAAAGTCGTCAGACATTGGTTCTCACCTCAATGCTGGTGCTGAGGTCAGAGGTCACTGTGGTGCTCTGAAGGCTGGAGAAGTCCCACAGGTTGACAGGCACTGTGGGGTCCGCCCCCTTTGGAGACTCCACCCATCTCTGACTGTCCAATAAGCTCACTTCGTAAAACTCCTGGATATCTGAGCGGGAGAGACACAGCGACACGAATTTGCGTCATGTGACGCAAACAAGTTGAGACACACGAACACATAAAGACCGACACATGAACACATAAAGACCGACACATGAACACATAAAGACCGACACATGAACACATGAAGACCGACACATGAAGACCAACAGATGAACACATGAAGACCGACAAATGAACATATGAAGACCGACACATGAACACATGAAGACTGACACATGAACACATGAAGACTGACACATGAACACATGAAGACGACACATAAGACCAACACATGAACACATGAAAACCTACACATAAAGACCGACACATGAACACATAAAGACCGACACATGAACACATAAAGACCGACACATGAACACATGAAGACCGACACATGAAGACCAACAGATGAACACATGAAGACCGACAAATGAACATATGAAGACCGACACATGAACACATGAAGACCGACACATGAACACATGAAGACTGACACATGAACACATGAAGACGACACATAAGACCAACACATGAACACATGAAAACCTACACATGAAGACCAACACATGAACACATGAAAACCGACACATGAAGACAGACGCATGAACACATGAAGTCCAACACATGAACACATGAAGTCCAACAAATGAAGACCAACACATGAACACAAGAAAACCAACACATGAACACATGAAGACCAACAAATTAACACATAAAGACCGACCCATGAACACATGAACACCATCACATGAACACATGTAGACCGACACATGAACACATGAAGACCAACACATGAAAACATGTAGACCAACACATGAAGAACAACACATAAACAAATGAAGACTGACACATGAACACATGAAGACCGACACATGAACAAACGCATGAACACATGAAGACAAACGCATGAACACATGAAGACCGACACATGAACACATGAAGACCAACACGTGATCCCATGAAGACCGACAAATTAAAACACATGAAGACCAACACATGAACACATGAAGACCAACACATGAACACATGAAGACCGACACATGAACACATATAGAAATGAGGGCCAACATACGAAGACAAACGCATGAAGACAGGCACATGAAACACATGAAGACACACACATGAACACATGAAGACAGACACATGAACACATGAAGACCAACACATGAAGACATGAAGACCAACACATGAACACATGAAGACCAACACATGAAGACAAATGTATGAACACATGAAGACAGACACATGAACACATGAAGAAACACGCATGAACACATGAAGACAGACGCATGAACACATGAAGACAGACACATGAACACATGAAGACCAACACATGAAGACATTAAGACCAACACATGAAGACATGAAGACCAACACATGAACACATAAAGACCAACACATGAAGACAAATGCATGAACACATGAAGACCAACACATGAAGACCAACGCATGAACAGATAAAGACAAATGTATGAACACATGAAGACAGACACATGAACACATGAAGACAAACGCATGAACACATGAAGACCAACACAAGAACACATGAAGACGACGCATGAGCACATGAAGACAAACGCATGAACACATGAAGACAAACGCATGAACACATGAAGACCAACGCATGAACACATGAAGACAGACACATGAACACATGAAGACCAACACGTAAACACATGAAGACCAACGCATGAACACATGAAGACCAACACAAGAACACATGAAGACAGACGCATGAGAACATGAAGACAAACGCATGAACACATGAAGACCAACACGTGAAGACATGAAGACCAACGCATGAACACATGAAGAAAAATGTATGAACACATGAAGACAGAGACATGAACACATGAAGACAAACGCATGAACACATGAAGACCAACACATGAAGACAGACCGTGAACACATGAAGACAGACACATGAGGTTATCCCTTACATCACTGTCATGATACATTTCTAATTAAAAGTTCATGTCTTTATTTCACTGTTAGACAGACTTTTGTAAACCACACCAAACCTCATAGAGAAAATCAGTGATTTTAACATCACACACAGGAGTTGTTGATCCACTGTCGCCTCCATCACAACATTCAAATGTCTTATTTTGTGCAATTCTGTGACACAAAGTGACCACACGAGGCAGCAGAGGACCAGCAGCTTCTGTGTCCATGCGGCTAAAATCACTGATTTTCTCTATGGGGTTTGGTGTGGGCGAGTGAGTGGTTTACAAACTTCAGTTTCCTGTTGTTTTCCTGTCTGTCTAACAGTGAGATAAAGACATGAACATGTGACGTAGAGATCGTAGACTAACATTGACGTAGATTTTACAGCAAGACACACTTCAAACAGCTTGAACTTTCCCTTTAATATAACTGACTGAATCCAGAGGGAGAAAAAAAAAAGGATTTTTCAGCAAATCACTGAACAGGGTTATGTAATAAAAATAGATTCACACCTCGAAGAAAAGCTAAAAATATAAATAACAAACACTGTATTTATAGCAGCTGGATTTACTGTGTGTGTGTGTGTGTCGTCTTTTTGTTTTGTCCAGAATTCTTCTCCTTTTCTCTCTCTAATGAGATTTTACAGAGAGAATAAAAACTCTTCTTCACTTTAGTCCCTGAGGGACTGTATTGATGTCCAGTAAAGACAGAGGCCTCTGTGGAACTGTGGAACACTGTGAAGAGATCGTTTTACAGCGAAAGCAGCGACTCACTTCCCAAGTTAGAGCATCGCTACGGTTACGGCAGATAAACAGAGCAGTGACAACGACATGGTTCTACCCGGAGCCAAATATCAAATGGTGATTTCTCCTGACAGATATTGCAACGGCATTTGTCATGTAATCCGTTTTAAGTCGAGGTTATGGCTGCAAGAGTTCAGGAATTATCGGGAATAAACTGGACAGTTCCAAAATGGAAGGTTGTGAACTTAAATATCATAATCTTTGGCTAAAACAATCAGGTTTGATGCAAATACAGTTGAATATCAACAATGTTATTAAACAATCACATGCACGGAGCTCAACACTTAACAGCAGGGCTATTGAGGCCACACCCCCTATAAGCACCTGTGCATTCCTCCATCACATGCAGTGTTGTTTTTGGCAGCCATTCTAGAATTAGTCTTAGTTTTAGTCTTTTGGACTAAAATGCTTATTAGCTTTAGTCACATTTTAGTCATTTCTATATGTGATAGTTTTAGTCCAATTTTAGTCGATGGAAACTCAAAAAGGTTTTAGTCAGTTTTAGAAGTATAGTCTTTTAACAAATCCATTTTGGTCATTAAGTACTGGAGATTACTGTTGGGCAGAAACCTTTAATCTCCATATTTCCACTTTCAACAGTTTTTTTCATGAAGTGATGCCGACTTCATCATACAACAGTGTCACACATAAGTTTGACATGAAATTTCCTCCGCCGGTGGTGCACCGCGACCGACTCTAGATCGGCTTGGAAGGGCTTGGGGCGAAGGTGGTTTACAGGGAACCCCCGCCCAGACCTCACCGCTTCCCGGGGCCATGGACATGTGCACTCACTGCGGCTTCTCCCGCCCGCCTTCCCCCGGTGCAACTGTTGATCGGAGCAGACTGTCCTCAGTGCGCCCCAACCGCATCGCGTCATCAGGGCAAGGAGCGTAAATCGCCTTGAAACACGGACCAAGTCCCTTTTAGGTTTTGATTGACAGATTATGCGCACAATAAGCAGAAATGTTGTGCACTCTGAACGTCAGACAAACCACACACTGACATTTATGTCCATTTACCATTGAGCACAATAGTAAAATAGACGCCTATAAAACTGTTCACAGGACACCTCATGACATGGACATAGGCATGTATAGATCTTTATATTCTATATTTTTAATTCATGGAGTTTCATATTTGAAAAACCTTCCTAAAGGCCATAAAAAGCCCAGAAAAATCGTATTTCTCAGAGGGACAAGCACAGCAAAGCGCGGTCATGGCATCTCAGGAACGGCGCTACTGTCAGGGAACCATACGATGTGAAAACTTTACGAGAAATGTGAATAAATGAAGGCAATTAGGAGTTTTCTTTTTTCTTTTTCACGCCGAGCAAGTCAAGATCGTTCACAAAGCCGAAAGGCATCATGGGGGGTAACTCTACTGCGCATGCTCATGCTCTACACAACCCGGAAATAAACTCCATAGGAATGAACGGAACCAGGGGGGCGGAGCTCTATCCAGTTCTTAGAATACATCCATGCTCTCCCACACCAAACCTCATAGAGAAAATCAGTGATTTTAACATCACAGGAGTTGTTGATCCACTGCATCACGAAGTTCAAATGTCTGATTTTGTCACGTCGGCTTTCAAAATTCTTCATTTCAATTTATTTCAGTGGCACAAAGTGACCACACGAGGCAGCAGTAGACCCGCAGCTCCTGTGTATGTGATGTTAAAATCACTGATTCACTCTATGGGGTTTGGTGTGGGAGAGTGAGTGGTTTTATACCTTAGTTTTTTTATTTTTGGCCTTCGACCATGACACGGACGTCACTGTAAGTCTTCAATGTCTGAAAAACATGTTCACGTCTTAACCTCACTGTGAGACTGGCTTTTCCAACAGGACAGTGAAGTTTGTAAAGCACTCACATCATTAATGATGTGAAAATATTACAGCGTGAAGTAACTTCATATATATTCTTTTTGAAATGAATCCATGAGTGCATGAATGCTGTTGGAACATTGTGAGGCAGACAGCTGTGCCCCTGCTGCTCCTGCAGGATTATGTTACCATGTTAAACCATGTTAAATGACGGTGTTCACACAGATTACACACAACTGTTTGGACTTTGACAGATTACAAAAAAATCTGTTTTTCATCACATTGAGATTATGACAAACTAGAGCTGCTGGAGACGTATGAGGAAACATCTTTTTACACCATTAAATATACATGTGTATATATACAGTATATCCTGGTATACATACACATGTATATATACAGTATATACACACAGTACAGTATATACAGTGTATATATACACACACGTGTATATATACAGTACAGTATACAGTATATATACTCATGTATATATACATGAGTATATATATACTGTATATATATACACACATCAGTATATATACTGTATATATACACATGAGTTTATATATACTGTATATATACATCAGTATATATATACAGTATATATACACTTCAGTATATATATATACACTGTATATATACACATCAGTATATATATACTGTATAACAGGATATAAATCTACTCAATATGTCATATGTATATGTCTAATGTCAAAAGTATGTCTTATAAATAGGGATGTCCCGATATCGGTCCGATATCAGCCAAAAAACGCATATCTGATTATATCGGAGTGCCTCTAAAATCTCCGATATAAGCGCTCCGATACAACAGTCCATTCTGCTCCAGCAGAAAAAAAAGCGACAATAAATGCATTTCAACATTTGGGTATTTTGTATTCAGATTACCGTGCTGGGTGAAATCAGATTACTGAGGCAGTAAAAATCAGATGACTTCAGTTAAACAAACTCCAAAGGCTTAAGTTTGGTTCTCTCTTTTTATTATTGCTCCATGTTCTGAGCAAGTATAGGTTTTTGATCAATTATTGCAGCAGAAAGTGGTTTGAGTCTGAGTAAGAGTGTGTTAAAGCTGCGTCATTAATATTGATTAATAATAAAGTCAAAGAAAAAGAAAAAAACACTCAATCTGATCAAATTTATTTTCAGTTAATTTAATAATTGGTTAATAGTCGCTTGTTAATAGTTAATTCATTGTTAATAGTCTGATCAGAACACTGATTAGAACATTGGTCACAACACTGATCAGAACACAGTAAGTCGTCATACCTATGAGCGCCTGGAACAGGTTACTCTGGAAGATGTCGATGACCCTCTGCAGGGAGATTCGTAGCTGCCGGTCCTCAGTGTGGTTCAGTTTGGTGCGATATTCCTCCAGCAGCAGCAGAGCTCGCTGTGCATCTGTACAGCAGGAGTCATTCTTAGTATTATTGTGATATTTATCAACATAAACTGATATGGAAACTTGTTTTACTGTGACATCTTTGGCCATATTGTCCAGCTCCAACTCTGAGTGAAAACATGACTGTCAGAAAAGACGAGACTCAGTGAATAAACTCAGTCTGTTTCTACGATATCTTTAAGAAGATATCGTCTTTATCTCACTGTGAGACACACTTTTCCAACTGAAGTTTGTAAACCACTCACTCTCCCACATCAAACCCCATAGAGAAAATCAGTGATTTTAGGTCGCGGGGACACAGGAGCTGCTGGTCTCCTGCTGCCTCATGTGGTCACTTTGTGTCACTGATGTGAAGTCTAAATTAAATATTTTAAAGGAGACATATTATACCCTATTTCCCAAGTTAAAATAGTTCCCTGGTGTCCTAATGAACATGTCTGTGACATGCTTTGGTCAAAATACCATAAGGATGAAGCACCATGGCAGTTCAATAACCCTGCTAAACCCACCCCTTTCAGAACACTCGGTTTTGTGCATGGTCCCTTTATATGCAAATGAGACACAGGCAAACACACACCCACTTCTTCCAGGGGGTTTCTGATTTGTCCTTTTTACAGCGCTCACTCGCTCAGCTCCTGTTCCCTCCGCTCCATTTCTCTCCCCCTCCCTCCACTAGTTCTCTGACAATATCAACATGGCTGTGTGCGTGGAAAACAGCGAGAGTGCCACTGTTCTTGCAAGCCGAACAGTGCCGAATTGTAAATCAGTTAAAAACACTTAGGGACAGCACCGCTGATCACCACCACTGATCGCCAGCGGTGAGCAGCAAGCTGCATAAACTGCCACTGTATGTGACTGTATCAGACTGAGTCTGTGCTCCGAAGTGGTGCGAACACACAAACACACGAACACACGTTTGCTGACTTTATCCGGCACATTAGCTTCATATATAAAATCCTCTAAGGCTGGAAAACACTGTGCTCCACTGTGCAGCCACCAACAGCACACTTGTCCCTCCGCGTTGACATAATACCGCTCTTCCTCCCTCGCTTGCACTCTCGCATTTTATAGGGACAAGGTGGAGCTAAGGTGGAGCTCTCGAAGTAAACTTACTGGTGGGGTGGTAACATTCGCGGTGAAATGCGCATGCTGCCGTCATAAGTGCAGGGAATTCAACATCGCATGTTTTATCGCCTATACTTACACTAAGGGGGACCACGAAAAAAGGACTGAGTATTCTTTTTCCACACTTTGGCGACTGGTAGGGCCTCCAGAGTCCCAAATATAAGTATTGAAATGGTTAAAAAGTTGATTTTGCATAATATGTCCCATTTAAAAGTGGATCAACAACTGTGCTGTGACACTAAAATTACTGATTTTTTCTTTGGGGTTTGGTGTGGGAGAGTGAGTGGTTTACAAACTTCAGTATCCTGTTGGAAAAGTGTGTCTCACAGTGAGATAAAGACATGAACATGTGACAGATATCGTAGAAAAAATCAGTCTTTTTTTCCTTGTTTCAGTCACGTTTTCACTGAGCGTGAGCCTCTGTGTCTCAGACTGGCTCTCAGCAGCAGCGGGCGCTCTGTGAGTGCTGATTATGTCACTGCTTCACAATCACACAAAAAAAACTGAAATGTCCATTTAATCATTTTTAGTCGTTAAATTAAACTAGGCGTGTGTGTGGTTAAGTCTCCGACACTTTCTCCATAAATAAAAGTAAAACTTCACGTGATTGTGACATCATCAGTGTGTAGGTCTTTTACGCCCTTCTCTCTAGACATAATTTATTCATATTTCAGTTTATTTTGCGTGAAGTTACGTGTTTTTTCTCGCCGTGTCCCACATACAAGTTGGTTAGCAAGAGCGGCTAGCCGGCTGCTAGCATTACTTTTAACTGACTTTTCCCGGCCCGGCTCGGCTCGGCCCAGCCAAACGGCGGCCGTATGTGCGGTGCTGTAGTCGGGCTGTGTGTGTGCCAACATGTCGGTGTCACTTTCACTCGTTTGTTTCCTGGAAAAACAAGCGGCTCACAGACCGAGCTTCGCCGCCGCTAGCAGCCGTGAGAGCGGCTTACCTTTCCTCCTGACGGGCATGGTCGCTCTGGCTCGGCACGACTCGGCTCTGGCCCCGTGTTAACACACACACACAGAGTCACACAGGAGCCGCCGTGTGTCTTTTCTTATCGATTATTCCACCAGCGAACGCCCGCTGTCACAACTCCAAGTCCGGGCTCCACGACGACACCAACTTCCCTCCGACAAACAAACTCCCTGCCAGGGGAAAAATGAACAGATCCAAACGAAAATAAGCCACCGAGTCTCCGGGGAACCCCACCGCCACAAAAACACCCGTGTGTTCCCGCTTCAAAGAGAGGCAGAAACCCGGAGAGGAGCTCCGCCTGGCACCGGCTCTCCGCGCTCTCCGTCCCCGTCACAGAGGCTCCTTTCACCGGCGTGTACCGCACACACGAGCCGCTGTGGCGACACACACAAATAAAACCAAAGTGTGAATGCGGTTATGAAAGGCCGGTAACAGAGTTCCGGAGCCCCCGGGGGCTCTGCTGCTGATCCCGGGAAACAACTTCAGAGTCCCGGCTGCTGTTGGCACACCTCAACCCGAGCCGTGCCAAGTCCAGGCTCACTTATCCCGCACTGCTGCGGGTGCTATTCCCAGCTCAGTCTGCTGCATTCGTGTCAAACTTCCCTCAGAGTAAATCCCTCCTTTCTTCTTCCTCCTCCTCCTTCACTCCAGGTCATTAAAAAAAAATCCCAAACTTTGCTCCAAAATGGCGTCTCACAGTCAGAGCTGGAGATGAGAAGCATGTGATTTCCCAAAAGTCCTTCCCTCAACCGACCTGCTGCTGCCCAGAGTCCAGCAGCTCACCTCCGCCCGGGGAGAGCAGGAGGAGGCATGGAGTCACTCATTCACTCATTCATTCATTCATAAATAAATAAAGAGCAGGACGAAGATGAATGGAAAGTGAAGGCTGGAGCCAGGGATGAACAGAAATCAAGATGAATGAATATTCATAACAAAAAGAAGAGGTTAAAGGGACACTTCAAGTTTTCAGACTAACTTTTCAGCGCTGCCAAAACCTTGGACTCAGTGTGGAGAGAAAACGCTGATTTGACACAAAACGTGAGCAGATTCGCGTAAATGCACTTACAGTCAGTCAACACAAAATGGCTGCCAGCAGAGACACATTTTAGCCACTTCATAAAAGACTACAATGTCTGCACCACATGTTCATGTCTTTATCTCACTGTAAGACACACTTTTCCACCAGGAAAGTGAACTTTGTAAACCAGTCACTCTCCCGCACCAAAGTCCAGAGAGAAAATCAGAAGCTGCTGATCCTCTGCTGCCTCGTGTGGTCACTTTGTGTCACTGACGTAAATCCGATCGAATTTGAACTTAGTGATGGAGGCAGCAGTGGATCAACAACTCCTGTGATGTTAAAATAATTGATTTTCTCTGTGGACTTTGGTGTGGGAGAGTGAATGGTTTCCTGGTGGAAAAGTCTAACAGTGCGTTAAAGTGATCACTTACATTAGAAATGTAACGCAGAAAAAAAAAGTGAGTGGTAATTATATTACCACAACAGAGCATCGATCAGAGGACAGAGGTCAGACAGGAAATGCTCCTGAAGTACAAATCCATCGTTGGTGAGGATGAAGATGAAACCTCGTCCTCCCTCTTTGTCTATCTCTGTCTCTCTTTGTCTCTCATGTGCTGATGTAAACCACTCCAAGCTCTGGCCCAGATTAAAGAGCAGGCCTTTATTTTTAGACGGCCATGTTTAATGGATGACCTCACCATGTTGGAACCGTCAGCTCAGATCAAAGGACATTTTAAAAAAACTCCATCTTTAATTCTGTGACATTTTATTGTGAAATTATAACATATTTTCTTTACTTTTGTCATTTTATTGTGAAATTATAACATCTTTTCTTTATTTTTGTCATTTTATTGTGAAATTATAACATATTTTCTTTACTTTTGTCATTTTATTGTGAAATTATAACATCTTTTCTTTATTTTTGTCATTTTATTGTGAAATTATAACATTTTCTTTACTTTTGTCATTTTATTGTGAAATTATAACATATTTTCTTTACTTTTGTCATTTTATTGTGAAATTATAACATCTTTTCTTCACTTTTGTCGTTTTATTGTCAAATTATAACATATTTTCTTTACTATTGTCATTTTATTGTCAAATTATTACACATTTTCTTTAGTTTTGTCATTTTATTGTCAAATTATAACATATTTTCTTTACTTTTGTTATTTTATTGTGAAATTATAACATATTTTCTTTACTTTTGTCATTTTATTGTGAAAATATAACATCTTTTCTTTATTTTTGTCATTTTATTGTGAAATTATAACATATTTTCTTTACTTTTGTCATTTTATTGTCAAATTATAACATCTTTTCTTCACTTTTGTCATTTTATTGTCAAATTATAACATATTTTCTTTACCATTGTCATTTTATTGTCAAATTATTAAACATTTTCTTTAGTTTTGTCATTTTATCGTGAAATTATAACATCTTTTCTTCACTTTTGTCATTTTATTGTGAAATTATAACATATTTTCTTTACTTTTGTCATTTTATTGTGAAATTATAACATCTTTCCTTCACTTTTGTCATTTTATTGTCAAATTATAACATATTTTCTTTACTATTGTCATTTTATTGTCAAATTATTAAACATTTTCTTTAGTTTTGTCATTTTATTGTCAGATTATAACATATTTTCTTTACTTTTGTCATTTTATTGTCAAATTATAACATATTTTCTTTACTTTTGTCATTTTATTGTCAAATTATAACATATTTTCTTTACCTTTGTCATTTTATTGACAAATTATAACATATTTTCTTACCTTTGTCATTTTATTGTCAAATTATTACATATTTTTTTACTATTGTCATTTTATTGTCAAATTATAACATATTTTCTTTAGTTTTGTAATTTTATTGTCAAATTATGACATATGTTCTTTACTATTGTAATTTTATTGTCAAATTATAACATATTTTCTTTACTACTGTCATTTTATTGTCAAATTATAACATATTTTCTTTACTATTGTCATTTTATTGTCAAATTATAACATATTTTCTTTACTTTTGTCATTTTATTGACAAATTGTTGAATTAGTCTCACAGTTCACGCTTGGCCACAATGACATTGAATGACAGGAATACAAGCTGAATTAAAGACTGTGTGTGCGTGTGTGCGTGTGTGTAAAGACTTGTCACAGCATCAGTGGACTTTATTGTTTTATTAAGTAAATCAGTTCAGAAATCATGAAACTGTATCAAGTTTGTGAAAATCTGATTGGCTGCTGGTCAGTTAAATGGTCATATTTTATGTTACATTACATGTCATTTAGCAGATGCTTTTATCCAAAGTGACTTACAATAAGTGCATTTAAACATTTGGGTACAACTAAGAGCTAGAAGTAAGTAAGAGCTTCAAGTAAGCCAAACTATGAAGTGCTAGTCATAAGTGCGATGTGTACGTTTTTTTTTTGTTTGTTTTTTTCGGGCAGTGAGGGAGAGATGGTCATCAAGTGTCACACCCAGGTTCCTTGCAGTATGAGAAGGAGCTACCACAGAGTTGTCGAGGGTGATGGTTAGGTCTGTGGTGGGAGAGCCCTTTCCTGGGAGAAAAAGAAACTCAGTCTTGTCGAGATTGAGTTTCAGGTGATGGTCAGACATCCACTGAGATATGACGGTCAGACAAGCGGAGATCCGTTCTGCTACGTGTGTTTCGGAGCTGGGAAAAGAGAGAATGAGTTGGGTGTCATCGGCGTAGCTGTGATAGCAAAAACTATGAGAGAGAATAACAGAACCAAGAGAGTTGGTGTATAGAGAGAAGAGGAGAGGGCCCAAGACAGAACGCTGAGGGACCCCAGTAGCTAGAGGACAGGGTTCCGACACAGATCCTCTCCAGGTTACTCTGTATGTTCGGTTTTGAAGATAGGACGAGAGTAGGGTAAGTGCAGAGCCTGAGACACCTAGTTCTTGAAGGGAGGAAGTAAGGATCTGGTGGTTAACTGTGTCAAATGCTGCAAAAAGGTCCAAGAGGATGAGCACAGAGGAGAGAGAGGCAGCCCTGGCTGTGTGGAGTTGCTCAGTGACAGCAAGAAGTGCGGTTTCGGTCGAGTGACCTGCCTTAAAACCAGACTGATGAGGATCGAGAAGGTTGTTCCGTTGAAGGTAGGAGGAGAGTTGATTAAAGATAGCACGCTCCAGAGTTTTGGAGAGAAAAGGAAGAAGAGAGACAGGTCTGTAGTTATTCAGACGGGTCAAGGGTGGGTTTTCTAAGGAGGGGGGTCACTCTGGCCTCTTTAAGAGAGTCCGGAAAGCAACCAGATGATAGAGATGTGTTAATGAGGTGGGCGAGGAAAGGAAGAAGATCAGAAGCAATTGACTGTAGAAGGTGAGAGGGGATAGGGTCAAGGGGGCAGGAGGTTGGGCGGGCAGAGGTTATTTGGGAAAAAACGTGATCATGAGATAGAGGGGTGAAAGAGGATAGAGAAGGAGCTGAATTTGTGGTTGGTAGAGTGGTGAGATCAGGAGGTGGGGTTGAGAAAGAAGAGCGAATGTTCTCTACTTTCTTTGTGAAGTAGTTGACAAAGTGAATTGGTAGAAGGGAGGAGGGGGAGTGTGGGGTCAAGGAGGTTAGAGAAGATCGAGAAAAGTTTTTTGGGGTTAGAGAAAGAGGGTTGAATTTTAGTCTGATAGAAAGATTGTTTGGCTGCAGAGATGGAGGCAGTGAAGGTGGAGAGAAGAGAATGATAGGAAAGCAGGTCGTCAGGGTGTTTTGATTTCCTCCATTTCCTTTCTGCTGCCCGTATCGTGGCTCTCTCAGCGCGCACTGAGTCAGACAACCACGGGGCTGGGGAGGACTTACGAACCCGCTGTGAAGTAAGAGGACAGAGAGAGTCAAGAGAGGAGGACAGAGTAGAGAGGAAGGTGTCTGTGGCAGAGTTGGGATGCATGAGGGAGAAGGAGTCAGCTGAAGGAAGTGCTGATAGAACAGTTGAGGAGAGAGATGAGGGAGAGCGAATGTTACGACGGACAAGTGCAATATCTGATGAGATGAGATCGTCAGATTGGGAGAGTGGGAGAGAGTAGGATATGAAGAAATGATCAGAGACTTGAAGTGGAGTTACCTTGAGGTCGGAGGTGGAGCAGTTTCTGGTGAAGATGAGGTCAAGGTGGTTGCCAGCTTGGTGAGTTGGTGGAGAGGGAGCAAGTGAGAGAGAAAGAGAGGAAAGTAGAAGAAGTAGATTGGATGACTTCTCTGACTGGATGTTGAAGTCACCAAGAAGAACAAGTGGTGGGCCATTTTCTGGGATGTTTGAAAGGAGGACATCTAGTTCCTCCAAGAAGTGTCCCAATGGGCCTGGTGGACGGTAGATGACAACAATGATTAGTTTTACTGGGTGAGTTACAGTTACAGCATGAAATTCAAATGACTGTGAAGAGAAGTGTGGCAGTGGGTAAAGAGTGAAAGTCCAGTTGGGGTTGATGAGCAGACCTGTTCCGCCACCTCTTCCAGTGGATCTGAGTGTGTGGGAGAAGGAGTGGGCGGAGGAGAGAGCCGCAGGGGTGTGTTGGAGGGTGTTATCCAAGTCTCAGTGAGCGCAAGGAAGTCCAGGCATTGCTCAGTAGCAAAGCCAGAGATGAACTCAGTCTTGCGGGTAGCTGACTGGCAGTTCCACAGGCCCCCTGCAACAAGGTGTTGGATGTGTGTGGAGCGGGTGAGATAGATAAGTGAGGACAGGTTACGGTGATGCTGTGAGTGATTGTGAGGTTTGTAATATCTATGAGAAGAAACATGAACAGGAATGGAAAAAGTGCACATATGTGAAAGGTAGAAAACACTTGCAGACAGGTACTTAGCCTCGTTAGCCTCCTTGTTAGACTCCGGTTTAGACTCCTTTGTCTTTGTCTTCCTGAGTCTTCCTGAGACTCCGGTTTAGACTCCTTTGTCTGATATTTGGCATTAATGTACGTTGCTGAATAACATAAAGGTTCATATGTCTGACTCCTCCCACCTCCTCCTCCAACAGACAGAAAATAAACACTCTGACACAACAGAGCATGTGAGTGACGTCGTACAATAAACTTTATAAAATGTTAAAATAATAAAGCTGTTGATGTTATAAAGTCACATCAGTGTGAAAAGCACATGCTGTTTATACAAACCAGAGGTCTCAAACCTGGGGGCCATATGTGGCTCGCCACTTCATGTCATGTTATAATGAGTTATTTCTGTATGTATAGATTCATTTTACATCATAACGTTGCTTTTATTGTGAACTTCATATAATTTTTATAATTTTCTGTGAAACACAAAAATCAAAATATTGTGAAAACCAGACTGAACAGAAAGTTGAATTTTTTTACATCCAACTTTTTGGGAAAATTCAAAAACCTTTACAGAAGAGAACGATGATGTCGGACTCTGAGGCGCGTTAACGTTGTCATCGTCATGGTTCAGGTGTTCATTTCACCCACAGCAGCAAAAAACCTTCTCCTCCACTTCGTCCCTATTTTCCAAAACATTTAATCATCTCTGTCGTCCACACTCGTGTTTTCTGCTTCAGACGATTTGTTGTCGGCAATCAGTGCTGAGTTATTGAACTTGAAGTGAACGGGCAGTCCGTCAGGTGTTTTCTGACAGAGGACGCCTGAAGCGTTGATCGCCTCCAGAACTGCTGGACGTTGTCCATCTGCCAACGTCACCAGAACCCAGAAGTTTTCTGCCACGTTTCTGGCAAACATTGAGTACACTAAATCAAAAACCCATTCCTGTATCGGTGTGAGTCGTGCTAACGCGGCCTGAGCTACTTCAGTAGCTCAGTGAAGAGGTTATCACACACCTCTGGGATTGTTCTGAATACTTCATCTGTACTCAGTGACGTCTGAGGTTTTATCTGTTACTGTATATCTGAAATTGTCCTCCCGCTCAACACCAACAATGTAGTTGATCATTGCATCAATCAGAGTGAATTTCCTGATCCAGTCAGTCCAACAAGAATAATGGTACGATTTCTCCTTGCACTTCCTGTGCCAAGGGTAAATCTCCTGTATCGACCTGTGGTCACATGATCCTTTGTCAGGGTCAGTTTGTGGATCCAGAAATGGTTTCTGCACTTGTATGTTTTAAGAATTCTGTCAGAGGTTTAAAAACAGTAGTGCAGATAGTAATGGGGATGCTTTCTTTGCTTCTGCCATCTCCACCACAGTCACATGTGACCGTGACAACGTATTCTGTCTTGGACTGAAGCCCTGAGACGATCGCCTTCTCAGATCCTGACCACGTTTGATTCCACTGGAGATCTTCTTCTTTTTGGGCGTATTCTACAAAGTAGCTCAGAACCTGCACGTCTTGCCCGAGCTCTGCAGGTTTCTGCCAGCTCACTGATATAAGATTAAGATTAAGATTAATTTTATTGTCCCACAAGTGGGAAATTTGTCTTGGGCCCTACACCCATGCTGCAGTCGAAAAAACATATACAACATGATACAAATACAATACACCACGATACAACAAATTTAAAAATGACCCTAATGGTGAGTAATATACAACATGGTGCAAAAAAAAATGCAACCGTTGTTGTAATCTGCAACAGAGGCTATCGACATGTGTGCTCCAGGTTAAGGAATTGTCAATATAGACACCAATATATTTGTATGAGTGGGTTTGAACAATGGTTTGGTTGTGAATGACGACAGGCCTGTGGTCACCGACTCCCCGAGGGTCAAATACCATCTCTTCAGTCTTGTTAACATTCAGAACAAGGTGGTTATCGTCGCACCAATTGACAAACCTTTGAATTTCCATAATCAGATCGCAGGTCGCAGTTCTTTTTTAATAGAGATAAGATTGCAGTGTCGTCTGAAAATTTGATGACATGATTATTTGAATAAAAAACAAATAATCTGTGTATAAGGTAAAAAGGACAGGTGAACTGACACAGCCCTGGGGGGCTCCTGTGCTCAGATAGAGTCCCATTAACACTGACCTGCTGTCTTCGATTGGTTAAGAATAAGTGATACCATTTAATAATAAGTGGGTGGACTTTAAAATCATTCAACCTCTTAATTAAAAGATGTGGCTGCATCGTGTTAAAAGCTGAACTAAAATCAACAAATAAGAGGCGTGCATATGAGGTAGGATCCTCTAAGTGCCTTAATAAAATGTGTCACAGCTATGATGGCATCATCTGTACTTCTGTTACTCTTGTATGCAAACTGAGAGGCATCTAGAAAACAGCTGTTTTCAAGAAATTGATTATCATTTTCTCAAAACACTTAATTACTAAAGATCTAAGTGCTACAGGACGATAGTCATTGTTCTCTTTACGGCTTGCTTTTTTGGGTACAGGAATAATCGTAGAGCTTTTCCAGATAGAGGGAACAGATGGTAGATGGTAGATGAGGCACCAGGCCTCTGCCAGCTCTTTGCTGCAAGATTTCAATAATTGCCCAGACATGCCGTCCAGAAGCTTTCCTGAGGCAGATGCATGAAAAAAGTTCCTCCGGTGATTTCAACAAAGTCTGATGGTACACAATCCAGGGCCACCTTTTGCTCTTGCTTGAAGTCTGTAGATTCAAATCTACAGAAAAAATCATTTAACTCATTTGCTTTCCCCTCCTCATTAATTACATTAATGCCCATCTTAGCTGGTGCCATGTTTGTCATGGCTTTCACAGAGCCCCAAGTTTTTCCTTCTCATTATTCCTAGCTGTTCTTAATTTGTGATTAAGTTCTTTCTGCATACTTTTCATACTAGTCCCTGTTCCTAAATGCGATGTGATTTAGGCTTAAACATGTGAGCTCAATGTCGGGGTTGCAAACCAACTCGTCTGAGTGAACTGCGAACACCACTTGTTGCTGCTTCCCATTTTGCTTTTATATAAAGTGTTGAATCCTTCCTGCTCTCACCCAAAGCTCGATAGAAAGCAGAGATGGGCTAAGACCCTTTCTGTTTGTATGAATCGATAATAACTCCAATCACCTTATTTATAGTTTCATTTGGCCTTATCTCTTTTGTGAAATAATCTCTCAACTGCAAGTATAACTGTCATAAATATCATTGGCAATAATTTCAGTGTTTGTTTACATATATTATTTATGTGGTTTATTTTGTGAATATTTATTTGTATTGTGTACTGGGTGGGAACTAATGTTTGTTGCCTGTTGCGCAAGGGACACAATTGCGGGAATCCACTAAAAAAGAAAGATTTCAAGAAGAAGTTCATGCTCAAGTTGTTTAAAGTGTTTCAAGGTCTTTTTATTTCCTATTTTTTGTTTAAGAAGACTCATTCCCCCTGGGTTGTATGCAGCCAGCGAGGTATGTTTATTTATGTTGCTCGTCATGTAAATTAGTATTTTCGCGTGTGAGTTTTATGTTAAATGAATGCATGTTTATTTGTATATTGTCCTGTAACAGTTCGACGGTGGATTGATGACGATGAAGTGGAGTTTGAGAGAGGAATAAATCCATCTGTATAAAGAACTAGTGACGCTTATTTCCTGGAGGGAGTGATAGCAAGTATCTATAAAAGTCTTTGTTTACGAGGCTGTACTTTGTCTTTAGATCTTGGAAACCTAGAAATTGTCCACCTTCTGATACTGTACATATGGCTGTCACACCTTTTTGTGCCCATTCTTTGAATGCTGAGTCGTACGTCCCTGGCTTAAACTTTAAATCATAAGCAAACCACCTCAGAGTGCATATATCCCTCTTAAGTTTGTATTTTCTGACAACAGTGTTCCATATTTCAAGTGTAAATGCTACTATTGGGTTCATAGCATGTCTCAAAGCACCTATCAAATGTTTATCCCCCACCAATATCTGGGTTTGAAAGCCCTTTACTTTCCTTTCCAATTCTTTCCTTTTAGACTCATAGTCAGGTCTACACCAACAGGCCAGATATCTAAGTTGAGCTGCATAAAAATATTCTGTAAGCTTAGGTAAAGCCATCCCCCCCTTGCTTTTAGGTAGTTGAAGTGTCGTAAATTTTATTCTCGGTATTACAAATGAATCTAGAAATCATCTTATACATTTTTTTAATTTGTTTTGGGGGATATTAATTGGAAGAGCTTGAAATAAATACAACAATTTAGGTAAAATATTCATTTTGACTCTTCGTATTCTATCACTGAAGTCTAATGGGAGGGTAGACCACCATCTTTTAGGTTGTTTTTTTCAATTTCACTATAATTGTTTTCAAACATGTCAGGAAGTGTTTTACTCAGAGTTACACCGAGATATTTGTTTTAGAATTCCATTTCAAATTATATGCATCTCTTATTTGTCGGGATGGAGAATAATTTAATGAGAGAATTTGTGTTTTTGATATATTCAGTTTATACCCTGTATTCATACTTTCCCAGAAGAGACATTAGGTGAGGGAAACATATATCTGGTTGTTCAAGAAAAATAATTACATCATCTGCGAAAAGACCAATGATATGTTCAGTTTAATACATTGGAAAAACCTTTTCAAGCCAAATCTCTTTAGTACCTCATACAAGAATAACCAACTAACACTATCAAATGCTGTAACTTGATACAGTTGTTGTGTATCTGCTCCTGGTCACTCTCTCTTCTGTCTCTACCTCATCTCCCTCTTGTCCTTTCTGTCCCCCACCTACCCGCTGTCCCCCATTTTCCTTTCACCCCAACCGGTCGAGGCAGATGACTGCACATCTCTGAGCCTGGTTCTGTCAGAGATTTCTTCTTGTTTCTTCGAGTTTTTTCTCTCCACTGATGCCTAGTGTTTGCTCATTGTGTGAACTGTTGGGGTTCTTAGCTCTCCTTGATGTTGTCTATGTACAGTGCCTTGAGATAATGTATGTTATGATTTGGCGCTATACAAATAAAATTTAATTGAATTGAATTTAATTTAATTGAATTTAATTTTTCAGCAGCTAAACCAACCAGAATTGTACTTGTACCACTTTTTTGGGCATCTAGAATATGGAGGGTTCTTCTAATATTATCGTGTGTTTGGCGACCTTTAATAAAACAGTTTTTATCTTCAATCAAATCTGGTATTTAGGAATGTCCTGGAAGTGAAAAGAGTGTCAGATAGACTGATGAGTCTGAAGCTTGAAATTGAAGGTGTGATGTTAAATGTTATTAGTGGCTATGCCCCACAGTTGGGATGTGAATTAGAGGAGAAGGAAACATTCTGGAGTGAATTAGATGAAGTGATGCAGAATATCCCCAGAGGTGAGAGAGTGGTAATTGGTGCAGACTTCAAGGGACATGTTGGAGCAGGAAATAGAGGTGATGAAGAAGTGATGGGCAGGTTCGGTATCCAAGACAGGAACCCAGAGGGACAGATGGTGGTAGACTTTGCAAAAAGGATGGAAATGGCTGTAGTGAATACTTTTTTCCAGAAGAGGCATGAGCATAGGGAAACTTATAAGAGTGGAGGTAGGAGCACATCTTGTATAGATGATGTAATCTGAAGGAGATCAGTGACTGCAAAGTAGTGGTGGGTGAGAGTGTAGCAAGTCAGCATAGGATGGTGGTTTGTAGGATGAATCTGGTGACAAGGAAGACAAAGAGGACAAAGACAGAACAAAGGAAAAATTGGTGGAAGCTGAAAAGAGAGGACTCTTCTATGGTTTTCAGGGAGGAGTTGAGAAAGAATCTGGGTGGTCAGGGAGAGCTCCCAGATGACTGGACAACTACAGCTAATGTAATCAGGGAGACAGGTAGGAGAGTACTTGGTGTGTCATCTGGAAGGAAAGTAGATAAGAAGACTTGGTGGTGGAATGGGGAAGTGCAGGAGTATATAAAGAGAAAGAGATTAGCAAAGAAAAAGTGTGACACTGAGGAGACTGAAGAGAGCATACAGGAGTACAGGGAGATGCAGCACAAGGTAAAGGTAGAGGTATAACAAAAGGCGTATGATGACTTGTATGCTAGGTTGGAAAGTAAGGGGGGAGAGAATGATCTATACAGGTTGGCAAAATAGAGAGATAGAGATGGGAAAGACTTCCAGCAGGTTCGGGTGATTAAGGATAGAGAGGGACATGTGTTGACAGGTGCCACAGAAGTAATGGGAAGATGGAAAGAGCTTCCGCTTAGTTTTAGGCACACTCAGGAGCAGCTGATCAGCTGACCTGAGAGAGCGAGCGGGTGAGTATGGATGTAGAAGCTCAGAGAGGTAGGGAGGGCCAGACCATTCAGGGATTTAAAAACAAATGAGCCCTGTGGGACCCCACAGGTGAGAGGAGCCAAGGAGGATGTCGAGTCACCGAGGCTGACACAGAAAGTTCGATCAGCCAAGTATGACCTGAACCACTCCAAAGCTGTGCCCCTGATGCCCACCTGCTCCTCCAGACGTGAGATCAGGATCTCGTGATCCACTGTATCAAATGCAGCAGTTACAGTAAGTCTAAAAGCACAAGAACTACACAGTCACCGGAGTCAGTAGCTAAAAAGATATCATTAAAAACTCTTAAAAGTGCTGATTCGGTGCTGTGCAGTGATTTAAAACCAGACTGGAAAACCTCAAGGATATTATTTTCCTCTAAAAAGGCCATTACTTGACCATGGACTTCTCAAGGATTTTTGAGATAAAAGGCCGTTTGGAGATGGGCCTGAAATTTGCAGGAACTGCAGGGTCTAGACCAGGTTTTTTGATAAGAGGTTGCACTACTGCATGTTTAAAAATGTTTGGGGACCACACCTGTGGACAGACTGCTATTTAAAACCAGAATAATAGATGGCCCTATAGTGTGGAAAACCTCTTTAAATAGTCGAGGAGGGACAGCATCATTTGGAGAACCTGAGGGCTTCAGCCGACCAACAACCTCCTGTAAAAAAGTCAATGTCACGGGTTAAAACTGGTTAAAAACTGCAGTGCAGGGAACAGAGACAGAGGGGTCATATGCAGGAGGTGAGATTAGAGCCCTAACAGAAGAGACTTTGTCAATAAAAAAGTGCATAAAGTCCTCACAAACAGTGGTGGAGGCCTCCATACAGGCAGTCTGTGGGGCATTAAGAACCAAGTTAATGGTGTCAAACAAAACACGGGGCTTGTGACTGTTTGACAGGATAATGTCAGAGAAATAGTTTCTTTTAGCATCTTTCACGGTTGTCTGATAGTGATGCCAGCAGTCCCTTAATGTTTGGAATGACACATGGAGTTTGTCCTTCTTCCACTTGCGCTCTGCTCTACGGCACTCGCGTCTGACAGCATGAGTCCTTTCGTTCAGCCAGGGCTCAGACTTAGTTTTAGGCTGCCTGGTTTTTAGTGGAGCCACAGCGTCCAAAACGGTTTGGCAGGTAGAGTGAAACCATGAGCTCAGCTCCTCTGTATCACACACAGACCCAGGAGAAACACACTCCTGATTAAAAGCAGCTGAGAACTGAACAGTAGTGGAAGGGTTAAAAATACGACAGCTCCGAGGAGCAGCGCCACCAGATTTAACTGTGTTACAGGCAAGAGCAACCTCGAATAACACAGGCATGTGATCAGAAAACACCGCATCACAAATCTCCAAGTTAAAAACAGGCAAACCATATGACAAAACAAGAGCAAGTGTGTGTCCACGTTCCTGTGTGGGTCCAGAAACAGACTGCACAAGATTAAAAGAGTCGATGAGGTGCAGGAATTCCTAAGCCATTGGCTTTTCAGGACAACACACATGAACATTAAAATCTCCGACAATAAGGACACAGTCATATTTAGGCATTATTTCAGCCAAGAAATCAGCAAAGTCATTTAAAAAGTCCTTATTGTATCTGGGAGGGTGATAGACCACAGCACACAACACTGTGTGAGAGTGACCCAGCTCAAATAAACTCAGTTCAAAGCTGGTAAACGAGGCTGATGGTGAAATCTGTTTACATTTAAAATGACTTTTAAAAACAGTCGCTATTCCTCCTCCTCGGCCCAACATCCACGGGGAGTTAAAATAGCCGCAATCGTGGGGTAAAAGATCCGCAAAAGCACTGGACTCACCAACACTCAGCCACGTCTCAGTCACACAGAGAAAATCCAAACTTCGGGATGAGAAGAAATCCTTCAAGATAAAAGCCTTGTTCGCAAGCGATCTAGCATTTGCCAGGCCAATCCTGGTAGGAACCGGCGGGTCAACGACGTGAGCTGTCCGGGGAGCCCGATACAGAGGCTGCAGGTTGCAGAGATTCACCCCGCGCCAGCAGGGACGAAGAGCGCTGCGACCACGGAGCTGAGACACTCGGATCGGGCCGATGACAGAAATCACACTAGCATCCGTAGGCAAGTGGAGGGGAGAGCGCCGGGAAAAGTTGATCCTACAATCTGACGAAAGACGCAGACAGGCCTTCAGCCTTACCAGCCGACCGCTGCGTTTTCCCTGCTGGTGTACGATCCCAAACTCTACTAAATTTTGACTACAAACAAAAGATTTAGTAAATTTCGATCATCATGGTCATAAAACCTTGCCTGAGCTCCTATCGGGGATCCCAACTTACTTCACCTCCGCAAACAGCACAAACACACACAGCATTGGGAGCGACAGACGGCAGGCCATACACACAGGCGCCATCTTTGCAACTATCTAACAACTTGGGAGGTTAGTTGCAGCAAGACAGAATATATGTGTGTGAATGAGAGGAACCCAAGTGGAACCATGAGGCTACAGGGAGTGGAGATAAAGAAGGTGGAGGATTTTAAGTATTTAGGGTCAACAGTCCAGAGCAGTGGAGATTGTGGAAAAGAGGTGAAGAAACGTGTTCAAGATGGTTGGAATGGGTGGAGAAAAGTGTCAGGGGTAATGTGTGATAAATGAGTATCAGCCAGAATGAAAGGAAAGATATACAAGACAGTGGTGAGACCAGCGATGATGCATGGTCTAGAGACAGTGGCACTGAGGAAAAGACAGGAAGCAGAGCTGGAGGTAGCAGAGATGAAGATGTTGAGGTTCTCTTTGGGAGTGACGAAGATGGATAGGATCAGGAATGAGTCAATCAGAGGAACAGCACATGTTAGATGTTTTGGAGATAAGGTCAGAGAGGCCAGAATGAGATGGTTTGGTCAAGTACAGAGGAGGGATAGTGAGTATATTGGTAGAAGGATGCTGGGGTTGGAACTGCCAGGCAGGAGGTCTAGAGGAAGACCAAAGAGAAGGTTTATGGATGTAGTGAAAGAGGATATGAAGTTAGTTGGTGTGAGAGAGGGGGATACATAGAACAGGATGAGATGGAGGAGGGAGCAGCCAAAAGGAAAAGAAGAAGAAGAAGAATCAAATCTGGTATGAAGGCCTCAAGTCTTTTGCAAATAATTGATGTAAATAATTTCTAGTCATTTAAAAGTGAAATCGGCCTATATTTTTCAGTTTTTCAGCAGTCTTCTTTATCTTTGCCTTCTTTAGGTAGAACGGTAATAATCGCTTCCTTCCACAATACAATCGTTAAGGGTCCAGTTAAAACAGGTCAGAAGCAAAGGTGTTAGCTCCTTCTGAAAGCCTTACCATTCTGAAGGGTACCCATCGCTACCTGGTGATTTGCTAGTCTTTAACCTACTAATTGCAGCTTCTAGCTCCTTAACTGTGAATTGTGACACAATAGTGTCATTCTGTGTCTCACCAATAGATGGCAGGTCAAGTGTGTCAAGAAAACTCCTTATTGTTTTTCATCAGCTGATAATGGTTTAGAATAGAGTTTCTTGTAGTATTCTTCAAATATTCTTTCTATTTTATCTGGTTTGTGTGATAGTTGGTTGGTTTGAGGGTTCCTTATTTTATGAATGGTGTTAATGGCCTGCTGTTTCCGCAGTCGTCTAGCTAAGAGCCTTGTTGCTTTTGGGCCAGATTCATAATATGTCTGCTTTACAAATCTTGCTCTCTTTTCTATATCTGTCCTGAGTATCTCATTTATCTCTTCCTTTACCTTCTTTATTTGTTGTAATATGGACGGATTTTCTGTATTCTTATGTTTCTTTTCTAATTCATGCAGTTTTTCTACTTTGTGTTTATATATAGCTAGCCAAGCCTTTTTTGTGATGTTGTCAAAGCGATTAGTTTCCCCCGAATGACTGCCTTCATACAGTCCCAAAGAATTGCAGGATTTACTTCCCTTTTGTTGGTCTCTTCTATATACCTTTTTATTTTTTCTCTAATTTGTTCTCTAATCTTGTTCCATTTTGCCTGATTGTTCAAGATGCCCACATTTAGCCTCCACTCAGTATATATTTTCCTATTATTCAGGTGCATTGTCAAGCTGATCCCACTGTGATCTGATATATCTGCCACCCCGATTTTACATTCTGTGACCCTGTGAATTTCACTTCACTCATTAAAAAGTAGTCAATTCTGAAGTAGACAGAATGGGGTACTGAAAAGTGCGTATAGTCCCTTTCTAGTGGGTGGAGTTCTCTCCACACATCGATTAGTCCCATTTCTTGCACTGATGTATTAATAAACTTGGTTAGA
Source organism: Solea solea (assembly GCF_958295425.1). Lineage (NCBI taxonomy): Eukaryota > Metazoa > Chordata > Actinopteri > Pleuronectiformes > Soleidae > Solea > Solea solea. The sequence continues at coordinate 25,516,646 of NC_081134.1, forward strand.
TGCTTTTTGCTTCTTTTTGAGCTTGTTGTATCCAGGTTATGGTTCATGACCATATTATGATCTCCTCCACATATCAAAATACCTTCAGTTTCTATAGCAATAGTGTCAAACAGAGTTTTGAAAAAACATTTAGTGCTTTCTGGAGGGGCGTATACATTGATCACTGTGTTTTCTAGCTTTCCTTTAATTAATAAATCTCCCTTCATTGTCCCTAACTTCTTTAAGACATTCAAATTGAACTGCATTTGAGATAAGGATAGCCACTCCCCTCTTCTGGCTGGGTCTGTAGCTACTATAAAATGTATTCCTAAAACCAAAGCGTTTTAACTTTTCATGCTCTTGTTGAGGCAGGTGAGTTTCCTGCAAAAATAATACTTGAGCCTTTTCTTTTTTCAATTTAGCCAGGACCTTGCTCCTCTTGATTGGATTATTTGTCCCATTTATATTAAGTGACACCAGTTTTATATTGTATGGCATTTAAATGATCCAATCCCATGTTACATTCTTTAGCCTCCAGACAACTTAAAACTGCACAGCCCTGAACTTTAATCGGTCAGGCGTCGGTACACAGAGATCAGTCCATAACAGGCAATAGTATCCAAAACGGCAGGCAAAAGAAAAGTAAAAAATCAATCACGGTCTAGGCACAGTCACAAGGGAATCAGAAGTTAACACTGGAAAATCTCACACAAGGGCAAAGACAATCTGGCACTGAAGGAGGGGAAGACAGAGACTAAATACTCTCTGTCAAATGAGAAACAGGTGCAACACATTAGGGCGGGGCCAGTAATCACACAGGAGGGAAACTTGACAGGAAGTGGACCTGAAATGAGACAACGCATGAGTACCAAAATAAAACAGGAACCAATGAATGAATAGAAAAACAAATAACATAACTTAAATGGCAGAACAGGACATGACAGTACCCCTCCCTCAACGGCCGGCACCTGACGGCCCAGGCTCTTCAGGATGGAGCCGGTGGAAATCCTGGATGAGGACAAGGTCCATAATGTTCCTTGCCGAGACCCACGATCTCTCCTCCGGGCCATACCCCTCCCAGTCCACAAGGTACTGCCGACCACGGCCCTGGAGGCGCACTGCCAAGAGTTTCTTTACAGTGTAGACTGGGCCGCCGCCAATGAACCGGGGGGTGGCGGGGGACTGGAGGCTGGGACCAATGTGCTTTCCTACAGCGGCTTCAGTCGACTGACATGGAACGTGGGATGAACCTTCATGGACCATGGCAACTTCAACATTACAGCCTCAGGATTAATAACTTTGGACACAGGGAAAGGACCAATGAAGCGAGGCGCCAACTTACGGGACTCGACGCGCAGAGGAAGGTCCCTGGTGGACAACCACACCCTATGGCCACTCTGGTAGGATGGGGCAGGAAGCCGGTGCCGGTCCGCCGCTTTCTTGTAGCGGGCTGAGTTCCTTAGGAGGGCCTGTCGAGTCCATATCCAATGACACCGACGGACCAGATCCAGTGCAGAGGGGACACTGGCCTCCCTTTGCAGTGAAGGGAACAGAGGAGGCTGGTAGCCATATGCACACTGGAATGGAGACATGCCAGATGAGGAACAAGGTAAGGTGTTATGTGCATACTCCACCCAGATCACATGCTTGCTCCAGGATGAGGGGTTCCGAGAAGCGAGGCACCGCAACCCAGTCTCCAGTTCCTGGTTCAGTCTCTCAGTTTGTCCATTGGTTTGAGGGTGGTGGCCTGAGGATAGACTGACAGTGGCCCTGAGTAGGTTGCAAAAAGCCTTCCAGAACCTCGCCACAAACTGTGGCCCCCGGTCAGACAGGATATCCCTGGGGAAACCATGAAGACGGAAAAGAAGGTGCAAAACCACCTCCGCTGTCTCCTCGGCAGAGGGGAGTTTAGGCAGTGGAATAAAATGAACCATCTTAGAGAATCAACAACTGTAAGAATGATGGTATTACCTTCAGACAGGGGCAAGCCAGTAACAAAGTCAAGGGAGATGTCTGACCGGGGGCGATGAGGCACCGGTAGCGGGTGCAGAAGGCCAAAGGTGGGCCTCCGAGAGGTCTTGTTCCTAGAGCATACTGGACAGGCAGATACATACTCAGTTACCTCATTCCTGAGAGATGTCCACCAAAATCGTTGTCGGATGACAAAGATAGTTCTCTGAATCCCTGGATGACAGGAGAGGAGTGATGAATGCGCCCAGAGGATGACCTGAGAACGGAGAATAGGAGGAACAAACAGACGATTGGGGGGAACCCCATCCGGAATCCGACATCTCTTATTGGCCTCCTTGACCTTATTCTCAATCTCCCAGGTAACAGTGCCAACAAAACATGAAGGATGCAGAATGGAGAAAACATCCTTAGGCTCAGATTCAGGAGAAAAAAGTCTTGAGAGGGTATCAGGTTTAAGGTTCTTGGAACCTGGACGATAGGAGAGAGTGAAGTTTAACCTATTAAAAATAGTGTCCATCTTGCCTGCCTGGCGTTCAGTCTCTTGGCCATTATCAAATACTCCAAGTTTGTATGGTCTGTCCACACCAAGAATGGCTGCTCAGCCCCCTCCAACCAGTGTCTCCACTCCTCCAGTGCCACTCTTATGGCCAGAAGCTCACGGTCGCCAACATCATAATTCCTTTCTGCAGGTGAGAGTTTCTTGGAAAGAAAAGCACATGGATGTAGTTTACTGTCTTTGACTGACCTTTGAGATTAAACAGCCCCGATTCCAATGTCGGAGGCATCAACCTCTACCACAAACTGGAGGATGGGTCTGGTAGGACAAGGACAGGTGGAGTGGTGAAACTCTTCAGCTTCTGGAAGGCTGTCTCGGCCTGTGGGTTCCAGCCAAACTGACACTTGGAGGAGGTTAGAGAATGCAGAGGAGAAGCAATAGAGCTGAAGTTTCTAAAAAAACTTTCTATAAAAGTTAGCAAACCCCAGAAAACGTTGAACCTCCTTCTGACTGGAAGGAGTTGGCCAATCAGCCACAGCATTGACTTTCTCCGGATCCATCTTTACCTCCCCCTCAGACACAATGAACCCCAAAAAGGAAACTTTAGCAACATGAAACTCACATTTCTCTGCTTTCACATATAACTGATTCTTCATTAGTCTCTGCAGAACCTGCCTGACATGGTGAACATGAGTCTCCTCATCCGGGGAGAAGATGAGAATGTCGTCCAGGTATACAAATACAAAAGAGTTCAGTATGTCACGAAGAATGTCATTCACAGGGGCCTGGAAAACAGCTGGGGCATTAGTTAGTCCAAAAGGCATAACCAGGTAATCATAATGTCCACTAGGAGTATTAAAGGCAGTCTTCCACTCGTCCCCCTCCCTTATTCTGACTAGATGATAAGCATTGCAGAGGTCCAGTTTAGTGAATACTTTAGCACCTTTTGTAGAACTTTCTAGCAGGCTAAGCTATTTGTCTTTCATTCTATTTATCTGTTCATTGTTGTAACTGGTATCAAAGCACCGTTGCCTTTAAAGTGCCTTTAAGGTGCATCGTCAAAGCCATGTTTTGTTATGTATTGCTTTCGTATGTGCCTTTGTAAATCCATCTATCATCAGAACCTGTACGACTTGTCGGTTTTATAACCTGACTGACTCTCTAACTGACTGTGGTTAGTAGCTAACAAACTGTCTAACTGCTAACTGACTGCTGCTTAACCGTGTATGTGGAATAAACCTTCAGAAAGACAGTCGAGTTGTGCCCGCCGTACTTGTTCTGGTTACCCTTTCCAGAAGGGAGTATTGAGCTGGAAAGACCAACCAGCAGAAATCTGGACAGTTATAAAACCGTTGTTGGCAACGTATCAGTGCAGTACGGACAGCCGAGCGGAGGACGACAATCGTGGAGCACCAGGACGCTGGTGAAGCGAATCAGTCGTGAATTACTAAAGAGCTGGAACAGAAGAGCCAACGCAGCCGTGAATAAGGTTGTGCACTTGGAATTCAGAGCTCTTCTGGGCGAAGAGCCTCACAGAGGAGAAGCTGGAACAGAAGAGCCAACGCAGCCGTGAATAAGGTTGTGCACTTGGAATTCAGAGCTCTTCTGGGCGAAGAGCCTCACGGAGGAGAAGCTGGAACAGAAGAGCCAACGCAGCCGTGAATAAGGTTGTGCACTTGGAATTCAGAGCTCATCTGGGCGAAGAGCCTCACAGAGGAGAAGCCGGAACAAAGAGCTAACGCAGCCGTGAATAAGGTTGTGAGGATTCCACAAGGAACAAAGAGCTCTTCTGGGCGAAGAGCCTCACAGACTGTGACATTGAGACGTCGACAGTTGGGGGCGTTGACATTCGTGTGCCAAAAAGACGTGTCGTTTGCAAAGAACTGAATCCTTTGAACAAGTCACTGGCAACGAACCAGAGAGTCAAATCATTTGAACAATTCCAATTCCGGAGTTCAAAGAACAAAAATGGCAGACGACAAGCCAGACCTGGAAGACCTACAACGGAAGCGATCAAATGCACAGCGGAGCCTAACGACGCGTATAAACTGCCTTAATTTCAAAGCTGGTCGTCTAGGCACAGGAAAATTGACGCAAGAGTTGGCAGGGTTGGAAAACGACTATGATACTTTCGTCGGCGCCTGCAGTGAATATATCGAAGAACTGGAACAAATAGACTCAACGGACGACAACTGTGAGTTAAGAGACACTCTGACAAAGAGGGACGCCATTGGGCAAAGGTACCATGAGACAATGGAAATGTTGTGGTTTAAGGATGCTGAGCCAGAAATAAGCACCCTTGTGGCACGGTTCAATTTAGCTTTCGACCAGGCCGAGGTACTCGGCAGGAAAAGCGCACTACAGCGGTGTCAGCAAGAGGCCAGAAGGAAGGGACTGGATCAAGAACTCCACGAACTCAGAGACACTGTGCATGTTTGGAGAGACTATCAGCCATACGGGAAAGAAAAGTGGAGACTCCTTTTAACATTGGAAATTAAAAAGGAGGAACTGATGGATGAGTGGTCATGCTGCCGGGATAACAAACAGGGAGATGGGCATACCCGACCAGTAGCTCGTGCTAGTACCACCCCACCTGTTCGCACCCACTCGGCTATTAGGCAGGGCACCGTAGCTGGCACCAGTCCCCCTCATCAACCTCCTCAACAGCCTCAACAACCTAACTATGGACCCACTGTCAGCTTTACTCAGCCTCCAACCCTCACCAGTACACCACCGAGGTTTCACACTGCTCCCACCAACACCAGCATGGGACAAAGGGGAACTGTGCCCACCAGCAACTTTGGTACAGTCACAGGGGGAGAAGACAGCTCTCAGTGGGCCCGACCCAAAGCAAAGATCACTCCGATTAGCTTGCCTAAGATTTCTGGGAGCAGGACGGCTGACTGGGAGAGTATCCAGGCGCAAGCGGGTCCCACAGAGTCCTTTGAAGAAGAGCAGAAGAGACTGAAGGGTCAAGTGACAGAGTTACAGAAAGTAACGGAAGTCAATGTCAAGAAGGTAGAGGAGCAGAGTAAACTGAGGGCCAAGATGCCTGAGCTGCTGAGCTCTGAAAGGACCCAAACTGCAGAGCTGCAGGGGACCTTGGCGCAAAGTCAGGAGAATCTCACTGAGCTTCAGTCTGACTTCTACCAGAAAGAGTCAGAAGAAGAAGAGTCTACTCTGCATCAAGACCTCAAGGCACCAGAAGAGACCCAAACTGCAGAGCTGCAGGAGACCTTGGTGCAAAATCAGGAAAATCTCACTGAGCTTCAGTCTGACTTCTACCAGAAAGAGTCAGAAGAGTCTACTCTGCATCAAGACCTTAAGGCACCAGAAGAAAGACTGAGCTTAGCACAGGAGGACTTGGCTACCAACACCAGCCAACTCCTGCTAACCACACCACTGCTAACTCAAAACCAGACAGGTTTGGAGGCTCAGACAAAGGAACTGAAGAGAAGCCACAGCTCATTGGAGCCAGAGCTCACTGAACAAGAGCAGAAGAACCTGGTGATACTGCCTTTAGAGAGCAGACTTTCTGAGAAAATGCTAACACAGTGGCTTGCGCATGGGAGCAGCCCCAAGAACTATGCCTTCCAGGGAAACCATTTCGAGAAGCTCTTATTGTTCCTGGCGCCTTTCCTGAAAGGCCAAAAGTCATTACCCACAAGAGTAGAGCTTTTGAAGTTCAGTGAGCCAATCCCCATTTACATTTCTGAGAGACCCAGCTACCATGAGAAGCCGGTCGACTGGAGGAGGATCCTAGAGGGAGTGGAGAAGATCCTGAAAGCAAGGGGCTTCTACCTCAAACCCTGGGTCCGGTCTGGTCAAAGTGGGAGGAAGGACGAGGCAAAGCCTGACCAAATGACTCTACTTACTGAAGGAGAAGTGGATGTAAAAGCACCAAACCCATTAACTCGTCGCGTCCTACTGAGCCAGATCACTGGATTGTACGACCCAAACGATCTAACAACACCTGTGGAGCAAAAAGGTGTGATTCCTGTGAGGAAGGCCTCCCAGGAGGCTGGCAAGTTCACTAAGGACACTTGGGATGAGTCCCTCTCTGACGAACTCCGAGGGAAACCGATCGAGCTGTTCAAGGAGTACACTCGCTTGGGGAGCATCAAGTTCCACAGAAACCTCACACCCTCCGGCTGGAGGGGCAAGCCCTGGGGAATCACATTCTCTGACGGAAGCTGTGAATCTTACGACGCCATACTGTACCTGCGATGGGAAACGTCAGATGGTGTAGTTACCCGGTTGGTGGACTCAAAGGCCAAGTTAACCCCCTTAAACCAAAAAGGCGATGCAGTCGAAGTCGAAATCTGTGGGGCTGTCTTCGCCGCACGCCTGAAGGAATACATACTGAAGCGTGGGAGATTGACTGTGGGAAAGTGGTATCACTTCATAGACATTCAGACAGTGCTGGGAGCCATCCAGCGAGACAGTTACAGATTTCAAACATTCTTTGCAGATAGAGTCGGAGAGATCCAGAAGGCTGGGCCCGTAACTGATTGGTGGTGGATCCCAGGTGAAGTCAACGTCGCTGATCTTATCACGAGAGGGTGTTCACCCGAGCGACTAGACGAAAACTCCGCGTGGCAGAAGGGTCCCGAGTTCCTGTCTAGTCCAGTTGAAGATTGGCCTATGAAATCTGCCACAAAAGTGGCAGCTGATGCTACAGAGACAGTGAGTAAACTCCAGAAGAAAGACTTTGCAGCAGCCCTCACCAGAACCCAAGCGCAGAAGTTGTTAAATTCCGGTGGTGAAGGCCGGAATTTCACAGATGGAGTTAGCAAGTCTCTAGCAGGGCTCCAGTCGGAGCCAAAATCGATCCCTGTTGAGACCAAGAAAGATGAGACACTGTGGGGAGCCGCACTCATGGGTCTGAAAAGGTACAACCCTCTAGCTAAGCTCTGTGGAGGGGTCAGTTATGCCCAAAAGGCTGTAAAGAAGTGGGTTGCTTGTATAGGGAGAGCCCCTATTCCAGCAAAGTGGGAGGTAGTACTGACAGTGACCGAACTTGAAACTGCATTCCAAGATCCCCCTACGTCATCCCGCTACGTCATCAGAGACACTGTGAGGCGGGGAATAAAGATGAAAGTCCGGGGTGTGGTACTCAGGTGCATGGCTTCGAGAGCAAAGCATGCTGACGTTGTGGAAGATCTGTCGACGGATGGATTCCTAAAGGCGTACCAGCACTTCACGGCTCTCAGGGGCCACCCAAGAAAACTTTGGTCGGATCAAGGGACCAACTTCGTGGGCGCCAAGCCAGTTTTAAAGGAACTCTACGAATTCCTTAGCAACATCGACAGGGATCAAGTCCAGGAGAAAGCAACCGCCACTTGGACCGACTGGTCGTGGGTGTTTCACCCAGCAGTCCATACACTCAGGAGAGCGTCGAGCAACATCGGGGTGGAAAGTCACCTGACAGCACTGCAGTTCCAGACTCTCCCCTACCTGGCAGCTAATCTGTCAAACGAAAGACCAATCGGCGCAAGAATCCAGGTACAAGACGAGACTGTAGGAGTCATCACTCACAACTCACTTCTGCTTGGCCATGCTGGGCCTAGCGGGGACTCTCGAAGGTTTGAATACCTGACTTACCCCGTTGTGCGCCTGAGAGCGGTCCAGATCGAGGTTGACAAGTTCTGGAAGCGGTGGAGCCAGCTGGCGGGCCCGGGCCTCTTCGTTCGACAGAAGTGGCACGCACCCGCAAGGAACGTCACGGTGGGAGACTTAGTGTGGTTGGCTGACCAGAATGCACTGAGAGGCCAGTTTAGGCTCGGTCGAGTTGTGGAGGCCCATCCTGATGTGAAAGGCGTAGTACGAGATGTGAATGTGAGGACGTGCCAAAGTTGTCCGGTTTCCAGTGGACAAAGTGGGAAAGGCAAAGAAAAGGAGAACCGTCCCTCCACCATCCTTCACAGAGATGTCAGAAGGCTGGTGGTTCTGTTGCCAGTGGAGGAACAGAAATAGATTCCCCACCACATGATGGTGTGTTTCGGAAAAAGGGATCAAGACCCCCCCCTCCACCATCCTCCACGAGAGGTGGTGGTGTGTTTCGGAAAGAAAAAGGATCAAGACCCCCCCTCCACCATCCTTCACGAGAGGTGGTGGTGTGTTTCGGTAAAGGGCGTCACTGCGTCATCAAGGACAATGTGAAACCTTTATTTGTCATTTGTATCTGTCATTCACATCGTGTGTAATACGTTCGTACCCAGCGATGTAGCTTTATGTACCCATTTGAAAGTTAAAAAATTGTGTGTGTAATACGTTCATACCCCGCGATGTAGCTTTATGTACCCATTTGAAAGGTAAAATTGTGTGTAACGCGTTCGTACCCAGCAATGTAGCCATTTCGAAAGGCAAAATTTGTGGTTGTTGTGGCCTACTTGGATTTAGGAATCAGTAGGCCAAGTGGGAGGTGTAGAACTTTCTAGCAGGCTAAGCTATTTGTCTTTCATTCTATTTATCTGTTCATTGTTGTAACTGGTATCAAAGCACCGTTGCCTTTAAAGTGCCTTTAAGGTGCATCGTCAAAGCCATGTTTTGTTATGTATTGCTTTCGTATGTGCCTTTGTAAATCCATCTATCATCAGAACCTGTACGACTTGTCGGTTTTATAACCTGACTGACTCTCTAACTGACTGTGGTTAGTAGCTAACAAACTGTCTAACTGCTAACTGACTGCTGCTTAACCGTGTATGTGGAATAAACCTTCAGAAAGACAGTCGAGTTGTGCCCGCCGTACTTGTTCTGGTTACCCTTTCCAGAAGGGAGTATTGAGCTGGAAAGACCAACCAGCAGAAATCTGGACACCTTTTAACAGTTCAAAGCCATAAAAAATCAAAGTGAGGGGGTACCTGTTCTTGATGGTTATGTTGTTGAGGCCTCTGTAGTCAATGCAAGGTCTGAGGGTCTTGTCCTTCTTGCCCACGAAGAAAAACCCTGCACCAGCTGGCGATGAGGATGGGCGGATGATTCCTGTTGCCAATGAGGAGTCGATGTAGTCCTTCATTGCCTGCACTTCTGGGCCTGAAAGGGAATACAGGCGCCCCTTTGGAGGAGAGGTGCCTGGTAACAGATCGATGGGGCAATCATATGGGCGGTGAGGTGTTAAGGAAGTGGCCTTTGACATTAGAGAGGTCAGGGAAATCCGTCTCTGATGGGGGAGGAATGGAGTTCGCAGGGACTTGAGAAACAGGGGCTTTGACTACTTCTGGAAAACAGCGATGCTTGCAGTCTGCTCCACAAGCTGTGACCTTGCCTGTGGACCAGTTAATGTGGGGACTGTGGAGTACGAGCCAAGGATTGCCCAGAATCAGGGGGTGTTGGGGAGCATGGTACAAATGAAAACTTAGAATCTCTGTGTGGGAGTCAGCAAATTGTGATCTTAACAGGTGGGGTGTGATGAGTGACTCTACATAGTAGACGGCCATCAAGGGCACTGGCGTCAAGAGACTGCGACAGTGGTTGCTGGGGCAGTTGCAGTCTGTTGGCCAACGCATAGTCCATAAAATTGGCATCAGCACCGGAGTCGACGTGGACTAGATGACTAAAAGAGGAATGAGGTGAGGTGAGTGTAATTGTAGGAGACTTAGAGTTCAAAAGTGTCCGACTCACCAATCCGCCCCTCCTCCCAGCTGGCGAGGAAGTGTCCAACCCGAGCACAGTAGATGCAGCGGCCCTCATCCATGCGCCTCTGACGCTCCTCTGGGGAGAGCTTGGTTCTCCCAATCTGTATGGGTTCCTCCAACGACATGGAGGACAGCTCGGTGGAGACCGCAGAAGGAGAACGCCGCCAGGAGGGTGAGAAGCTACCAGCTGACTGCCTCTGCTGGTTGGGGGTGGGACTGTTGGTTTGCGCCCTTGCCCTCTCTCGCTCAAACAGTCTTTTATCCACCTTGGAAGCAAGAGCGATAAGGGCGTCAAGTTCTGTGGGCAACTCCAGAGGGGCCAAGTGGTCCATTAATTTCTCAGAAAGTCCATTTAAAAAGGCATCAGACAAAGCAGAATTATTCCAACCACTCTCAACTGCCAAGGTTCAAAAGTACATGGCATAATCAGAGACTCGTCTCCTCCCTTGACGAAGAGAAACAAGGGACCTAGCAGCCTCTCGACCAGGGGAGGTAGTCTGGAAAATCTGTACAAATGTCTTTGTGAACAAGTCCAGAGAGTTACAAACAGCAGACCTCCTGCTCCACTCAGCTGTGGCCCAAGCCTCAGCTTGACCAGAGAGGTGAGAAATGATGTAGGCATTCTTGGAGCGGTCAGTAGGGAATGATGCTACTTGAAATTCAAAATGTAACTCACATTGAGCGAGGAATGCCCTGCAGTCACCGGACTCACCGGAAAATCGCTCTGGCCTGGACAGGTGGATGCGAGGAGTGGTGGGGACCACTACCGGAGGTGGGAGCTCGGGAGATGTGACTGGAGAATTGCTGACGCTGATATCACTGGAGGTGGGCAACATCTGCAGCTTCTGCACCTGCTCCACTAAAAAGTTCATCTGTGACCCAAAAGCTGACAAAAGACTCTCCTGATGAGTGGACATCTCTCTCACCTTATGCCTGAGATGAGCTAAATGCTCCTCTTGTTGAAGAATCCTCTGTCCTTGGGCTTGAAGAGCAGCACAGAGCTTATCTGGCTCTGCGGAGTCAGATAAGCACTTTGGTGGCGAGACGGACGCACATCGCAGCGGTGGCATTGTTCACACACGCGAACGTACCTGCAATAATTACGGGGAATGTGAGATCTCTGGGGAACAAAATGGATGAGCTCTGCGCACTTGTGAGGACCAGCTGGGTGTTCAGGGAGAGCAGCCTCATGTGTTTCACCGAGACATGGCTGCACTCACACTTCACCGAGCACAGCGTGGCAGTACCAGGCTTTAAGACTGTGCGGGCGGACAGAGATGCTGCACTGAGCGGCAAGAAGAAAGGGGGTGGCGTTGCTGTATACGTGAATGAGAAGTGGTGTCACCCCGGACATGTTTGTGAGAAGGAGCGTCTGTGTAGCCCGGACATCGAACTTTTGGCTGTGGGAATGCGCCCATACTATCTCCCCAGGGAATACACCTCCGTGATTGTTGTGGCTGTCTACATCCCTCCCTCAGCTGATGCAGCAGCTGCATTAGACGGTGTCCACTCTGCCGTGTCCAGATTACAGACACAGCATCCCACTGCACTTATCACCATCACTGGGGACTTTAACCACACCAACCTGGACTCTGCTTTACCAACCTTCCACCAATATGTCGACTGCCCCACCAGAGACAATAAAACAATTGACCTTTTGTATGCAAATGCTAGGGATGCATACATAGCCACTGCCCTTCCCCCCCTTGGCTTGTTTGATCACAACTTGGTCCAGCTGACTCCCAGGTATGTCCCTGTAGTGAAGAGGCTTCCTGTTGCCACCTCAGTGCTCAGTGAGGAGTACACAGGAGGCTGACATGGCTCTGCAGGACTGCTTTGAGTCTACAGATTGGGATGCGCTCTGCTTGCCACATGGGGAGGACATCAACTCCATGACAGACTGCATCACAGATTACATCAGGTTCTGTGAACACACGGTTCTCCCTGCCCGGACTGTCCATTGCTTTCCCAACAACAAACCTTGGATTACCAGAGACCTGAAGACTCTCCTCAACAAAAAGAAAGAGGCCTTCAGACATGGGGACCAGGAGGAGCTGAGGAAGGTACAGCGTGACCTTAAGGAGAAGCTGAGGCAGAGCAAAGACACCTACAGGAGGAAGCTGGAGTCCAAACTCCAGCAGAATGACATGAGGGAGGTGTGGTCCGAAATGAAGACATCACTGGATTCAACGTGAAGGAGAAACCGACAGAGGGCTCTGTCGAGAGGGCTAATCAGCTGAACCTCTTCTTCAACAGGTTCAGCTCACAGTCTTCAACTGAGCCCCCTGCTGCTTCCCCCATACATCACACCTAAGCCTCTACCCCTCCCCCCTCTGCCCCCCCTGGAGAACCACTTGGACACTGTATCATCTCCCCCCCCACCTCTCCACCTTTCCCCAATCACTTTCTTTGATTTCTCCAGTGCTTTCAACACCATCCAGCCACTGTTACTGGGAGAGAAGTTGCGGGTGGTGGGGGTAGACACGCCCACCATCTCCTGGATCACTGACTACCTGACAGGCAGACCACAGTTTGTCCGACTGGGTTGTGGTTTGTCTGATGTGGTGGTTAGTGATGTAGGAGCCCCACAGGGAACTGTGCTGTCCCCCTTCCTGTTCACCATATACACCTCAGACTTTAAATATGACTCTGTGTCATGCCACTTGCAGAAGTTCTCCGATGACTCTGCGGTGGTGGGGTGTATAAGGGATGGACAGGAGGGGGAGTACAGGACAGTGGTAGCTGACTTTGTGAAGTGGGCCAGTGAGAACCACCTGATTCTGAATGTGACCAAGGAGATGGTGGTGGACTTCAGGAGGAAGAGGACAGCTCCACAACCTTTGAGGGTACTGGGGGAGGACATTGACATGGTGGAGGAATACAAATTCCTTGGTGTGAGGCTGAACAACAGACTGGACTGGAAGGCTAACACCATTGCTGTGTACAGGAAGGGGATGAGCAGGCTCTGAGGAGGCTGCGATCCTTTGATGTACGCAGCGAGATGTTGGAGTTATTTTACCAGTCTGTTGTGGCCAGTGCACTGTTCTTTGCTGTGGTGTGCTGGGGGAGCAGCATTGGAGCCGGTGAAACTAACAAACTCAACAAACTGATAAAGAAGGCCGGCTCCATCATCGGCTGCAAACAGGACACCGTGGAAACGGTGGTGGAAAGGAGGATGCTAAATAAACTTTTTTCCATCATGGATAACCCCGATCATCCTCTCCACCACATCCTCCAGGCCTAGAAGAGCACATTCTCCAAGAGATTCAGACAGCTCCGCTGTCACAAGGACAGATTCAGGAAGTCATTCCTGCCATCAGCCATCAAGACTTACAATAACTCTCTGTAAAAAAAAAACAAAAAAAAAACTGCTGTGCACAATGCACATTTTCTTTCCATTGCACTCCTTTATGCCATTCCTTTATTATTGCACTTTTTTTTCCCCACTGTTGCACATTTTATGTTTACATTACATTTTATGTTTATATATTTGTTTGTATTGCTGCTATGTTGAAACAATTTCCCCTTGGGGATGAATACAGTATTTCTATTCTATTCTATTCTATTCTAAAGCACCGTTGCCTTTAAAGTGCCTTTAAGGTGCATTGTCAAAGCCATGTTTTGTTATATATTAACCTTCGTATGTGCCTTTGTTAATCTATCTATCATCAGAACCTGTACGACTTGTCGGTTTTACAACCTAACTAACTTCTACCTCTAGTTAGTAGCTGACTAGCTTCTAACTGACTGGCTTCTGACTAACTAACTAACTAACTCTAGTTAGTAGCTAACTACTAACTGTCTAAACTAACTACTAACTGACTGCTGTCTAACTGCTATTTAACTGTGTATGTGGAATAAACCTTCAGAAAGACAGTCAAGTTGTGCCCGCCGTACTTGTTCTGGTTACCCTTTTGTGGCGACACGAGGTATGGGGAGGTGCCTTTTTAAGGCAGCATCGATAAAGTTTAATTTGTTGCCAGACAACGCCACCCTGGGAATTTCACCCAGGGATTTCTTATAAGAGGACTAACCCCAAATAAAGGAAGGCACTGAGGTTCGTTATGCAACGAGACAGAGACGGCAGTTCAATGATACAAAAACACTTTTATTTACACAAATTTCTATTTTAAAAATAATATAAAATAATTACTCACGTAAGGGGACATATAAGGGGAACCAATCAGTGCTGAGACCTACAGCGATAAACCGTATCCAAAAGAAAAGGGGATCCCAGGAACACCACACGTGAAGCAAATAAAAGTAAACAAAACAAAGAAGCTACAAAGTGCTAACACAACAAAAAGGGGAAACCGTGACCAGGACACCAATCGACCAGAATGGGGGCGACCAGAAAGCAACCAATTAGAAAATAACAAATAATGAAACAACAACAATAACTAATAACAAAAGAGAAATCAAAGAATTAAATGTACAGGAATTATAATAATTAAACCCAATGACAAATAAACGAAATTCTATATAAAAGCAATTGGAAAGCAACCCATAATAACCCAAAACGAACAGAATAATTGTAATTATGGGTTACAGCAAAACAAATTACAAACGAAAGTAAAGAAATTACCACAAAAGAACAAAATCAAATATATGTTATATATCCTCTCATGCAAATACACACACACACACACACACACACACGCAGTTTAAAACGTGGCTGCCCACAATCGGAGACAGCTTTACCAAGCGACCTGGCGGAGCGGCAAATGCCGACGCAAGCGAGGCGATCAGTTCCGCAAACACACAGCTCCAATCAGGCACAGCAACCAGTCCAAATATTCTCTTTAAATGAGGCAAAGACCCTTTAAGTGAAGAGACAAAGCGGAAGCAAAGCAGCAGCGGTTCTAGGAGCGGATTAGTCGGCGCTGCGCCGTTACGGTCAGTCGTCCTACGATGAAGTGAACAAACAATGAGAAACTTATGAATGGCTGGAGGAGGAAGCTAAGACCACTGCACTACATACCGATCAGGCGATCCCGGCCAACACAGCGTGGGACGGAGGAATCACGCTCCCCGAGAGCGACCAGCGGCGGACAGTGAGCGGCACACAGCGCGGCACACAGCGCGCAGCCAGCAGCAACACCCAGGTGGACCTTTATAAAACAATAACATTAGCACTGGATGGGCGACATACGTGAGAAGTGCAGCCGGCAGCCCACCTGTAACCACACGAACGCGGAAATGGAGGAAGCACAGGAGTGACGCGACCCAGCCTCCAACAAGCAAGGGGCTGACAGGTGCTTTACGCCCGCCTTTATGTGGCAGTCTCCCACGGTGATTGGGTGGAACTGCAGCACACCTGACAGTTACCAGGACAATGAACTACGTATTGCCACACTTTCCAGAAGGGAGTATTGAGCTGAAATCTGGACATGCCTAGTGCTTGCTCATTGTGTGAACTGTTGGGGTTCTCTGCTCTCCTTGATGTTGTCTATGTACAGTGCCTTGAGATAATGTATGTTATGATTTGGCACTATACAAATAAAATTGAATTGAATTGAATTGAAGTACGTGTTCCCGAGTCCAAGTGAATGCGCATCTTGTCCAGCGGAGCCTGGAAACGAATTCCTTTCTCTTTCAGGAGCCTTTTTATCCCTGTGTATGCCTTGTGCTTCTGAATAACTTCTGTGGCATAATCATGATCAAATGACAGTCTTTTTTCAATACTGCTTCCGCTCTGGTTTACAAGCTAAAGCTCTGTGTGCTCGCTGAATCTGCAGGCTATTGTCCACTGTCAGTGCAAGTTCACTTTTCAGAAGTTGCTCCACAAAGTCAGGCCCGGAGTTGCCTTCTTTCCCTTCGGGTACGCCGTAAATGCGAATGTTGTTCCACCTAGACTGCTCCTCCATATCTGTCAACTTTTCCTGCATTGTTTTCGGTCTTTCCATGGACTTAATGAGCGCCTCCTTCATGGCCTTGTTAGCCGACTTGGTTTCATTAATTCGTGCTTCTGCTTCATTCAGCCTGGTTTCATTGGCCTGGATTTGAGCGGAGTTAGCAGAAGGTTTTTGATAAATTTCCTGTTTTAGATCTTTGAGTTCATTTTTCATGTCTTCCTTAAGTTCTTCTTTGAGAGTGTGTAGATCCACTTTATGCTCAGTCCTGAAGTCACGTATTTCCTTACTGATACTTTGAAGCACCAAGCACACATTTTCCACAGGGTTGTCGTTAGCACACATCTCCGGTGTATTCTTCCCTTCTCGAATGTCACATTTCGTTTGACTTCTAGTTGTTACTCCCCTATTCATTCCAAAGTAAAATTCTACTATGAATTGCTCAGCAATAGTGAATTTAGGGGGGCTAATTCTTAGTTGCTATCAGGAGCTCAAGCTCATGCAGCCATCTTGTCGTCATGCTCCACCGGAAGTCACCCACATTTGTTTTTTTCTTATCAGGCACAAGCTTGTCGTTGCGACAGTCATACAGCATCCCAAGGAAGAAAAGCTGACCGAGCACCGCCATCTCCATTGTCCCTTCAATGTCCATGGCTCAGCCTGAAGGGACAAAACAGCGTCTATGTCCACTTCTTCTGATGTTCTCTGACCACCAGCTGGTCCTCGCTGCTACAGACAAGGAAAGGAGAAAAAAACCTTCATAGTCTGACCTGCAGTCAAAGCATCGGTCAGAGGGAGGCGCTCATGAGCTGACCCTGTGTCTGCAGTAGTTTGTACCATTAATATACAGATGACACTTTCTAAATGTCCTGCTACCGCATGGACGCAGTGGCTCGGTGCTCCTCATTTCAGTGCTTTGTATGGAAGTGTGTGTTAGTTTTGTATATCGTGACATCTACATTTTGCTGGGCGAAAAACATCTACAACCGGCCTGAACTTCTTGGGATCAAGCAGCTTCTTAGGATCGTTACAGCAACGAGAGAAGCGTTACAACAGAGTTTCTCCGTTTACACGACATTCCGGCAGACATAGCGAGGAGTCCCGGCTCCCCATGGATCATCACCCCCACGGGCAGGCGACGGAAACAGGAGAGGAAGCAAAAGCGAGGCTGCAGGGCCGGCGCGCTAACGAGGCTACGGAGGCAGCCTGTTAAACCACCGCTTCCTAGTGCTTTCCTCACCAACACCAGATCCCTAGTCAACAAAATCGACGAACTGAGGCTACAGGTGGCGACCAACAACATCATCAAGAACAGCTGCATTCTGCTTATCACAGAATCCTGGCTCCACTCGTCGATTATGGACTCCGCTATCGAGCTAACAGGCTACACGGTACAGCACAGACACTGTTACAGTTGAGAAACATATCTATCCCAACCGGAAACCCTGGCTGACCAGTGAGGTCCAGAAGCTGCTGAAGGAGAGAAACACAGCCTTTAGGTCCGGCGATGCGGCTCTCAACAGCTCAGCCCGCACCAACCTGAAGAGGGGCATCCGAGAGGCCAAGTTGGACTATAAGAGGAAGATTGAGGATCACCTGCAGAGCAACAACAGCAGGCAGGTGTGGTTGGGCGTCCAGCACATCACTAACTACAGGACCAACCTGGGTCCTGTAGTCGGTGACGCATCACTGGCAGAGGAGCTTAACCACTACTTCGCCCGGTTTGAGGTGGAAACGTCAGAGGCCTCCGGACCTCACCCAGGAAGCGACAACTCCACCTTACGGGTGGAGGAGCATGAGGTGAGGTGAACACTGCGGTCCGTCCTTTCCCACGGAAAGCAGCCGGACCCGATGGCATCTCAGGGCATGTACTGAAGGACTTTGCTGATCAGCTGGCCCGGGTCCTCACCAGGATTTTTAACCAGTCCTTGTACCAGTCCACCCTCCCGTCCTGTCTTAAATCATCCATCATAGTCCCTCTCCCAAAAAAACAGACTATTGACAGCGTCAATGACTACAGGCCAGTAGCATTGACTCCCGTGGTAATGAAGTGCTTCGAGAAGCTCATCAGGAACCACATCATGACTTTCATCCCCCCCTCGTTGGACACACACCAGTTTGCCTACAGAGCTAACAGGTCTACAGAGGACGCCGTGATCACTGCTCTTCATGCTGCCCTGTCCCACCTAGAACATCAGGGGAGCTATGCACGAATGCTCTTTATAGACTTTATCTCTGCCTTCAACACCATCCTCCCCCACAGACTGGTGACCAAGCTGTCGGACATTGGACTACCACACTCCACCTGCCTCTGGATTAAGGACTTTCTGACAGAGCGCATTCAGAGGGTCAGAGTGGGCCCCCACAGCCATCAGCCTCAGCACTGGCTCACCACAGGGCTGTGTGCTGAGCCCCCTCCTTTACACACTCTACACCCACGACTGCACCCCGACCCACCACAGCAATACCATCGTTAAGTTCGCTGACGACACCACAGTAGTGGGGCTCATCTCAGGGGAGGATGAGTCCACCTACAGGGAGGAGGTGGAGCGACTGACAGCGTGGTGCCGTGACAACAACCTGCTCCTGACCACAACCAAGACCAAGACCAAGGAGCTGGTTGTTGACTTCAGGAGAAAGAGACACAACATCCAGCCACTCCACATCAACAGGGTTTGGAGTGTGGAGAGGGTCTCAGACTTCCGCTTCCTGGGACTGCACACTGCGGAGCTAGTAGGGAAAGCCCAGAAGAGACTCTACTTCCTGAGGGTTCTCAGGCAAAACATCATTGCAGAGAAACTTCTGGTGTCCTTCTACCGCAGCACTGTAGAGAGCGTCCTGAGCTACTGCCTCTGTGCATGGTTTAACAGCTGCACAGTAGCACAGAGGAGAGAGCTCCAGAGGGTCATACGCATTGCCTAGCGGATAATCAGAGGCTGTCTCCTCTCACTGTAAGATCTGCACAACTCCCACTGCCTCAAGAGTGCTGCTAGGATCCTCCAAGACCCCTCTCACCCCGGACACGGACTGTTTGAACGTCTACCCTCAGGCAGACGTTTTGGATGCATAAGGTCACGCACAAACAGACTTAAAAACAGCTTCTACCCATCAACCATATCTCTACTAAATGCTAAATAATAACATGTGCAATCATTTCAGTACCACTACAGTGCAATATAATAATGTGCAATATTCTCTTCATTCATTTGTCCATTTCATTCTCACAGCATAGTAGGTCACAGTATTGTATTTTATTTATATTTTATTCTACATTTTATTTTTATTTTTACATTTCTCTTACCTTTTATTTATTTTTACTTTTTCTTACTTTTATACGTGTTTTTCCATACCGGCACTGAATGTGGACACTTCGCATTGGACAATGACAATAACGTTTTCTGATTCTGATTCTGACTCCAGATGTCTCTGAGCTGCTTACACACCTTCTGTGCATGTACTACATGTTACAGCAGTATTCCACTAGGGGGCACATCACTTTAAAAACAGAGCGATTCTAGAAGAGGTGAGTTTGTGGTTACATTTTGAAATAATTACTGCATGTGTGGCAACATGTAGTTAGTTGTCCTGGTAACTGTCAGCTGTGCTGCAGTTCCAACCAATCACGGTGTGAGACTGCCACATAAAGGCGGGCGTAAAGCACCTGTCAGCCTTTTGCTTGCTGGAGGCTGGGTCGCGTCACTCCTGTGCTTCCTCCATTTCCGCATTTTGCTTCTGCTCTGTTTCTTGCCTTCTTTGCCTCATTTAAAGAAATCATTTGGACTGATCGCTGTGCCTCACTGGAACTGTGTGTTAGCGGGACTAATTGTTTCGCTTGACTTTGATTAGCCTTACCTCGGACACTCACCGCTCCACCAGGGCCGACTCGGATTCTGATCGCCTTGTCCGCTTATTCGGCTGCCGATAGTGTTCGTGCTTCTTCCCGTTGCTCCCAGGGCGAAGCGGTGGCTCGGTAACACTTTCACCTATTGTTGGTGCAGCCACATCTTAAACTGTGTGTATGTGTGTGTGTGTGTGTGTGTGTGTGTGTGTGTACTTGTGTGAGAGGACAGTGCAGGAATACACATTGATTTTGTTCCTTTGTGGTAATTTCTTTAATTTAGTTTGTAATTTGTTTTGTTGCAACCCATAAATACGATTATTCTGTTAGTTTTGTGTTTATTTTTGGGTTATTATGGGTTGTATTTCAATTGTGGTGATATAGAATTTTGCTTATTTGTCATTGTGTTTAATCACTATAGATCCTGTACATGGATCTATTTTTTTTGTTTATATTATTTGTTTGTAGCCTTAAGAAAACCACTAATCAGTGTGGCTAACCGGAAAAAAAGGCTTCAATTTGCTAGGGAGCATAAAGATTGGACTCTGGAGCAATGGAAGAAAGTCATGTGGTCTAATGAGTCCAGATTTACCCTGTTCCAGAGTGATGGGCGCATCAGGGTAAGAAGAGAGGCAGATGAAGTGTTGCACCCATCATGCCTAGTGCCTACTGTACAAGCCTGTGGGGCCAGTGCTACGATATGGAGTTGCTGCAGTTGGTCAGGTCTAGGTTCAGCTGTATGTGCTCAAAGAATGAGGTCATCTGACTACCTGAATATAATGAATGACCAGATTATACCATCAATGGATTTTTTCTTCCCTGATGACATTGGCATATTCCAAGATGACAATGCCAGGATTCCAGACCTTAACCCCATTGAGAATCTTTGGGATGTGCTGGAGAAGGCTTTGCATGTGGTCAGACTCTCCCATCATCAATACAAGATCTTGGTGAAAAATGAATGCAACACTGGACAGAAATAAATCTTGTGACATTGCAGAAGCTTATGGAAACAATGCCACAGTGAATGAGTGCTGTAATCAAAGCTAAAGGCGGTCCAACATAATATTATGAGTTTGTGACCTTTTTTTTTGGTGGCAACTTTTTTTTGGCCAGGTATATTACATTTCCTCAGCACTGCCCCTACTGGCCATTTGAGGAGTGCATCTTGCAGATATGTTGAGCTCTGGGTTTCATTGTGAGACGTTTTTTTTCGTCTGTCTCAAAAAAGTCTCAATAGATCATTGACGTAACGTGAATTTTATTTGATAAATGGATTAAATCCCTTTATTTTCCCACTTTGAAATTCTCCTCGCAGGGATTTTAATGTTATTCGTCTAGTCTAGTTAGTAGTCCCTGTAGTCCTGCATCATCTTCTACAGATCATAGCGTCCACAACCATTCGCCGATGTATCTTCACTGCAGTCAAAACAATTGGAGCGGGACAGGAAATGGTGCAGTGGAGACGCTCTTATATGGAAAAATTGTTTTTTTCTGAACTGAAAGTCTAATAATAAGAGACTTTATGCTGTGACCAGGGTGTAGAAAAAGTGGCCCCCTCTCCCAGCTGCATCTCAGTGGCAGGCAGTGATACTCAGATCTTCTGTGGAATCTGAAATGATCTTTTGAAATGTTCAATTTCAGCTCAGTGAAGCACTTTAAAAACTTTCTTTTTCTTTTTATATATAATCGTTCTTCAAAGACTACACCATAATCTTGTTT
The DNA here is from genome assembly GCF_958295425.1 of Solea solea. Taxonomy (NCBI): domain Eukaryota; kingdom Metazoa; phylum Chordata; class Actinopteri; order Pleuronectiformes; family Soleidae; genus Solea; species Solea solea. Next base: position 25,538,141 of record NC_081134.1, read on the forward strand.
AAAAATCATTCACATTATATGAAATTTATGGAGAGCAATTAAAAGGTGACGTTATGGCGTCAAAGGCCAAGCAAAAAAGTTAGGCGCATCAGTGCAACCAATGCAAGAAGTGAGTCTGGAGCCGTGAGAAATGTGAACTTATTGAAATGCATGAGTCACAAATTGAACTGTTCAAGTATCTGATGAAGAAATTATTTATTGCAAATTACACTTTTCAAATATCAGGTCTTATAATCATGCATTTGCTTTTGTATTGGTAATTTTATATTTTGTTTTTCTCTCCAAGGAACAATTGCTTAATCATCTTTTGGAAAGACTTCGCTCTCGATTGGAACATATTCTGGGACGCATGCCTCTGGACCTGGACTTCTTAGATTTCACTTGCACACAAGAACTTGTTTTTTTAAATGCTGAATCCAGTCAAGTAACTGTTTGTCCAGCTATTTTAGATGTGCTACGCAGCTACACAGTGTTATCAATTTGGAAAAAGACAAAAGGGAGCAACACATTGCAGTTGTGCAGTTTGAGCAAGGAGCAGCATCTCCAGACTACCTTAGCAAACGTCTGGAACTTAATCTTAATCTGTTCCATGTATAACTAAACTTTTGGGGGTGTCCAGGCGAACAGTATACCAGCGCATGGCTGAGTCTGATCTCACAGTAAGGGCATTCTACAGCACTATGACAGATGAAGAGTTAGATCAGTGTGTGAGAGATTAAATCCAGGCAGCCTAACTCTGGATATGGAATGATGAAAGCCCTCCTGCAAGCCAAAGGACTGCTGGTGCAGTATGACCGTGTCAGAGCCTCCATGCACCGTGTTGACACCACGGGTGTCATAAACAGAATGGTCCATGTAGGATGTATTGCACGACGGACCTACTCAGTTCCAGGACCCCAGTCTTTGATGCACATAGAAACAAACCACAAGTTGATTCGGTAAATTCTTATTAGCAATCTTTTGACAAAATATATGAATATTATATAATATTATGAAGTGCGTTCGTTTTAACTATGTAGTAGTAACTATGCAGCACCATAACACATTTGTATACTGCTTCTTTCATATTACTGTACATGCACCATAACATCCAAACTCTTAAAATGGCACACACCTTTTTATTTCATTACATTCAACAACAATGTGTTAGGAACGGTGAATACACTGCTTGGACCCAAATGCACGAGACAGGAGGCACGAGGAATGATTTCAAGTGTCTTTATTTTCTCTTGAGATGGCAAGCAAAAACAAAATCACTTCTGTTCAGAAGTAAAAACCTAACTAGACTATTCTAGAGGAAAAACAAAAATCTCTTATTAACAGAAGGAAAAAACTAAACTATACCATGCTGGAAGAAACAAAAATCACTTCTTTACAGAAGGAAAAACAGACTTGACTTGACTTGACTTGAGGCGAAACAAACTGGGGACCTGACGTGAACTCTATGAGCATAAATGATGCACTGGCAAAAGATAAAGGAACTGGGAACACTATATAGTGAAGAGGGAATCAAGGGCAGGTGCGAGTGATTACTGAAGGAGTGCATGAGGGAATTAGGGGAGATGTGTCAAAGCAACTGAGGAATGACATTTACCAAAATAAAAGGGGAAGTGAAAATCAAAGCCACACCAAAAGTGACATGAACTTAACGTGACTTTAAACCTAAACTAACACAATAACTAAACTAAGCAAAACAAAAACACTTACAAAGCTGACGCTTCGTGACACAATGTGCTAAACACTTTTTTCTTAATTGTGCTATGTTATGTGCATTTGACATTGATTTTCTTCTCTTTCAGCTACAACATTCTTGTTTTTGGTGGTGTTGATGGTTTTTCCCGCCTGAAAGGTTAGCACAATTGTTTTGACTAAGTGTACATATTTATACAATTATTAAATGAAATGGAATGAAATGGAATGAAATTCAATTCAATTCAATTCAATTCAATTCAATTCAATTCAATTTTATTTGTATAGTGCCAAATCACAACATACATGATCTCAGGTCTGTACATAGACAACATCAAGGAGAGCAGAGAAACCCAACAGTTCACACAATGAGCAAACACTAGGCATCAGTGGAGACAAGAAGAACAGTCAATGATATCGACTTTTAATTATAGCAGAATAATAATGATTTGTATGATAGCAATAGCCTCGAAACTGGATCTGGATCCTGCAACCTGCAAGATGAGGATACAGAGAGAGATAGAGGGAAGGAAGGAAAGACAAAAACTAGGGAGAGAAAGAGACAAGGTTAATGACATATTTAAGTCATATTCATACCCCTGAGTGTGAGAGAGTGAATGTGACAGAGTGAGTGTGAGTGCACCACAGGAAAATCCCCCAACAGTTTAGGTCTATAGCAGCATAACTAACTATAAGCTTTATCAAAAAGGAAAGTTTTAAGTCCAACTTTAAATACAGAGAGAGGCTTTCTAATTTTCATAATGTTCCGCAGGTGGAAGAAGGCTGTTCTGGAAATTAGTTTTATGTGTGAATCAAATGACATTTCCTGGTCAAAAATAACTCCAAGGTTCCTCACAGTAGAACAGGAAGCCATGGTGATGTCATCTAAAGTGACAATGTGATCAGAAAGTTTTTCTCTGAGGTGTTTAGGGCCGAGTATAAAAGTTTAAAAGTCAGTTTTTTCTGAGTTTAAAAGTAGAACGTTACAGGTCATCCAGGACTTAATGTTTCTGAGACATTCCTGGAGTTGAACAACCTGATTTATTTCATCCGGCCTCATTGATAAATATAGCTGTGTGTCATCTGCATAACAATGAAAGTGTATGTTGTGCTTCCTAATAATGTTCCCTAGAGGAAGCATATATAAGGTAACAAGTATAGGCCCATGCACTGAGCCTTGTGGAACTCCACAATTAACTTTTGTTTGTAGTGAGACTTTATTATTAACATGAACAAACTGGAATCTATCAGATAAGTATGATTTAAACCAGCAGAGGGCAGCACCTGTGATCCCAAGAGTCTGCTCCAATCTCTGCAGTAGAATATTATGATCAATGGTGTCAAATGCAGCACTAAGATCTAACAGGACAAGTAAAGAAACCAGACCATTATCTGAGTTACTAACTTTAACTAGTGCTGTTTAACTAGTGCTATGGTTTAATCTAAAACCTGACTGAAAATCTTCAAACAGGCCATTTATGTGCAAATATTCACATAATTAATTAGCAACTGCCTTTTCTAAGATTTTAGAAACAAAGGGAAGATTAGATAGGTCAGTAATTAGCTAAAATATCTGGGTCAAGGGTCGCTTTTTTGAGAAGGGGTTTAATAACTGCTATTTTAAACATTTGGGGCACATATCCAGTTAATAAGGATAGATTAGAGTCAATATTGAGCTGTTAATTAAAGGAAACACATCTTTAAACAGTTAAGTGGGGATAGGATCTAACTGACAGGTGATGGTTTGGATGAAACTAATGATGTTAACTCAGGGAGATCTATAGGGGAGAAACTGTCTAACTGTGCACCTGGTGCTTCTAAAGCTCTTGTGCTAAAAGATGAGTCAGTCCCAATATGAGGGAGGAGATGATCCATTTTTTCTCTAATTGATGTTATTTTATTCACAAAACAGTTCATAAAGTCATCACTGCTCAGTGTTAAAGGAATAGATGGTTCAGTGGAGCTGTGGCTCTGTGTCAGACTGGCTACAGTGCTGAAAAGAAATCTATGATTATTCTTATTTTCTTCAATTAAGGAAGAAGAATAGGCAACTCTAGCTTTGTGTAGGGCTTTTTTGTAAGCTACAGAACCATCTTTCCAGGCTATGTAAAATTCCTCTAGATTACTGGAACACCATTTTCTTTCTAATCTACGTAACGCCTGTTTAAGAGCGCAAGTATCAGAGTTAACCATGGTGCACGTCTCATCTGATTCACCACTTTCTTTTTCAGAGGGGCAACGTAATCTAATGTAGTACGCAGTGAGGCCGCTGTACTATCAACAAGGTTATCTATGAGGGCGGGAGTACAATCACAAAAGGTACCTTCAGATGTACTGATATATGGCACCGAGTTAAATAAAGGTTGCACTGTCTCTTTGAATATATTAATATTTTTATTTTTTATTTATGTTATTGTAGTTCATTATTGTACAATTAAATGTGAGTAAATAATGATCAGTAAGGAGAGGGTTTTGAGGAACTATGTTTGTTATCAATATCAATACCATAGGTTAAAACAAGATCGAGGGTGTGACTAAGGCAATGAGTTGGTTTATTAACGTGTTGAATAAAACCAATTGATTCCAACGAATCAGCGAGTTAAATGCGCAGCTAAGACTATCACGGTCAACATCTACATGGATGTTGAAATCCCCTACAATTATGATTTTATCTGTCTTAAGTACTAACTCAGATAAGAACTCAGAGAACTCTGATAGGAACTCTGAATAAGGTGCAGGTGGACGATAAACTGTGACTATCATAATTGGTTTCTGGGATTTCCAACTAGGATGAGAAAGGTTAAGAATAAGGCTTTCAAACGATGAATATCCTGGTTTGGGTTTGGGATTGATTAATAATCTAGTATTAAAAATGGCTGCTACACCTCCTTCTAGGAATATGGGTATTAACATGAGTGGGTGGAGTTGACTCATTTAGACTAACGTAATCTTCTTCATGTAACCAAGTTTCAGTTACACAGAATAAATCAATACAACCTGACTGAGGGATACCTGACTGAGGGATAAATCATACAGTCAGTCCCCGGTTCCTCTCACACACACACATACATGTCTGTAAATGTAAAATGAAAAGAAAGTGCAAGTTAGCTAACAACGTGTCATTTTGTAAACAAAAATCAAAGAAAACACCGTCAACTATTTATGAAAAAGGACGTGCTCGACCGTTCGGGAGCTATATGCTTACCAAAATTACAACTTAAACCGCCCCTTAATATTAAAATGTACGTAATTAATATGAAAAAATGGCAGAGCTCATAGTTCACGCACCTACCAGGGAGACAGCGAGGTCCGACTGCTGTTACCCCCCCGGGGTGCACTACCCTAATTCACAGGGGTGTTGCATTTAATTACCATAGGACAAATAAGTTCTATGGTAAGTTAAGTTCTAAGTTGTTGTGAGATGACTTTTCTCTTTTCATGGCAAGTGGAATCACACTACATCTTAACTCCGTTACACTTATATTTAATAGTCCACATTTAAAAGTGGTATTATTTGACTCTATTTTATTGTCAGTATTAATCTTTATTAGAAGAGGAGTTAAACATTCTAACTCCTCTATATAGTCAAAATATAGACATTTCTGGCCAAAGTAACAATAATAATGGCAAGGTCATCAATTCATAGTCAAAGTCAAGAGTAGACCATCCTTTATGAATGCTAATTTTCCAGCACTATAACAGTGTATGTTCCTTAACTTTCCTAAGTCACTAATAGGCCTGAACAGCACCTATCATCTGTAACCATTGCAGATGTTGCAGACATTTTTGTGCAGACAGGACATTCCTGCATATCTGCTGCTGAAATGTTGAGAAGTTACAAGTAAGAACAGTGATTTTCTGTTGTTTAATATTATACAATATGCTCACAAAAACTGAAAAATAAGAATTCTTACATTTTCTCTCTTCAAGCTCACCGTTATCCACATTCGCCGGGTTATCGTCATTGCCAGCATCCGTGACATTACAAGACTTGATGTGTTCTGTTAGAAGAGAAAGGGGAACATCACCATTACTATTGTGCTATATATAAAAATCGATATCAATAAAATTTTTATCAACACTCTCTGCTGCTGCTTTATAAATTACATTGTATTGCTATAAACATGTCATCATTGGCTGTATAAACTTGTAACTTGATACAGTTGTGTATCTGCCCCTGGTCTCTCTCTCTCTTCTGTCTCTACCTCATCTCCCTCTTGTCCTTTCTCTCCCCCCTTTCTGTCCCCCACCTCTCCTCTGTCCCCCATTTTCTTTCACCCCAACCGGTCGAGGCAGATGACTGCACATCTCTGAGCCTGGTTCTGTCAGAGATTTCTTCTGGTAGTTTTTTCTCTCCACTGATGCCTAGTGTTTGCTCATTGTGTGAACTGTTGGGGTTCTCTGCTCTCCTTGATGTTGTCTATGTACAGTGCCTTGAGATAATGTATGTTATGATTTGGCGCTATACAAATAAAATTAAATTTAATTGAAATGAATTTAACCTCTTCATGTGTTGTGCTTTCATCTAGATGAGCAGTCCTACGGCCCAATCCTGCTTGCAGATTGACTATTTGCTCGTGCTCTTTTGGTGGTTTTTCACATCGCTTTGGCAACAAATAAAAAGCCACATCGAATGGTTTAAGTCACTGTAAGCCTACAATGTCATCTGTGTATTTTCTAATTAATCATCTTACATGACAGATGTATTTGGAAGATTGGTATTGTATTACATACTCTAGCCAGTTTTCAATAAAATGCAATAGGCAACCATATAGACCTTCAAATCCCATGATAGGTTTTTTCATTTCATAAACAAATTTAACATTAGCATTAGCCTGAAGTGAAACGGGCATATAGACCCAAAACATCAGATAATTTCGTCCAGGGTTTACGAATTAAGATTTAAAAGTCCACAATATAGGTAGGAAACCGAGCATTCAACACAATACTATCATTACTAACTGTAAAAGTAAAAAGTTGAATTTTTCCTGTGCAAAACAACAGCATGTCAAAATGTGTACAAAGGGCTTGATTTAAGATAATAAACTTCCTAAAGTCTTCACCTGGTCATTTCCATTTGAAGTGATGGTCTGGATTATGTCTGTCTCTGTTCTCTGCAGGATTGCATCCAATAATATTTATTAATCATCCATACAACTTCAATGTTCATGTAAAGCCATACATGAATTAAAGTAAAGTTAATTTACTTTATAACTTGACCTCATAACTTGATTTGTGATGCCACCACTGGCTGCTCCTTGTTGTCTATCAGACCAACTGAGTAAATGCAATAAGCACCTGGCAGACTACAAAATGTCATCACCCTGTCATCACAATGACTAACCTGTCATCACCCTGACTACCCTGTCATCATCCTGTCATCACACTATCTACCCTGTCATCACACTGACTACCCTGTCATCACCCTATCATCATACCGACTACCCTGTCATCACACTCATCACACTGTCATCACACTGACTACCCTGTCATCACACTAACTACCCTGTCATCACACTGTCTACCCTGTCATCACCCTGTCATCACCCTGACTACCCTGTCATCACACTGACTACCCTGTCATCACACTAACTACCCTGTCATCACACTAACTACCCTGTCATCACACTGTCATCACACTAACTACCCTGTCATCACACTGACTATCCTGCCATCACACTGACTACCCTGTCATCACACTGACTACCCTGTCATCACCCTGTCTACCCTGTCATCACCCTGACTACCCTGTCATCACACTAACTACCCTGTCATCACCCTGACTACCATGTCATCACACTAACTACCCTGTCATCACCCTGACTACCATGTCATCACCCTGTCTACCCTGTCATCACCCTGACTACCCTGTCATCACACTAACTACCCTGTCATCACCCTGTCATCACACTGACTACCCTGTCATCACACTGTCATCACACTGACTACCCTGTCATCACCCTGACTACCATGTCATCACCCTGTCTACCCTGTCATCACCCTGACTACCCTGTCATCACCCAACTACCCTGTCATCACCCTGTCATCACCCTGTCTACCCTGTCATCACCCTGTCATCACACTGACTACCCTGTCATCACCCGGTCATCACACTAACTACCCTGTCATCACACTGACTACCCTGTCATCACACTAACTACCCTGTCATCACCCTGACTACCCTGTCATCACCCTGTCTACCCTGTCATCACACTGTCATCACACTAACTACCCTGTCATCACACTGACTATCCTGTCATCACACTGACTACCCTGTCATCACACTGACTACCCTGTCATCACACTGTCATCACACTAACTACCCTGTCATCACACTGACTATCCTGTCATCACACTGTCATCACACTAACTACCCTGTCATCACACTGACTATCCTGTCATCACACTGTCATCACACTGTCATCACACTGACTATCCTGTCATCACACTGTCATCACCCTGTCTACCCTGTCATCACACTGACTACCCTGTCATCACCCTGTCTACCCTGTCATCACCCTGACTACCCTGTCATCACACTGACTACCCTGTCATCACACTGACTACCCTGTCATCACCCTGTCTACCCTGTCATCACCCTGACTACCCTGTCATCACACTAACTACCCTGTCATCACCCTGTCATCACACTGACTACCCTGTCATCATACTGTCATCACACTGACTACCCTGTCATCACACTGTCATCACCCTGACTATCCTGTCATCACCCTGTCATCACACTGACTACCCTGTCATCACCCTGTCATCACACTAACTACCCTGTCATCACCCTGACTACCCTGTCATCACACTGTCATCACACTGACTACCCTGTCATCACACTGTCATCACACTGACTACCCTGTCATCACACTGTCATCACACTGACTACCCTGTCATCACCCTGTCATCACCCTGTCTACCCTGTCATCACACTGTCATCACACTGACTACCCTGTCATCACACTGTCATCACACTGACTACCCTGTCATCACCCTGTCATCACCCTGTCTACCCTGTCATCACACTGACTACCCTGTCATCACACTGTCATCACACTAACTACCCTGTCATCACACTGACTACCCTGTCATCACACTGACCATCCTGTCATCACACTGTCATCACACTGACTACCCTGTCATCACCCTGTCTACCCTGTCATCACCCTCTCATCACTCTGACTACCCTGTCATCACACTAATTACCCTGTCATCACACTGACTACCCTGTCATCACACTGACTATCCTGTCGTCTCCCTGTCATCACACTAACTACCCTGTCATCACCCTGTCATCACACTGTCATCACACTGACTACCCTGTCATCACACTAACTACCCTGTCATCACACTGTCATCACACTGTCATCACACTAACTACCCTGTCATCACACTGTCATCACACTGTCATCACAAACAGCACAGACAAAAATAGGATATTACAAACCATGTTTTAAACAGCTAAAAGTTACTGGACTTAAATTAGAGTGCCCAAAGGAGGACACTTGGCTCTGCTTCAAGATACTTAAATGATACTTGAAGTTTACATAAAGATGCATTAACACTTCTGTATTAGAAAATCAACCTATAACAAATTAGTCCCTTTAATGTTTTTGGGTAAAGTGAGGCAGCTCATAACTAACGGGCGGTTAAATGTACTGTCAGTCATCATACTCACTGCCTCAGAACTGTAATGGCGCATTTCCACTGGCTCTACTCGCCCCAATTTTTTTGCGACTGAATTTTTTGAGACATCAAAATTTTTGCAACAGAATTTTTTGAGAGTTTGAATTTTTTACACTGAATGTATTTCAACGTTGAAAAAAAATCAGAGGCAAAAAAAAAAATCAGTGCTTGAAATTCTAATTCAAACCCAGAGAACCTGTCAGTTAATGATTGCATTTTCTGTTCACTTGCAGCATTGAGAGCGCAGTGGAAGTCTTTGATTGTCTGCTTCACCTTTGTTAATGTTTGTTGAACAGCTTCCCATCTGTTTTATACCTGGTACATATTCCTTCGTCACTGTCTTGGAAGGCATCGGTGAGCATGGCTGTGAAGACAATACTAAAGAGTGTTGGCGTGAGGACACACCCTTGCTTTCCACCGTTTGTCACTGAGAAGACTGCGGATGTTTCTCCGTTGTCCTGGACATGGGCTGTCATGCCTTCATGGAACCGGCGTATCATTGAAGTGAAGTGGTCAGGAAATCTCTACTCACCGTGTCAAAGGCTTTTGTGAGATCAATGAAGGTGGTGTAAAGGTCCCCGTGTTGTTCTTGACATTTCTCTTGTAGTTGTCTTGCTGCGAAGACCATGTCGACTGTGCCTCTGCCAGCACGGAAGCCACACTGGCTCTCCAGAAGATGTCCTTGTTCAAGGTGCTTAATAAGTCGGTTAAGAAGAATTCTTGCTAGGATTTTGCCGGCTATTGACAGGAGTGAGATGCCTCTGTGATTGTTTCCTTTCCTTTTGTAGATGTGTATGATATAGGCATCTTTGAAGTCCTGGGGGGTAGCACCTTTCTCCCACATGGACTGGAAGATGTCCGTTAACTTTTGGGTGAGTACATGTCCTCCAGACATGTATGCCATCGAGGCCGGGTGATTTTCCACTAGTCATCTGGCTGTTGGCCTTCTGAGTCTCACAGGTGGAGGGTAGTGCATCTGGTTCTTGGTTGACTGGAATCTGTGGGAGACGTTGAATGGCTTTGTTGTTGATGGTAGATGAAAGATTTAATACAGCTTCAAAGTGTTCTATCGCTCCAAGATCATGGCTCGGTCTGTGATGAGTGTTGTCCCATCAACACTGAGAAGGGGGGATGAGCTGGAGGGCTGAGGTCCATAGAGAGCTCTTATTGCGTCATAGAAATGCTTAGAGTCTTTCTTGTCTGCAAAGGCTTGGATTTTGTTCGCTTACTTGCTGAGCCAGTCATCCTGCATCTTCGTAAGACGGTGCTGAACATCCCTACGGATGTTGGTGAAGGCTGCTTTCTTGGCAGTGGATGATAGATGGATGGATGGATGGATGGATGGATAGATAGATAGATAGATAGATAGATAGATAGATAGATAGATAGATAGATAGATAGATAGATAGATAGATAGATAGCTTTATTTATCCCCAAGGGGAAATTGGGTCATCGTAGCAGCGGTACAAATAAGTCATTAAATGAAATGAAATTAAAGACATTGCAATACACAATGAGCCAAAACTATAATATACACTATATATATACAATAGATCGATAAGATGCCAAGCAGTGGGTTGGCAGTAGGTGCAAAGATAAATATATATATGGTGCAGTATTATTTGCCGGTAATTTAAATGATTTCCGTGTGATTTGTGGACGTTTCTGTGAGGCACTATACAGTCTAATGGCACAGGGTTAGGAATGATTTCCTGTGCCGTTCTTTAAGGCAGTGGGGTTGAATGAGTCTGCTGCTGAAGCTGCTCTTGAACTTGTCCAAAATTTTGTGGAGGGGGTGAGAGACATTGTCTATGATTCCCAGCAGTTTTGCCAGTATCCTGTCCTCTGCCACCTCCTCCAGGGTGACAAGCTTAGAGCCAACAACAGACCCTTCCTTTTTGATGAGTTTATTTAGCCTGTTTGCATCCTTCGCTTTGATGCCCGCGCCCCAAGACACCACAGCGAAAAAGATGCTGCTTGCAACGACAGACTCATAAAACATATGGAGCATCCGGTTGCAGACATTAAAGGGGACATATTATGCAAAATCAACTTTTTAACCATTTCAATACTTATATTTGGGACTCTGGAGGCCCTACCAGTCGCCAAAGTGTGAAAAAAGAATACTCAGTCATGTTTTCGTGGTCCCCCTTAGTGTAAGTATAGGCGATAAAACCCGCGATGTGGAATTCCCTGCGCTTATGACGGCAGCATGCGCATGTTACCACCCACCAGTAAGTTTACTTCGAGAGCTCCACCTTAGCTCCACCTTGTCCCTATAAAATGCGAGAGTGCAGGCGAGGGAGGAAGAGCGGTATTATGTCAACGTGGAGGGACAAGTGTGCTGTTGGTGGCTGCACAGTGGAGCACAGTGTTTTACACAAACTTCTAGCCTCATAGTGATGGGAAGTTCGACTCTTCTTACTGACTCGGATCTTTTACTCTCGGACAGTAAATTGAACTAATCTTTTTTTGAGTAGTTTCGTTAATTTTTACAGCGGGTGGCGCTGTATCCCTCTTGTGGGCGTTGTGAAAAAGACAGCAGTTCTCAAACACTGAAGGCAACATCGTTTGCTTCAGCTGACAAAGTATAATAAACAAAATGCCACAAGCAATTCAAACCATATGAAACCCTAGGAAAGCAAATACACACCTCAATAAAGTGACAAGTGACTTGTGTCCTGTATCCTCTCTGCCATTGTTGTTTAACAGCACGACAGTGACTAGGTAGCTGTCACGTGACCTAAGGACGGACGCTCAGTTGAGTGAATCCTGAACTAATCATTTCTGTTTCCTTTCCTGCTGAGCTTATGCAGCTGCCTGCCATTGTGTGGCGAAGGAAGGTACTGCATGAAAATGAACGAACGAACCACTCGGTTGAGTGGATCCTGAACTAATCATTTCTGTTTCCTTTCCTGCTGAGTTTATGGAGCTGCCTGCCATCGTGTGGCGAAGGAAGGTACTGCATGAAAATGAACGAACGAACCACTCGGTTGAGTGAATCCTGAACTAATCATTTCTGTTTCCTGTTCTGCTGACTGAACTTATGCAGCTGTCTGCCATGTGGCGAAGGAAGGTACTGCATGAAAATGAACGAATCACTCACTGAGATGACTCATTACTCCCGAGTCATATAAAAGATTAGTTCATTTTGAATGAATCGTTCACAAACGACACATCACTACAGCCTCAGAGGATTTTATATATGAAGCTAATGTGCCGGATAAAGTCAGCAAACGTGTGTTTGTGTGTTCGCACTACTTCGCATCAGACTGCGGCCAGCGACGTACAAACACACACATTTTTAAGAAAAGGTCAAATAGAGCTCATAACTGACCATTCTGACACGTCCTAATTAAAAATATTTGTTCAGTACGTCCTCCATGACCGGAGCACAGGATCAGTCTGATACAGTCACGATACAGCGGCAGTTTATGCAGCTCGCCACTGGCGATCAACTGTGGTGATCAGCGGTGGCAATCGGCCGTGGCGATCAGCGGTGCTGTCCCTAAGTGTTTTTAACTGATTTACAGTTCGGCACTGTTCGGCTTGCAAGAACAGTAGCACTCACGCTGTTTTCCGCACACGCTGCCATGTTAATATTGTCAGAGAAGTAGTGGAGGGAGGGGGAGAGGAATGAAGCGGAGGGAACAGGAGCTAAGCGAGTGAGCGCTGTAAAAAGGACAAATCAGAAACCCCCCGGAAGAAGTGGGTGTGTGTTTGCCTGTGTCTCATTTGCATATAAAGGGACCATGCACAAAACCGAGCGTTCTGAAAGGGGCGGGTTTAGTAGGGTTATTGAACTGCTATGGTGCTTCATCCTTATGGTATTTTGACCAAAGCATGTCACAGACATGTTCATTAGGACACCAGGGAACTATTTTAACTTGCGAAGTAGGGTATAATATGTCTCCTTTAAAGGATCTGAGCCTCCTCAGGAAGTAAAGCCGGCTCAGTCCCTTCTTGTAGACTGCCTCCGTGTTTGTGGTCCACTCCAGTTTATTGTCCAGCACCACACCAAGGTATTTGTATTTGTCCACCATGTCGTCATCTGTCCCACCAATGCAGACTGGAGAGGGTAGGGGCATGTTCCTCCTGAAGTCTACCACCAACTCTTTTGTCTTTGCCATGTTCAGTTGCAGGTGGTTCTCCCTACACCACCTGGCAAAATTGCTGACCAGGTCACTGTACTCCTCCTCCCCCACACCCTCTACACGCCGCACAATGGCCGTGTCATCAGAGAATTTCTGCAGATGACACGAATCACTGTGGTACTTAAAATCTGCTGTGTAGGTGGTGAAGAGGAAGGGAGACAGCACAGTTCCCTAGGGGGCGCCGATGTTACAAATCAGACGGTCAGACACACAGTTTTGTAATCTCACATATCCATCAGATAGTCATTGACCCATGTGACGAGGGGAGAATTCACCTGCATGTTCTCCAGTTTGGCCTTCAGCAGCTTGGGCTGGATGGTGTTAAAGGCGCTGGAGAAGTCAAAGAACATGACACGGACCAAAGTGTTGGGTTTATCCAGGGAGGAGTAGGCTTCTTGCAGCAGGTAAATGATTGCATCATCAACCCCAACATGGGGCTGATATGCAAATTGCAGGGGGTCCTGTGATGGGCACACCAGGGGTCTGAGGTGTGTTAAGACTAGGCTCAGCATGACCTTCATGATGTGAGAGGTCAGTGCAATCTGCGCAGGCAATCGATGCAGGGTCGTTTGTAGCAAGTCTATGTAGGTGGTGCTTTTCAGCCAGAAGAGGTGAGATCTGTGGGTTGTTTTCATCGAGCCAGTCCTGGTTTTTCCGCTTTGTGGTACCCAGGTGCTCAGGGGCTGTTGAGTAAACTATCTTCTTTGGGGTAGACCAGTCGTCCTCCACAGAAAAGTCCCCTATGTTAAGATCTTCCAGTTTATTGTTCAGGTCGTTGGCAATGCTAGTTGTAGTCTCATCCTGCTTGAGTTTGGTAGTGTCCAGTCTCTTATATGTCTTTTTCCCCTGAGGTCGTCTTTTGGGTAGGATCCGAAGCTTGACTTTAGACACAATCAGCCGATGGTCTGTCCAACCTTCGGCTCCGCACATGGCTTGGGTGACCTTTATGTCCTGTCTGCCTTCTCCTGGTGATAACATAATCAATTAAGTGCCAATGTTTGGAGCGTGGATGCATCCAGGGTGTTCTTTTACGCATGGGTTGACAAAAGAGGGTGTTGATGATGAGGAGATTATGCAAGGTGCATAGCTTCAGGAGCAGCAGTCCATTGCTGTTGCACTTCCCCACGCCGTGGTGCCCCATGGTGCCATTCCATGTTTGGTAGTCTTTCCCTACTCTAGCCTTGAGGTCGCCAAGGATAATGACTATGAATAGCTGAGATGAGGTCCAGCTCCTCTTAGAACTTTTCTTTAGCTTCCTGAGGGTTGGTCATCGTGGGTGCATATACACTGATTATTGTTACATACTTGTTTTGTCCAAGGGGGAGTTTGAGAGTCATCAGGCAGTCAGTGAGGCCCCTGGGTAGACTGGCAAGCTTGGAGACAAGGTGAGATTTTATAGCAAAACCAACTCCTGCCTCCCTACGTTCCGTTTCACTGCGACCATTCCAGAAGGATGTGTATCCTCCTCCTTGTTCTGAGACCCATCCCTCGCCAGGTAGGCGTGTTTCACTTAGAGCTGCGATGTCGATGTTGTAACAGTTCGCACGTTCCACGTGCCTAGGGTCAGTGGGCAGCAGACAGCAGACAGCAACCAGGTGACATCCCTCTGTCCAGACCCCCCCGGTAAAAATAGTTTAACTAATACTGTCTCAAATACAAAAATAAAAATGGCAAGAAAAAGGCAATTAACAATGGAAGAGAGACAGACCATCATAACACTTAAAAATGTAGGGCTTTCCTACGAGTAATTGCGAAGAAAGTCAAGGTGTCAGTGAGTACAGTTTCCTTCACCATCAAAACGCACTCAGAAACTGTGAGAAACTCTGACAGGAAGAGGTCTGGCAGACCCAAAGCCACAACAGAATCAAAAGACAAGTTTCTGAGAATCAACAGCTTGCGTGATAGGCGGCTCACAGGACAACAGCTTCAAGCACAGCTTAATAGTGGTCATAGTAAGCAAGTCTCAGTTTCAACTGTGAAGAGAAGACTTAGAGTTGCAGGTTTGAACGGTCGAGTTGCAGCAAGAAAGCTATTGCTAAGATGTCAGCATAAGAAGAAGAGGTTTGCCTGGGCCATGAAACACCGCCAATGGACTACTGAAGACTGGAAGGTGTTATGGACTGATGAATCAATGTTTGAAATCTTCGGTTCATCACGCAGTAGTTTCGTACGCCGTTGAGTAGGCGAAAGGATGGTTCCTCAGTGTGTGACATCAACTGTCAAACATGGAGGAGGAAGCGTGATGGTCTGGGGCTGTTTTTCTGGATCCAGGGTCGGTGACTTGTACAGAGTGAGAGGCACCCTGAACCAAAACGGCTACCACAGAATTCTGCATCGCCATGCAGTACCCTCTGGTATGCGCCTAGTTGGTCAGGGGTTCATCCTACAGCAAGATAATGATCCAAAACATATGTCCAAGCTATGTCAGAACTACCTCAGGAAAAAAGAACAAGATGGTAAGCTTGAAAACATGGCGTGGCCAGCACAGTCTCCAGACTTAAACCCCATCGAGCTGGTTTGGGATGAACTGGACAGAAGAGTGAAAGCAAAGCAACCTACAAGTCCCACACATTTATGCGAACTTCTGCAACAGAGTGGAGAAGAACTTTCAGCAGAATATTTGATTTCCATTGTAGAAAGAATGCCACGAGTGTGTTCAGCTGTTATATCTGCCAAAGGTGGCTACTTCGATAAGTCAAAATATAGAATACATTTTGGAGTACAATGAGACATTAAAATGCATCATTTTCAATGAAAAACTGAAAAAATTGGGGTGTTCTTAAACTTTTGACCGGTAGTGTACATACAATATAAATACTTGTATATATATAATATAAATATGAAAATATAAAATATATATACTCACACACCAGCACACATTGGTGTGGCTCAGTGGCGGATCTAGAAAATTCTACATGGGGTGGCAAAGCAGTGGCAAGAGGTCTTGGCAGGGTGGCATGTATGAATCCCCAAATGTAAATGGATTTAACAGAACAAAAACTATTTATTGTTTTATCGTGAACAACAGGAACAAGTCCAGTGTATAAACTAAACAAAACTGTGCAAAACGATGCTCTTCAAAAGTAAAAGTATTCATAGCAAAATGAGCAAAAAAGGCCGAGGACCCTCTTCCTCCCTGTCATCTTCATCTGACTGGTGGTCACTCTCTACCTCTGTCCCACTTTCTGCATCTGCAGCAGCCTCCTCCTCTTCATCCCTCATATCCTCTTCACCATACTTACTTGTTCATCTCCTGCTTTGAGCCTCCTGCTCTCTTCAGTTGACTACCTTCTCCTTCATCTCCCTCCTTCTCTTCCTGCTGTGCACATTTCTTACTAAAAAACCTTTCAATATCCCAGTTTTTGCTTTCCTTGTCATTGTTCTGCTCTCTCCAGCTACTCTTACCTGCAATAGTCAAGACATGAGAAGATCTGTTGTCCTTGTATCACTACACTGTAGGGCCATGTAGCTAAGTATAACAAATACACACACACACAACAGTTATGTTTAGACTACTTAATGCTATTGACAGTAAAGGATGTCTCCTGGTTAAGGTTGTGCAGCCTCATTGCTGTGATATGTGACATTAAGTGGTTTTATAGTATAGTATTGTGTAATATGTTGTAACGAAATGGCAACCCTGTAGAAACGGTATGGATTAAAACATGACAGGCTTCAATATATTGTATGAAGCAGTTGTTTTCTTCACTAAAATCAAAACTAATCAAACGGCAAAACGCTCTTACAAGTCGCGAGCGCGCAATTTCACATTGATTATAATTGTAACTTTAAGTTAAGTTGGTGTGTTTAAACTTCACCTACAGATGCTCGCTGTGTGTGAGCCTG
Organism: Solea solea; assembly: GCF_958295425.1. Lineage (NCBI taxonomy): Eukaryota > Metazoa > Chordata > Actinopteri > Pleuronectiformes > Soleidae > Solea > Solea solea. The sequence goes on from NC_081134.1 coordinate 25,555,522, forward strand.
ACTGAACAGCGCACTGCACGTTTGATGCAGGGCCGTAGCGAAGTGAGTCAGGGGCCTAAGATTATATTTACAAATATTAACTTTCTGTCAATTTATTGTTAGTTTCAACACTTTGAAAAGCTGGTGGACATAGTGGCAGATGTTTTTACAAGTAGTTTTAAGAACACAAAAGTTAGGGGGGCAGCTGGGCCACACACACACACAGAGAAAATCAGTGATTGTAGCTGCTGCTCCTCCGCTGCCTCGTGTGGGCACTGTGTGTCACTTTTCTCTCAGAGGTTTGGTGTGGGAGAGAGTGGTTTCCTAATGATCATGTGACGTAAACGAGTGATTTTATTAATCCAGTCTTGTTCAGTGACTAACTTTGACCGGTTCACTCGTCCTGACAGAGAAAAACAGGTCAACATCGAGGACAACTCACAAAATAAAAGTCCGGTTTATTGTCAAACAACAAACTTCGCACATACATCAAAACAAAGAGTCGCTGACAAAAAACACAAAGAAAAACAAGAGAAAAAAAGAGGCTCTTCTCTTTGACCTTTGACCTCCCATACAAACTAGTTATGGTACAGCTAACGTACATACATTACAGTTACTGGAATGCTCTGAGTTCAGCGGGGGGGGGGGGGGGGGTTTTCTTCGTAACGTCGTTAAACAAGAAGCACCGAGATCGTTGGCCCCTCCCCCTCCTAACAATATGTACAAAAATATAAAATGTAAATAAAAATACAAACAAACTCTCCTGTCGTCGTTGAAGAGAAGATTTCTGTGTCGCCGTGGAGACGAGGGGAGACGTGTGTGTGTACATATTCTGATACGTGTGTGTGTGTGTGTGTGTGTGTAATGACCAGGATGGACTTTTTTCTTTTTAAATCATTATTCTTCTTATTATTCTTTTTTTTCCTCCAGTCTCCACCTGGGACATGTATAAGCAGAGGTCAAAGGTGAAGAAACAGGAAGTGGTTCAGCAGGATGTGGGCGGGGCCTATGCGCGTCAATCGTCGTCATCAGTTTTCTGCTTCTTTGTTTCCACGTCGTCCTGAAAAAAAAACACAGAAGATGGTGAGAGGGTGAAGACTGTGAGACAGGACTGAGCATCCACAGTGAACACATGAACTTCTCACCTCGTCGTCGTCCTCGTCATCCTCGTCCGCTGCTCGCTTTGTCCCTCCCTCCGTCTCGTCTTCGTCGTCCTCTTCGTCCTCCTCATCACCTGTAACATCACTTCCTGTCACTTTGTGTCAAAGATTTTCAGATTAAATGTTTATTTTTGTTAAAAACTAAATGTCCACCTTCTCCGTCATCTTCCTCGTCTTCCTCGTCCACCTCGTCGTCGTCTTCCTCGTCCACCTCGGGCTCACCGTTCTCCTCGTTCTCCTGGAACAGAAACACCTCATTCATTCATTGTACTGTTGATCAGCTGTGGCGGTGCACTGCAGTGGCACTCACCTTCCCGTTGGTGGCAGCATCATTGCCGTTCTCCGTCTCCTCCGCCAGCTTCTTCTCCTTCAGGTCCTGGAGGAAAATATTCAAAATAAAAATTAACTCAGTCTTTTAATCAGTTTGTGTGTGTAATCGCAGGCTACTTTTCAGCTCAGCTCAGGTGTGTGTGTGTGTGTTCTGACACACACACCCTCCCTCTGTGTTGTAATATGATACTTTGATGAGGCGGCCCCAGGGCATTCTGGGTATTGTAGTCTTGTGTGGGTTGCAATCACTACCATATGTCAGGAGACACGCCCGGGAGAAGCACTGCATTACCCATGATGCACGGCTTGGGTTTAAAATAACACAGGAGGGAGGCGGGGCTGGGGGAAGGAGGAGATGAGAGCAACGCACGGCTCTCACCCCTCCTGCTGGAAGGACAATAGAAGAGGACACATGGTGAACGAGGAGACGCGAACGCGACACAGTAAACACGCCCCCCCCGCCCGTTTATTAGACGTCGCCCTTCAGCGCTATGATTGATTACTTTTTACATCAGTCAGTGGAAGAGACGCGGTGCCCCGCGCGCGCGCACAAACTGTGCGTAAATATGATTCACGACTATAAATAGCGGCTGATGAACGGAGCTGCAGGCGCGAGCGAACTTTCCCTCCTTCACCTCCTCTTCATCATCATCTGCTCTGATCACACATGATCATTCTGCAGCGAACACACACACAATAAAAGTTTGACCCAATAAGATCAAAGTCCAACCGAATGAAAACATTTAAACACACAGAGGGTGTCTCTCTCACTCACACACACACACACACTAACGCGCTTCAAACGTACGCCAAAATATCAATAATAGTTTAAAATATTATTAAAAAGAATAGAAAAACAGTGAGGAAACATTAGCCGCGGCAGCACCGACAGACCCGGTCCGTAAACAAACCCCGGGTCTGACGGCGCGTGCGGGCTTTAAAGCGCAGCTTTAACTTACGCAGCCTCACTCACCCACACAGCGGGGATTTAAGCACGGAGCACTTAATGCGCGCTAATCGGCATAAATCGTAACTTCTGTGAATAAAAGCGCGGATGTGAAGTTGTGCGGGTGAATGGTGACAATGAGACCGGGAAACCCGCGGAGCGTGCGCCGCTCAGCAGCCTCCCGCTCCCGGACAAGAGGACGAGCCTAGTCGCTGAATTTAAACAAAGAAGAGAAGAGGTGAAGAGGAGGAGGATTAGAGTGATGGATGATTAAACACCGACATTACGGACGTTCACCACCGTCAAACAGCAACAAAGAAGCCGCGCAACAAACCGCGGCTCCGCGTCCGGACAATGAGACGCTGTGAACGCAGTCCATCTCCTTCCTCCTCCTCCCCCGCTTGGTCCCGCTCGCGTTCCCCCACTAACAGACGTAAACAGCGGCTCAGTGCTCCTCACTGAGCCGCCTCCGCCGCTGATCCTCACACGGACTCCGGCTTCATGGAGCCCGAATGAGCGCGAAACGACGGGGGGAGAGAATCTAGGTTAGAGGCTGGAGACGGAGGAGAGATGGAGGGAGGAGAGTGGGGCTGCCCGGAGGAGGTGTGAGGCAGGCGGGCTTACCTTGGCAGAGATGTCGGAGCCGGAGTCCACATGTGTGTCTGCCATTGTTTTAGCGGGATCAAATAAAGCTGAAATAAGCGGCTGATAAAGTAGATCCGTGCGCGCGTTTCTGCGGACTCACACTGTTGTGCTGTGCCAGTGCCGGCGCTGCTCGCGGCCGAGCCGCTCATATAGGCTGCGGGGCGGAGCTTCGAGGAGATGGGCAGCCGCGGATTGGCTGCGGGCTCCACAGAGGTGTTCTCTTTCGCGCGTTGGAGTGGAACAATGGGATAGAATTTCTAATGCCGGAGGCCACGCCCCCTCCTCCTCTTCTTCTTCTTCTCCTCCGCGGAAACAATGAGCCCCAACTCGGTCAAACCCAACCGAACCGGTCCGCTCAGCGAGGGGGAAACCGATTCAGTCGATGTTTACAACCGAACTCCGCGCTCGGTGTCGAACAGGCGGCGTTTGCTTTGACGTAGTGTCACAGTTTGATTGATGGTCGTGTGGTCCACTCAAGCGGCGGCTGCTGCCGCCGCTGGTCCCGCCCACCGAGGCGAGCAGGGAGGAGAGGGAGGGGGGCAAAATGTCGTCGACACTGTCAGTGTTAGTGGATTAAAGTAGTTTTTTTAATATCGTTACCGTCTCCCGCCACATGAACGCTATCAATCATCTGAAAGACACGGAGAAGAAATGTGGAGCTGCACCGCCATGTTGACTCAAACCCCTCCCCCTCCTCTTCCTGGCGGCCATGTTTGAGCGATGCTCCCTCATGTCAAAGTGCGCACTTCACACCACGTACTTTCTTTCTTCACAACAGCTCAAAACGTGACGTAAACACGGTGCCGTGGTGACTGTGTGTGAGTGCGTGAGCGGCCGCGGAGACTCGTGTCCTCCGTGTCCATTGTTGCCGCTCCACCGTGAAGGAGGGAAGCAAACTCAAAGTGTGCGACATGACAGAACATGCGGATGAGACAAGTGCGGGAGAAAATGACGCTACTGTGCGCGTGAGGTGACGCATTCTGATGACACACGAGGGCAAACACACGTCTTTGTTTTTTTCTTACCGAGCTTTGACACATGTCTTTTACAAGCGGAACATGAGGAGGACAAAAGCGGCGACACGCGGCCGCCATTGCTGCCTCGGGTTGGGGGATGGGAGCGGAGTGTGCTCCGGTAACGGGAGGCCGACACTCACATTCTGCTCGGATGACGCACGCGGTCGCGGAGGACGACTTTGATTGGCCCGTGGAGTGGAATGAACGCGGCGTTTGCGCATGGCGAACGCTGATTGGCCGCCGCGGACGTCTGTCAGTTCAAAATGGGCGCCGGCGTATTGTAAAACGCGGGCCGGGGCTCGCGGAGCCGGACTGGAGTTTCAGGCTCATTGAAGGGAGAGTTGAGTGCTGACTTTATTGTGAGCGCCCCCTGCTGATGTGTGTGTTTACAGCTGTTTATTAAAATGACAATTATTCTTAGTATTGACAAGAAGGATTAATGACTCATTAATGTTGTTTCTTTTTGAACATTTATGAACTTTGTTGACTTCTATAGTTCAAATATACACACACACACATATATATATATATATATATATATATATATATATACACACATAAACACATATATATACATATACACACATATATACACATACATACACACACGCATGTGTGCACACACACATACACACACACACAAACACATATACCTACACACACAAACACACACACATACACACGCATGCGCGCACACATACACACACACACACACACACATACATACACATACATACACAGAGACAAACCTACATACACGCGCACGCACACACACACACACACACGGCAGCAGCAGATGTGTCTGAACGTGTGAACACTTGAAGCAGCAGAAGAAAGAGACAAGTTCATAAACAAGTGTTGAGTGTGGACATCACACCGGAGACACCTGAGAAACCTGAGACACCACAGACACCAGAGACACCTGAGACACCACAGACACCAGAGAGACCTGAGACACCAGAGACACCAGAGAGACCTGAGAGACCAGAGACACTAGAGACACCAGAGAGACCGGGACATGTGAGACATAAGGACACACCAGAGATACATGGACACACTAGAGACACCAGAGACACCTGAGTAACCAGAGAGGCCTGGACATGTGAGACATAAGGATACACGTGAGACACCTGGGCACACCAGAGATACATGGACACATCTGAGACACCAGAGAGACCTGGACATGTGAGACATAAGGACACACCAGAGATACATGGATACACTAGAGACACCAGAGACACCTGAGTCACCAGAGAGGCCTGGACATGTGAGACATAAGGACACACGTGAAACACCTGGGCACACTAGAGATACATGGACACACCTGAGACACCAGAGAGATCTGAGTCACCAGAGTGACCTGAGTCACCAGAGAGACCAGAGACACCTGAGAGACCTGAGACACCAGAGTCACCAGAGTCACCAGAGACACCTGAGACACCACAGACACCCGAGAGACCTGAGACACCAGCAACACCTGAGTCACCAGAGAGACCTGGACATGTGAGACATAAGGACACACCAGAGAAACATGAGACACCAGTGATAGGGCTTGTTCTGGTTCTGGACTGAGGTACTTCAGATCCCACTTTATTTTGAGTGTCTTCGTGTGGACAAGCAGAAACTTTTATTCTGACTGTTTTCACAACCAGTAGTCCTCATTGAGACCAAAACCTGTTCCTAATGAGGCAGAACCTCATTTCTGAGGAACTGCTAAAGTTTAGGTTTATGGTTTGTGTGTGTGTGCGTGCGTGCATGCGTGTGTGTGTGTGGACTCTGTTATCTGGCACAAGAGGAAGTGTGTGTCCTCATGTAACCATAACTTCCTCTGATGTTTCTTAGTGAAGAAACAACTTCAGCTGCATTTTAACCAAACTAACCTGAACCATACCCAGTTCATGACTAACACTAACATGAACCCTTACCAGTTCATGACTAACACTAACCTGAACCCTAACCAGTTCATGACTAACACAAACCTGAACCATAACCAGTTCATGACTAACTCTAACATGAACCATAACTAGTTCATGACTAACACAAACCTGAACCATAACCAGTTCATGACAAACACTAACCTGAACCATAACCAGTTCATGACTAACACTAACATGAACCCTAACCAGTTCATGACTAACACTAACATAGACCATAACTAGTTCATGAATAACATGAACCATAACTAGTTCATGACTAACACTAACATGAACCATAACTAGTTTATGAATAACACTAACATTGAACCATAACCAGTTCATGACTAACACTAACGTGAACCCTTACCAGTTCATGACTAACACTAACATAGACCATAACTAGTTCATGAATAACATGAACCATAACTAGTTCATGACTTATACTAACATGGACCATAACCAGTTCATGACTAACACTAACATGAACCATAACCAGTTCATGACTAACACTAACATGAACCATAACCAGTTCCTGACTAACACTAACATGAACCCTAACCAGTTCATGACTAACACTAACATAGACCATAACTAGTTCATAAATAACATAAACCATAATTAGTTCATGACTAACACTAACCTGAACCATAACTAGTTCATGAATAACACTTACATGAACCATAACCAGTTCATGACTAACACTAACATAAACCCTAACCAGTTCATGACTAACACTAACATAGACCATAACTAGTTCATGAATAACATGAACCATAACTAGTTCATGACTTACACTAACATGGACCATAACCAGTTCATGACTAACACTAACATGAACCATAACCAGTTCATGACTAACACTAACCTGAACCATAACCAGTTCATGACTAACACTAACATGAATCATAACTACTTCATGACTAACACTAACATGAACCATAACCAGTTCATGACTAACACTAACCTGAACCATAACTAGATCATGACTAACACTAACATGATCCATAACTAGTTCATGACTAACCTGAACCATAACTAGTTCATGACTAACACAAACATGAACCATAACCAGTTCATGACTAACACTAACCTGAACCATAACCAGTTCATGACTAACACTAACATGAACCATAACTAGTTCATGACTAACACTAACCTGAACCATATCTAGTTCATGACTAACACTAACATGAACCATAACCAGTTCATGACTAACACTAACATGAACCATAACTAGTTCATGACTAACACTAACCTGAACCATAACTAGTTCATGACTAACACTAACCTGAACCATATCTAGTTCATGACTAACACTAACATGAACCATAACCAGTTCATGACTAACACTAAACTGAACCATAACTAGTTTGTGACTAACATTAACATGAACCATAACCAGTTCATGACTAACACTAACATGAACCATAACTAGTGCATGACGAACACTAACCTGGACCATAACCAGTTCATGACTAACACTAACATGAACCATAACCAGTTCACGACTTACACTAACATGAACCATAACCAGTTCATTACTAACACTAACCTGAACCATAACTAGTTCATGACTAACTCTAACATGAACCATAACTAGTTCATGATTAACACAAACCTGAACCATAACCAGTTCATGACTAACACTAACCTGAACCATAACTAGATCATGATTAACACTAACATGATCCATAACTAGTGCATGACGAACACTAACCTGGACCATAACCAGTTCATGACTAACACTAACAAGAACCATAACCAGTTCATGACTAACACTAACATGAACCATAACTAGTTCATGACTAACACTAACCTGAACCATAACTAGTTCATGACTAACACTAACCTGAACCATATCTAGTTCATGACTAACACTAACATGAACCATAACCAGTTCATGACTAACACTAAACTGAACCATAACTAGTTTGTGACTAACATTAACATGAACCATAACCAGTTCATGACTAACACTAACATGAACCATAACTAGTGCATGACGAACACTAACCTGGACCATAACCAGTTCATGACTAACACTAACATGAACCATAACCAGTTCACGACTTACACTAACATGAACCATAACCAGTTCATTACTAACACTAACCTGAACCATAACTAGTTCATGACTAACTCTAACATGAACCATAACTAGTTCATGATTAACACAAACCTGAACCATAACCAGTTCATGACTAACACTAACCTGAACCATAACTAGATCATGACTAACACTAACATGATCCATAACTAGTTCATGACTAACTTGAACCATAACTAGTTCATGAATAACATTAACATGAACCATAACCGGTTCATGACTAACACTAACATGAACCCTAACCAGTTCATGACTAACACTAACCTGAACCATAACCAGTTCATAACTAACTCTAACATGAACCATAACTAGTTCATGACTAACACAAACCTGAACCATAACCAGTTCATGACTAACACTAACCTGAACCATAACTAGTTCATGACTAACTCTAACATGAACCATAACTAGTTCATGACTAACACAAACCTGAACCATAACCAGTTCATGACTAACTAACCTGAACCATAACCAGTTCATGACTAACACTAACATGAACCATAACCAGTTCATGGCTAACACTAACCTGAACCATAACCGGTTCATGACTTACACTAACATTAACCCTAACCAGTTCATGACTAACACTAACATAGACCATAACCAGTTCACGACTAACACTAACCTGAACCATAACCAGTTCATGACTAACTCTAACATGAACCATAACTAGTTCATGACTAACACAAACCTGAACCATAACCAGTTCATGACTAACACTAACATGAACCATAACCAGTTCACGACTAACACTAACCTAAACCATAACTAGTTCATGAATAACACTAACATGAACCATAACCAGTTCATGACTAACACTAACATGAACCCTAACCAGTTCATGACTAACACTAACATGAACCATAACTAGTTCATGATTAACACTAACATGAACCATAACCAGTTCATGACTAACACTAACCTGAACCATAATTAGTTCATGATTAACACTAACATGAACCATAACCAGTTCATGACTAACACTAACATGAACCATAACTAGTTCATGACTAACACTAACATGAACCATAACCAGTTCATGACTAACACTAACATGAACCATAACTTGTTCATGACTAACACTAACCTGAACCATAACTAGTTCATGACTAACACTAACATGAACCATAACCAGTTCATGACTAACACTAACCTGAACCATAACCACCACCACTTAGTCCTAAACCTTAGACTTTAACCAGTTCCTCAGAAATCAGGTTCTGCCTCATTAGGACCAGGTTTTGGTCTCCACTACTGGTCCTGACAACACACAGCATTTTTCAAAATAAACGTCTCTGCTTGTCCACACAAGACACAAACTTGCAGTTTTCAAAATAAAGCAGGACCTGTAGTGTTTCCTGAGCATAGTGTAACCCTGGTAACAGTGAAGAACCAGAACATTTACATCGAACCTTATCTGTGTGTGTGTCTAATGGTTTTACATACATGTCTCTCTCTCTCTCTGTCTCTCTCTCTCTCTGTCTGTCTGTGTTGTTTTTAAAGGTGTCTGTCTGTTATGATCTTGTACCCTGAGGCTCTTCATTTACTGCAGGAATTCTGTTGAAGAGAACAAGCTGAGACAGTGAAGACTTCCTCACCTCCTCCCCTCTTCCTCGTCCTCAGATCTGTGTGTGTATGAAGGACCACAAGTGTCTTCTGTCTCTATAATGACACCTAAATGCAACAGGAAGGCGGCCATTTTGGCTGAAGCAACCACTTTGGGTCCATTTCCCTCGTGTTATTTACGGCCATCAACTGGACAAGGACCAACACTTATTGTCACACAGTGTTGGCACTAGGGGGCGCCTGACTTGCATTTCATTGTGATGAGACGTGAAGGACGATTATGATTATTTAAAATAAACTTGTGACGATCTTCATCAGCAGGGGGCGTCACAGAGCAGACTGTAAACCACTTTACCTGCCTGTGTGTCACTGTCACACCTTCATAACAACAAGGTGTGGTCCAAACCCTGGCTGGAGGGCGCTGTGGAGGATGAGGAGGACACGTGTTCTCATGTCCTCTCTCCTCGTCTTCACAGCTCCGTCAAACTGAAACAAACAGGGAGAAAGTTTCAACCTGCTCCTTTAAAGGAGCTCTTCACTACTGACATCAAGTGGCAGCTGGATGAAACTGCAGCTCCACAACTAAACATGTCTGACACTGGAGAAACAGCATCGTGTCACTGAGTCATTCATTCATTCATCTTAGTAAAACCCTGAAAAAAACCCTCATCTTTAATGTGTTTCAGAGATATATGGATATGTAAATTTGCCCCGCCCCCTCAGGTGCTCACCTGCAACTACAAACAAACAAAACCTGTTTCCTTTTAACCAGTGAGCACATGAACATGTCAAAGTGAACACATGAACACGTCACAGTGAGCACATGAACATGTCAAAGTGAACACATGAACATGTCACAGTGAACACATGAACATGTCACAATGAACACGTCACAGTGAACACATGAACATGTCACAATGAACACGTCACAGTGAACACATGAACATGTCACAATGAACACATGAACATGTCAAAGTGAACACATGAACACATCACAGTGAACACATGAACATGTCACAATGAACACATGCACACGTCTTTATCTCACTGTTAGACTGAACTTTGTAAAACACTCACTCTCCCTCACCAAACCTCATTGAGAAAATCAATGATTTAACATCACACACACACACACACACACACACACTGCTGCCTCCATCACTAAGTTCAAATGTCTGATTTTGTCACTTCAGCATTTAAAATCCTTTGTTCAGATTGACCTCAGTGACACAAAGTGACCACACAAGGCAGCAGAGGAGCAGCCGCTAAAATCACTCATTTTCTCTGTGAGGTTTGGTGTGGGAGAGTGAGTGAGTGAGTGAGTGAGTGAGTGAGTGTGTGTGTGTGTGTGTGTGTGTGTGGGGGAGAGTGAGTGGTTTTACTGCATATATGAAAAGGTGTCACCATCAGTGACATTAATATGTAATGTTTACATTTAAACTTGATCTCAGCTCACACACACACACACACACAGACAGATGTCTCTGGCTACAGACCATTAGCTGTGTTTAATTATTGATCTCTATAGAGTCCTGCAGCACACACACACACACACACACACACACACACACGTACGTGCGCACACACAGACACACGCATGCACGCACGCACGCACACACACACGCGTGCACACATGCACGCACGCACGCACACACAGTTTTAACTGTAAATGAATTCAGAGTAAAATAAAATACATTTACTTTAATAAAGTCACATATTACACTGTTTACAGTGAGCTGCAGTGTCTGCCCTCTGCTGCCCTCTGGTGGTCTCTCTATATAACTGACAAAATCACACTCGACAAAAACAAAGATTATTATTATAAATAAAATAATAATGTACTTTTACTAAAAAAAAAACACTGTAAGAAAAACATTTGTTACATGTGACTAAAGTTTGGGAGGCGGAGCCTCTCTCTGTATTTAAAGTTAGACTTAAAACTTTCCTTTTTGATAAAGCTTATAGTTAGAGCTGGTTCAGGGAAACCTGGACCCTCTCTTAGTTATGCTGCTATAGACCTAGACTGCTGGGGGATTTTCCTGTGGTGCACGCACATTCACTCTCTCACACTCAGAGTATGAATATGACTTTTTATATGTCATTAACTTTGTATCTTTCTCTCCCTAGTTTGTGTCTTTCCTTCCTTCCCACTCTCTCTCTCTCTCTGTATTCTCATCTTGCAGGTTGCAGGATCAAGATCCAGTTTTCGAGGCTATCCATATCATACTTTTCATCACCATTATTATTGTGCTATAATTAAAAGTCGATATCACTGACTGTATAAACTTGTAACTTGAAAACAGTTGTTGTGTTTCTGCTCCTGGTCTTCTGTCTCTACCTCATCTCCCTCTTGTCCTTTCTCTCCCCCTTTCTGTCCCCCACCTCTCCTCTGTCCCCCATTTTTCTTTCACCCCAATCGGTCGAGGCAGATGACCACACATCTCTGGTTGTGTCAGAGATTTCTTCTTCTGTTAAGAGGGAGTTTTTTCTCTCCACTGATACCTAGTGCTTGAACTGTTGGGGTTCTCTGCTCTCCTTGATGTTGTCTATGTACAGTGCCTCGAGATAATGTATGTTATGATTTGGTGCTATACAAATAAAATTGAATTGAATTGAATTGAATTGAATTAAAGTTAGGAAGTGAATGATTGAAAAACACATTTTAAAATATGTTTGAAAGCTGAAGTGACAAAATCAGATATTAGAACTTATTGATGGAGACAGCAGTGTGTGTGTGTGTGTGTGCGTGTGTGTGAAGTTAAAATCACTGATTTTCTCTCTGGACTTTGGTGTGGGAGAGTGAGTGCTTTACAAACTTCAGTCTAACAGTGAGAGAAAGACGTGATCATGTTTTTTAAGTGTCCTGTTTTCACATCTGTGTAAATCTGGGATCAAGTGTAATACACTGTGGAGGCTGTAGGTGTCACCAGTGGAGGTTTGGTATTCACACACACACACACACACACACAAATGTCCTCACAGGCATACACATACAAGAACACACACACACACGGCTGACATCAAACACTGCTTTGATACCAGATGGCGTGTGTGTGTGTGTGTGTGTGTGTGTTAGAAACACTGATCTTGCCAGGACACCAGTCGTCATGGAGACTAAAGTCTGAGGCTCAGGTTGAAGTTGTAAAGGACTAAGGTTTGAACTGTGGTCAGGTTAAGGTTAGTGTTAGTCATTAACTGGTTAAGGTTAGTTTGTGTTTAATCTGGAAGTCAATTTAGAGTCCTGAGAAGACTAGCTGCACATACCTGTGTGTGTGTGTGTTGGTGTGTGTGTGTGTGTGTGTGTGTGTGTTTCCTCATCATTATTTATTTATTTATTATGTGTGTTTAAACTTTCCTCCTGCTGCTGTGTGTGAGTGTGGGTCAGAAACAGCAGCAGCAGCTTCAGCAGCAGCAGTAACAGCAGCAGCAGCGTCAGCAGCAGCTCCTGAAATGGCGGCCAGAGGAACAGAGCTGAGTAGATGGGAGGACACAAAGCCCAGAGTGGAGCCACAGCTCTGACTGGATCTGGATTCTGAGCAGTTTTGTTCCCCTTGTCTCCTCAGGGGAAAGTTAAACCCGTACAGGACGAACCCGAGAGAAATAATACATGATTTCAATCAAAGGGGTCAAAGTTCACATGAAACAGTGACATTACACTATAACATGTGACCACAACATGACATTATAACATGACACTATAACATGTGACCACAACATGACATTATAACATGACACTATAACATGTGACCACAACATGACACTATAACATATGGCCACAACATGACACTATAAAATGTGACCACGACATGACACTATAACATGTGACCACAACATGACACAATAACATGTCACCACGACATGACAATATAACATGTCACCACGACATGACACTTTAACACGTTACCACAAGACACTATAACATGTGACCACAACATGACACTATAACACGTGACCATAACATGACACAAACATGTTACCACAACATGACACTATAACATGTTACCACGACATGACACTAACATGTTACCATAACATGACACAAACATATTACCATAACATGACAAGAACATGTTACCACAACATGACACTTTAACACGTCACCACGACATGACACTATAATATGTCACCACAACATGACACTATAACATGTGAACACATGACACTATAACACGTGTAGAGGCTAAACCTAAAGCTTAAAGCCACTGAGGGCTGCTAGAACAGGTTAACTTAAGATTGACGCGCTTGCCGGCCACTGAAGGAGACAGACGACTTCCTGGTTTGGTACTTTGCATGCTTCTTTATTTTTCTCACCATAACGATCATACGCAACATCCATTAACGGTGTGAACAAAAGTCCATCATGCACCATTTCCCAATACTGACTCGCCTGCCGTAGCGTGGCGGAGCAGAGCGGTCGAAAACTGTTAGCTCTTCCGACTAGCAACACCTGCACCCGGAAACACTAGTTCCCACCTTTGTAACCCCTCTTCCTGGTGCACTGAGGACACCTACTGGCCCCTCACAGACACACACCCAAACACAGAAATGGCTCATACATACCGGCCCCTATTATAATGGCTAACAGACATACAATTCTTTCCAAATACACATTAATGAGCCATAAAAATGAATACAATAAGAACAATTTACCCAATATAGTTTCCTGTAACTCATTCAAGCCCATAAACCTATTACTCTTTAACCTCGTGCAGCAAACAAAGTTTTGTCACAGGACGCTCAATAACACTGGACTTTGTCTGCAGACGCACTGAGCGCACCAGTCCCCTCTTGTCACGAAAAGCCTCCAAGACCTTTCCTAGTGGCCATGAACCTCGTGGAGCTGTACTATCCATTATGACAACAATATCCCCAGGCTTGAGATTCTTCTTTTCCTGGTTCCATTTTTGCCTCTCCTGCAACAAAGGTAAGTACTCCCGTACCCATCGTTTCCAGAAAAGGTCGGATATGTATTGAACCTGTCTCCATCTTCTTTTTACATAGAGATCATGTGGTTCAAACAGTCCAGGGGGTAAAGACGGTTTCCCTTTAAGGAGCAGAATATGATTGGGAGTGAGCGGCTCCAGATCGTTTGGATCGTCCGAGAGTTTGGTGATGGGCCGGTCGTTCAAAATGGCTTCAGCTTCGCACATTACAGTTTGAAGCCCATCGTCGTCCAATCTCTGCTGTTTAAGCACTGAACTCAAAATCCTCCTCACGATGCGGATAACCCGCTCCCAGACTCCACCATGATGTGAAGCTGCTGGTACATTGAAACACCAATTAACTCCATCTTTCCGCAAAGCTCCTTGAATTTGCCCATGATTCAATGACGCCAGAGCCTCCCTTAACTCTCTCTCTGCTCCGATGAAGTTGGTCCCGTTGTCGGATCGAATGAGAGTGACTTGACCTCTCCTGCAGATGAAACGGCGAAGGGCATTAATACATGCATCTGTATCCAAAGAATTAGCCACTTCCAAGTGGACAGCTCTGCAGGCGAGACAGGTGAAAATCACACCATAACGTTTAGCTGTTCCTCTTCCTTTACTCACAACAATAGGTCCGAAATAGTCGACCCCGACGTTGGTAAATGGTGGATGGTCCGGCAGAATCCTTTCCTTTGGCAAATCTGCCATCTTTTGCTCCATCGCTCTTCCATTGTACCTCCTGCAGAAACCACATTCCGTTATGACCTTTCTCACGGCTGCGTTGGCGCTTGTGACCCAATACTTTCTTCTCATTGTGGACAGCGTGTGGTTACGGCCACTGTGACCAAGCTGCTTGTGAATGTACTTTATAATGAGAGTGGCAACCTGCTGATCCTTGGGGAGGATAAGTGGATGTTTTGTTTCCTCCGGCAAGGAGCCTCTCGTCAGCCGCCCTCCAACTCTCAAAACCCCCTTGTCCAGATATGGATCCAGCCTGTAGATGACACTCTGCCTGCTCACAGTAGCTCCACCAGATGACAGTGCAGCAATCTCCTCTGCAAATCCTTGTTGCTGGGAGTACTGGATGATAGCAAGCTCCGCCTCCCAGAGATCCTTTGCCGACAGAACTTGTCCTGCTGGTGACTGAGGTCTTGATTTGGTGGAATTGGAGGCGTCTGCCTGTCTCCTGCTCTGCCTTCCCAAGAGAACGCCCTTCAGCTTAAGAAACCAGGCGACAGACACTTTCAGCTTCATCCAATCTGAAAAATATGCCATCAGCCGTCCAGTGGCCCCAGGCGAATCTTCCACATGGATGACATTCACCATGGCTTCCTTTTTTACCTCTATGTCGTCTAGAGCTATCGCAGTCTCTACAACGTTTGCTGGCCACTCGTCCTCCGGTCTGCACAAGAAGCTTGGACCCTTCATCCAACTGTTGCTTTGTATGAACTCTCCAACTCTTGCCCCTCTGGATGCAACATCGGCGGGGTTTTGCTTAGTGCTTACATACCGCCACTGTGTAGCTTTAGTGGCTCCTCTGATAGCCGAAATCCTATTGGCCACAAATGTATGGAAGCGCTTGTCCTCATTTCTGATATATTTCAGCACCGAGGTGCTATCCGTCCAGAACGCTGACTCTTGAAGCTGGAGCTTTAACTCTGCTTTCAGCATGAGGTCAACACGAACCGCCAGAACTGCAGCAGTCAACTCCAGCCGAGGAATAGTGATGGTCTTTAAAGGTGTAACTCTCGCCTTTCCCAGTAGGAATGCAACATGGATGTCATTTCTGTTGTTCTGAATCCTGAGGTAAGTGACGGCTCCATACCCTGCTTCGCTGGCATCCGAAAAATGATGTAGCTGAGCATGCGTAGGATGTCCAAAGCCCTTAGGTTTAACGCACCTCTCGACCTTAAACTCAGACAGCGCATCTAGGTCCTCCATCCATCTAGTCCACTGATGCAAAATGTCCTGGGGTATGGTCTCATCCCGTCCAACTTTCCTCCTACAAAGCTCCTGCATCATGATTTTGACGGGCAAAACAACTGGTGCAAGAAATCCAAGAGGATCGTACACTGAACTGGAGACAGATAACATTCCTCTTCTGGTGCAAGTCTTTTGCTGGATCTCCATCCTGAAGTTAAATGCATCTGTCTCAACACACCACTGCAGGCCGAGGGCTCTCTCCACTGGAAGTTTATCCCTATCCAGGTTAAGCTCACTCAGCTCTTTAGCTCTGTGTTCCTCTGGCAGAGTTTGCAGCATGGTGCGATTGTTGCCGGTCCACTTGGTGAGTGTGAAACCTCCCCTTTGACAGAGCGACATCAGATCCTTGACCATGGTACTGGCTTCCTCTTCAGAGCCCATGCTCTGAAGACAATCGTCAACATAAAAGTTTTCCTTGACTGTTTGAGCCACCGCAGCTGGAAAGTCGGACTGATTGTCCTCTGCTGTTTTTCTCAAAGCGAAGCTGGCACAGCTTGGAGAGGACACCGCACCGAACAGATGAACAGTCATCCGAAACTCGGCCACCTGCTTGGTTAAATCTCCGTTTGGCCACCACAAGAAACGCAAAAAATCTCTGTCCTCCTCCACGACCTTGACCTGGTGGAACATTGATTGTATGTCACCCATAATTGCCACTGGTTCCTGTCTGAACCTTATGAGGACTCCAAGCAATGTACTTGTAAGATTGGGGCCTTGCAAGAGCTGCTTATTCAGTGATGTTCCCTTGAATGCCGCACCACAGTCGAAAACCACCCGCAGAGCCTTCTTCCTTGGATGATATACGCCATGGTGGGGGAGATACCAAATCTTGCCACTGGCCCTTTCAAGCTGCTGTGCAGGTACTTGTTCTGCATAACCTTTGCTGATCATCCCATCCAGGTAGGTTTTATACTCCTCATAAAACTCCTCATTCTTAAGGAACTTCCTCTTCAGACTCAGCAACCTTTGTTTCACCACAGAGAAGTTGTTGGGCAGAGACACGACGTCCTTCTTAAAGGGCAGCCTTAAGCTGTAGTGACCTTTGTTGAGCGATGCAGAATTTTCCGCCATCTCCATGAACTTAACGTCCTCTCTTGAGAGTCCCTTCTCCTCTGTGGCTCTCTCGTTAAAGTCATGGTTGTACTGCTCACTTAACATTTGTTCCAACTGGCTCACCGAAATCCTGTTGACACTTACTGAAGGGTGCTTGACTTCCGAGCTGCTGCTGTTTCCATGCACAGGACCATTAATGACCCAACCCAGCGCTGTTCTTATAGCGTATGGGCCTTCCCCATGGCTATTTACGACCTCCCAGGGCTCCAACATCCTGGGAGCGTTGCTACCAATCAACAAATCGACGTTAGCCATTAAACTGGGGATTTTTACCTCTGACAGGTATGGCCATTTTGCCAGATCCTCTTCCTTCACAATGTTGTCCAGACTTACAGGCATCTTCTTCTGAGTCAGGACTTCAGGCAGTTTATAGAAAAGGTTGTTTTCCAAGCCAGATACCTCCAGGCCAGACAGTGAATAAGCTGGGACGACCCTTTCCTGTCCCATGGTTTGAAGGAGAAAACTGGTTCGTCGACCAGCAATGTTGAGTCTTTGCATGAGGTGCTCCGAACAAAAGGTGGCTGTGCTGCCAGGATCCAAAAAAGCGTATGTGCTGATTACACGATCACCTTTGACAGACTTAACTTGGACTGGAAGGATGGAAAGAAAACAGCGACCGTCTCCGGCCCCTGTATGCCCACATGTTTGATGAGATGCTGATGTCACAGGCTCCTTGAACCTTGAATTTGCTCTGTCTTTGTCCCCTTTGTCGACGTGGAGCACACTGGGATGATTCTGGCCACAAACCCTGCAGACCAAACGTTTGTCGCACTGTCGGCTCAAGTGCCCAGCACATAAGCAGCCGAAACAAAGCCCCTGTTCCTTTAGGAAGCTTATTCTATCTCTGTGCTTGTTTCTTGTAAACTGTTGACATTTTTCCAATAAATGATTTCCAGAACAAAACACACAGGTTGACTTCATTAAAGAGCCATGTGATGATGTACCTCCCTTTGAATCCCTGGAGCTCTCAGCTGATTGCACAGGTACAATTGTGGTGGCAAAACTATTTCCTCTGATTTTGTTTAGTGGTTGCGATTTCATCCTGCTGCTGGCTTTAATGCTAGATGATCCAGATGCCACATCACGAATGTCGCCGAAAAGAGGGTCAGATATGATTTGAACCTTCAATAAATGCAACCAGGTCCTTAAAAATTGCTCTTTGTCCAGATTTTTCCAATATGTCATGTGCGACAATCATCCACCGCTCCCTCAGTTTGTATGGCAATTTAGACATGACAGCTCTCATGTTAGTTGGAATATCCAATTCTCGAACGTACTTTAGCTTCTCCATGACGTTACAACATGACCGCAGGAACAGAGAATAGTTTTGCAGTGTATTTACATCCTCTGCCTTTACTGTAGTAACATCCATTAACGGTGTGAACAAAAGTCCATCATGCACCATTTCCCAATACTGACTCGCCTGCCGTAGCGTGGCGGAGCAGAGCGGTCGAAAACTGTTAGCTCTTCCGACTAGCAACACCTGCACCCGGAAACACTAGTTCCCACCTTTGTAACCCCTCTTCCTGGTGCACTGAGGACACCTACTGGCCCCTCACAGACACACACCCAAACACAGAAATGGCTCATACAACACGTGATCATAACATAACACTATAACATGACACTATAACATGTGACCACAACATGACACTATAAAATGTGACCACGACATGATACTATAACATGTGATCACAACATGACACTATAACATGTCGCCACCCACGACATGACACTATAACATGTCACCACAACATGACACTATAACATGTCACCAAGACATGACACTATAACATGTCACCATGACATGACATTATTACATGTCACCACGACATGACACGATAACATGTCACCACGACATGACAATATAACATGTCACAACGACATGACACTTTAACACGTTACCACAACATAACACTATAACATGTGACCACAACATGGCACTATAACATGTGACCACAACATGACACTATAAAGTGTGACCACGATATGACACTATAACATGTGACCACTACATGACACTATAACATGACACTATAACATGTGACAACAACATGACACTATAAAATGTGACCACAACATGACACTGTAACATGTGACCACAACATGACACTAAAATGTGACCACAATGTGACACTATAACATGTGACCACAACATGACACTAAAATGTGACCACGACATGACACTATAACATGTCACCATGACATGATAATATAACATGTTACCATGACATGACACTATAACACATGATCATAACATAACACTAACATGTTACCACAACATGACACTATAACATGTTACCACAACATGATACTATAACATGTTACCACGACATGACACTATAACACGTTACCATAACATGACACGAACATGTTACCATAACATGACATGAACATGTTACCACAACATGACACTATAACACGTTACCATAACATGACACAAACATGTTACCATAACATGACACTAACATGTTACCACAACATGACACTATAACATGTTACCACAACATGATACTATAACATGTTACCACGACATGACACTATAACACGTTACCATAACATGACACGAACATGTTACCATAACATGACATGAACATGTTACCACAACATGACACTATAACACGTTACCATAACATGACACAAACATGTTACCATAACATGACACCAACATGTTACCACAACATGACACTATAACATGTTACCACGACATGACACTATAACACGTTACCATAACATGACACAAACATATTACCATAACATGACAAGAACATGTTACCACAACTAGACACTATAACATGTGACCACAACATGACACTATAACATGTCGCCACGACATGACACTATAACATGTCGCCACCCACGACATGACACTATAACATGTCACCACAACATGACACTATAACATGTCACCAAGACATGACACTATAACATGTCACCATGACATGACACTATTACATGTCACCACGACATGACACTATAACATGTCACCACGACATGACAATATAACGTGTCACCACGACATGACACTTTAACACGTTACCACAACATCTCACTGTAACAGGTGACCACAACATGGCACTATAATATGTGACCACAACATGACACTATAAAATGTGACCACGATATGACACTATAACATGTGACCACAACATGACACTATAAAATGTGACCACAATATGACACTATAACATGTGACCACAACATGACACTATAACATGTGACCACAACATGACACTAAAATGTGACCACGACATGACACTATAACATGTGACCACGACATGACACTATAACATGTGACCACGACATGATACTATAACATGTGACCACCCATGACATGACACTATAACATGTCACCACGACATGACACTATAACATTTGACCACAACATGACACTATAACACGTTACCATAACATGACACGAACATGTGACCACAACATGACACTATAACATGTGACCACAACATGACACTATAACATGTGACAACAACACGGCACTATAACATGTGACCACGACATGACACTATAACATGTGACCACCCACGACATGACACTATAACATGTCACCACAACATGACACTATAACATGACAGTAACATGTTACTACAACATGTTACCACAACACTAAAACATGTTACCATTACATGGCACTATAACATGACACTATAACATGTGACCACGACATGACACTATAACATGTCACCATGACATGACACTATAACATGTGACCACGACATGACACTATAACATGTCACCACAACATGACACTATAACATGTTACCATAACATGACACTAACATGTTACCATAACATAACACTAACATGTTACCACAACAATATAACATGTGACCACGACATGACACTTTAACATGTGACCATGACATGACACTATAACATGTTACCATGACATGACACTATAACATGTTACCACAACATGACACTATAACATGTTACCATGGCATACCATAACACTAACATGTTACCACAACATGTTACCACAACAATATAACATGTTACCATGACATTACACTATAACATGTGACCACAACATGACACTATAACATGTAACCACAACATGACACTATAACATGTGACCACGACATGACACTATAACATGTGACCACGACATGACACTATAACATGTGACCACGACATGACACTATAACATGTGACCACAACATGACACTATAAAATGTGACCACAACATGACACTTTAACATTTGACCACAACATGACACTATAACACGTTACCATAACATGACACGAACATGTTACCACAACATGACACTATAACATGTGACCACAACATGACACTATAACATGTGACCACAACATGGCACTATAACATGTGACCACGACATGACACTATAACATGTGACCACCCACGACATGACACTATAACATGTTACCATAACATGACACTAACATGTTACCATAACATAACACTAACATGTTACCACAACAATATAACATGTGACCACAACATGACACTTTAACATGTGACCATGACATGACACTATAACATGTTACCATGACATGACACTATAACATGTTACCACAACATGACACTATAACATGTTACCATGGCATACCATAACACTAACATGTTACCACAACATGTTACCACAACAATATAACATGTTACCACAACATGACACTATAACATGTTACCATGGCATAACATCGTAATGTTACCACAACATGACACTATAACATATGACCACAACATGACACTATAACATATGACCACAACATGACACTAACATGTGACTACTACATGACACTATAACATGTCACCACAACATGACACTATAACATGCACCACAACATGACACTATAACATGTTACCATAACATGACACTAACATGTTACCATAACATGTTACCACAACACTAAAACATGTTACCATGACATTACACTATAACATGTGACCACAACATGACACTATAACATGTAACCACAACATGACACTATAACATGTGACCACGACATGACACTATAACATGTGACCACGACATGACACTATAACATGTGACCACAACATGACACCATAACATGTAACCACAACATGACACTATAACATGTGACCACGACATGACACTATAACATGTGACCACGACATGACACTATAACATGTGACCACAACATGACACTATAACATGTGACCACAACATGACACTATAAAATGTGACCACAACATGACACTATAACATGTGACCACGACATGACACTATAACATGTTACCACAACATGACAATAACATGTTACTACAACATGTTACCACAACACTATAACATGTTACCATGACATGACACTATAACATGTGACCACGACATGACACTATAACATGTGACCACAACATGACACTATAACATGTTACCATAATATAACACTAACATGGTATAACAACATGTTTCCACAACAATATAACATGTGACCATGACATGACACTATAACATGTTACCACAACATGACACTATAACATGTTACCATGGCATAACATTATAACATGTTACCATGACATGACACGATAATATGTTACCACGACATTATAACATGTCATATCCAAACAGGGATCTGAGAAAGAGGTTAAACAAGTGTCCAGCTTCCTATAACCTCTGTTTCCTGTCTTTATGCTAAGATAAGCTGAATTCACCAGATGTTGGCTGCAACCAACCAAACAAACAACCAATTCATCATATAACCAGCCAAACAGCTATCCATCCATCCAACCAACTGACCAGCTAACAAACCAACAAACCATTAGCTGACCAAACAACACTTTTGTCTTTTGTGAAGTGGCTAAAATCCAGTTTTTCCTTGTGTCTCTGCTGACAGCCATTTTGTTTTCACTGAGAGTGAGCCTGTGTGTCTCAGGCTGTTTCTCAGCAGCAGGGGGTGCTCATAGCACAGACAGCGCTGACTCTGAGTCAGTGCCTCATACAACAAAACCTCAACTATGCCTTTAAAGTACAACTGTATTACAATTTGTTGTGACTTTGTGAAGAAAAGAACATGAAGAGACATGATGGTGCATCTGTCTCACACACACACACTTACACTCTCACACACACAAGCGCACACACAACAAGCAGCCAGTCTGCGTTTCTAAAAATACAGGACTCTCCCTCTGAGATTCAGAGTCGCTGCCTGCAGGAGGATTTTTGGTGACTGCAGGTTTAAAAAGTTTCCTCTCTGACCAAATAAGGAGTTTTGACTGCAGGAGGAGGAGGACGAGGTGATGAATGGCGAGTCCTGAGAAACATGAACACAACTCCTCCTCTTAGACTTGTGAAGAGTTTTACTGTCATTTTCTCACAAATGCCTCATAAACAAACAATACTAGAACACATCAACAAACCTGAAATCATCTGAAAACATACCAACAATACCGAAAACACACCTGAAAAACACATCAACAAACATGAAATCACCTGAAAACACACCAACAAACCTGAAATCACCTGAAAACACAAACAAACCTGAAAACACACCAACAAACCTGAAAACACCTGAAATCACACCAACAAACCTGAAAACACCTGAAATCACACCAACAAACCTGAAATCAGCTGAAATAAAACAAACCAACAAACCTGAAATCACCTGAAAACACACCAACAAACCTGAAAACACCTGAAATCACACCAACAAACCTGAAATCAACTGAACTCACACCAACAAACCTGAAACACACCAACAAACCTGAACTCACCTGAAATCACACCAACAAACCTGAAATCACACCTGAAAACACACCAACAAACCTGAAATCACACCTGAAAACACACAAACAAACCTGAAATCACACCTGAAAACACACAAACAAACCTGAAAACACACCAACAAACCTGAAAACACCTGAAAACACACTAACAAAACTGAAATCAGCTTAAATAAAACAAACCTACAAACCTAAAATCACCTGAAATAAAGCAAACCAACAAACCTGAAAACACCTGAAAACACACCAACAAACCTGAAATCAGCTGAAATAAAACAAACCAACAAACCTGAAATCACCTGAAAACACACCAACAAATCTGAAAACACCTGAAATCACACCAACAAACCTGAAATCAACTGAACTCACACCAACAAACCTGAAACACACCAACAAACCTGAAATCACCTGAAAACACACCAACAAACCTGAAACACACCAACAAACCTGAAATCACCTGAAAACACACCAACAAACCTGAAATCGCACCTGAAATCACACCAACAAACCTGAAATCAACTGAACTCACACCAACAAACCTGAAACACACCAACAAACCTGAAATCAACTGAACTCACACCAACAAACCTGAAACACACCAACAAACCTGAAATCACCTGAAAACACACCAACAAACCTGAAATCGCACCTGAAAACACACTAACAAACCTGAAATCACCTGAAAACACACCAACAAACATGAAATCACACCTGAAAACACACAAAAAAACCTGAAAACACACCAACAAACCTGAAATCACCTGAAAACACACCAACAAACCTGGAAACACCTGAAAACACACTAACAAAACTGAAATCAGCTTAAATAAAACACACCTACAAACCTAAAATCACCTCAAATAAAGCCAACCAACAAACCTGAAAACACCTGAAAACACACCAACAAACCTGAAATCAGCTGAAATAAAGCCAACCAACAAACCTGAAAACACCTGAAAACACACCAACAAACCTGAAATCAGCTGAAATAAAACAAACCAACAAACCTGAAATCATCTGAAATAAAACAAACCAACAAACCTGAAATCACCTGAAATAAAACAAACCAACAAACCTGAAATCACCTGAAAACACACCAACAAACCTGAAAACAGACCAACAAACCTGAAATCAGCTGAAATAAAACAAACCAACAAACCTGAAATCTCCTGAAAACACACCAACAAACCTGAAATCACCTGAAAACACACCAACAAACCTGAAAACACACCTGAAAACACACCAACAAACCTGAAAACACACCAACAAACCTGAAAACTCACCAACAAACCTGAAATCACCTGAAATAAAACAAATCTGAAATCAGATCAACAAACCTGAAATCCCCTGAAAACACACCTGTCCACATTTACACCTAAAATCACTTGAAAACACACCTGTCCACATTTACACCTAAAATCACCTGAAAACACACCTGTCCACAATCACACCTAAAATCACTTGAAAACAAACCTGTCCACATTTACACCTAAAATCACCTGAAAACACACCTGTCCACATTTACACCTAAAATCACTTGAAAACACACCTGAAAACAAACCTGTTCATCCACACTAAAACACAACCCCACAGTTTTCAAAATAAAAGCCTGAAGCCTTCCATGTTTGTTTGATCTTCAGAGTGGACAGAGTTTTAGGGAAGGCAGCGTCTTCTACAAATAAAGAGGGCCAGTATGGACATGTGTCCCACTGTGAGGACGTGTCTCTCACTCATCACTGTGTCTTCTGCAGTGAGACCATGTCCACCGTCTTCCTGCTCAGCACCAAAAACTAATATTTGCTGTTGGCTGAGTTCAGGGTGGAAATGTGAAGTATGAGGAAATGCTGGTGCGGAGCGAGGACAGGGGGCCGGCCCACGTCTCTGCACACTTCCTGTTTTCTGAAAACAACGAGAGACAACGTCATTGTGAAGAAGTTGTGCCTTTAAAACACACTAGTTTGTTAGTGGCTGAGGTCCACGTCCTCTCAGATGCTTCAAAGTCACCACCTTCCACATGTGTCTCTGTAGCAAAGGTCACAGAGGTCAATAAATCACCAAACTGATCAAGACGAGGACATGAGAGGGAGGAAGTGGTGTGTATGTGTGTGTGTGTGTGTGTAATTTGAGATGTGTTTCCTGAGTCTCATAAAGCTGCAGACTGAGGTTCTGCTGGGTCCTAACGTCCACCTGAAACGCCAAGATCCTGATCTCAGCACGAGAACCTTCTCTACTGACCCAGGATGTGATACGCGTAGCGTAGTTTAGCTTAGCTTAGCATGGATGTAACCCTTCAGAGGAGACAAAATGTTGGACTGCTAGTTTAAAGTTAAATATGTTGATGATGATGTTATTGTTTCTGTCTGTAAGACACACACACACACACAGACCGCACTGACTGTGCTGTGAGCGCCCCCTGCTGCAGCTAGACACACTTTTCCAACAGGAAACTGAAGTTTGTAAAGCACTTGTGCGTGTGGGAGAGTGAGTGCTTTACTAACTTCAGTCTAACAGTGAGAGAAAGACGTGATCATGTGACGTAGTAGATTTCGTCTCTCGTGTCTTTGCTGGCAGCCATTTTGTGTTTGTGGATCAACAACGTTCGGCGGCCATTTTGGCGATTTGCACGCCACAGACCGAACAAACGCAGCAACATAAACTTTATCAAACCCTAACCCGCAAATTCAAGGGGCGTGGCCTCGGCAACAATCGGCCAAAACAGGATGTGCCCTAGAAGCTGATCAGCTCTGTTGTTATTGTTGAGATCATGTGACCAAAGAGAAAACAAAGATATCAACCACTAATCAATCATGGTGATCAGGAACCATCGCCCTCTGCTGGACACTGTAGAGCTCTGCAGGGTAAGGGTTACCAGCCAGCAGACCCCCCCTGCAGCAGCAGATCGTCATGGTGACCAGCCCAGATTGCTGGTCCCCACAGAGTGAGGTCAGTGTTTCCATGGCGATTGAGCAGATGAGCGTTAATCCGTCCTTGTTTTTGTGCCGTGGAAACAGGACGAATGGGTGGAGACAGAGAGGAGAGGGGCGGGAGGGGGTGGAGTCTCTCACACACACACACACACACACGGAGCAGCACATGAAACGGCGTTTACAAAATCAGCTGCTGAGGGAAGCAGCGGCGGGAAGGACACAGCATGTCAGTAACCTCTGACTTCCTCTCCTCAGCCACCAGGTGTCACACGCACCTGTTGTCTTTTTTTGATTGATGATGTCACGATAAGAACGTGTCCAGGGGGGCGGAGTCAGAGAATGAGGCGTGAAAAACGTTGAATGTTTAAAGATCAAACTTTGAATGATGTCATCAGTGATGTCATCAGTCAGGTCACAGGTGAGATGAGTCAAACAACAACATTTTCTTATTTTACGTAGCTGCTGCACATTCATCATCATCATCATCATCACTGACTCCGCCCCCTCCTGGCATCTTTCAAACAGAGCAGCAGCTCCTGATAGGCTCCTGGTGGACCGGGGTGACAGCCAATCACACGCTCCCTCTGTGTCCCCGCCCCCTCTTCATTGCTCAGAACCTGCTCCATGAATACTCACCCCCCCCCCTCGCTCCTCCTCCCCAATCTGAAAAAAAGAAGAAAAATCCCCTCTGAGATTTAAATAAGCAGCCCCTCCCCCTCCCAACTTCCTCTTTCTTATGCAGAAGAACAGCAGCCACAACATGGAGACTCAGCTCCCCCCCCTGCAGCTTTGAGGTTGCAGCTGAAGCAAAAGCTATAAATAACCCGGCAGCCATCTTATCCTCTCTTTCCTGTTTGTTTGGTTTGTTTCAACCTGTGGGGCGGGGGGCGGGGCAGACACCACCATCTGTGTGTGTGTGTGTGTGTGTGGGTATTACTAATGTTGTGGGGACCTAAAACTGTTCAGACAGTCACATTATGGGGACTTCCTTGTGGGGACAAAAATAAAGTCCCCTCAATGTAAATAACGACATTTTAAGGTGAAGATTTGTTTTAAGGCCAGGTTGAGGTTAGGGTTAGGATTAGGCCAGTAGTAATTGTGGTTTAGGTTAGAGTAAGTCTCCAGGAAATGAATGTAAGTCAATGCAATGTCCCCTCAAGTCATGAATGTCCAACATTAGTGTGTGTGTGTCCTGTCACAAACACTGACCTTGTCAGGACCAGTAGTCCTCATGAGGCAGAACTGGTTAAGTTTAGGAGTCATTAACTGGTTTTGGTTAGTCATTAACTGGTTATGGTTAGTTTGTTTAAATGAATGGAAGATCCACACAGAGTCCTGAAAAGATTAGCTGCACAAACCTGTGTGTGTGTGTGGGTTTGTGACACAGCTGCTCGCAGCAAACTCATTCGCTGCATTGTGGGTAATGTAGGCACTCAGGGTTCAACAGAGAAGCTGGAGAAAAGAGAGTGTGCGTTTTTTACGAGGTGCTGTCTGTGCTGTGAGCGCCCCCTGCTGCTGAGAACCAGCTAACACACTCACATGATCACGTCTTTATCTCACTGTGAGACAGGAAACTGATGTCTGCTCAATTCAATTCAAAAAGGTCTTTATTGGCATGGTAACGTAGATCTTACATTGCCAAAGCATCATACACTCTTATTCACACACGATATACAATATGTACAATATCTGCATAAACACACATACTATGAGTAGTAAATACAGTGAGTAGCTGTTCAGTGGGTAAGCTGCTCTTCTCTCTTGTCCACTGGCTGTCCCTCAGTCTCTGGCAGCTTGACACATGTTGTGCTTCATGGTGCATTTACTTTTCTCTCCCAGGACAAACTGTAATGCTGCTTTGTCTGGGATGTTTTCAAATTCACTGTATTGTTGGCAGATTTTGGGGAAAAACAAATATCTCAGGTATGTGTGGCAGTGTAGTAAGAAGTGCACCTCTGTCTCCACCTCCCCTTGGGAGCAGAGTGAGCACTGTTTGTCCTCTCTTGGTTGCCAGGTCTGTCTGTGTCAGCCGGTTTCTATTGCTAACCTGTGGTCACTAATCCTGTATCGGGTCAGTGTCTTCCTCAGTCTGGGGTCTTTAAAGGTGACATCGAATGCTTGTATCGCACATATATGTGCGTTATGGAGGTCTACTTACATTTATTAACTTGTTTTCATGGTCAAATATATGTTAGTTATGGAGGTCTACTTACATATATTAACTTGTTAAAAACCTTCCAGTCGCTGCAAACGAGCCGATCAAAATATCTCCTCACTGACGCTCTCGTCAGCTGCGCTGTTTCAGACCAAAATCACACCCTCAGAACGTGGACTGTGTTGTGATTGGCCAGCCAACGAGAGCTTTCCCACTGTCCTGTGATTGGCCAGGTACCTGGAAGTGACGTAATAGATAGGCCAGCTCTCAGATACACAGCTCCCCCTCTGGCACGGTGGATGCTCTGCATCTCAGCAGCTACAACGAGAGTAGTTCTTCTTCTTCTGCGGTTGAATGTACGCAACCGGATGTGCCCGGACTAGTGCCCGCACCAGGAGGCACTACGGTGGTGAGAGGAGTGGTCAGGTTTACTGATGACAACATCAGCATAGGGAAGTGTCGATCCGCTTCGCAGAGCCCAGGAGGCAGGGGAGGGTTGGTGGTGGTCAGCCTCCGGACCAGCTGGCTGAGGCCACTCCTCTCTATGTTGTTCTCTTGGCTTTGCAAGGCTCGGTGGTGGTATGAGGCAGGGTCACTTGTTTGGAGGTGTTTATAGAATGAGATGGATCTTTTCTGGATGTCAATAAGGAGCAGGAACTGGCCCAGTTCAGCTCTGCATGCATTATTTGGTGTTTTTTTTGGACTCTAAGAATGTATTTGCAGAATTCAGTGTGGAAGGTTTCAATTTGATGTTTGTCCCAATTTGAAAAGTCTTGGTTTGTTAATGGACCCCATATTTCACTTCCATATAATGCAATTGGTTGGACTACTGTTTTAAAAATTTTGAGCCAGATCACAAAATCACGTTCTCCTGTGACAGAGTGAGTATCTCATACAACACTACATACAGCAGCGTGTGTGTGTGGGTACTCACAGGTATTCTCCGTCATGACTCAACATTCTTCAGCTCAAGGTTTCAAGCCGCGGCAGCAGCCACGACCTCTGACCCCTCTCTTCGCTACGGTACGTTCCAGTTGTAGTTGAACTTCGGAGATGTGCATAAACATGGAACGTGGTTTAACGCTTTAATGACGGCAGAAATGGAACGCGGCCGAATATTTACATTCAAACAAAAACACCTGCAGAACAGTCGCCGTTTAACGCTTTAATGACGGCAGAAACGTAACACGGCCGAATATTTACGTTCAAACAAAAACACCTGCAGAACAGTCGCGGTTTAACGCTTTAATGACAGCAGAAATGGAACGCGGCCGAATATTTACATTCAAACAAAAACACCTGCAGAACAGTCGCGTTTAACGCTTTAATGACGGCAGAAATGGAACGCGGCCGAATATTTACATTCAAACAAAAACACCTGCAGAACAGTCGCCGTTTAACTCTTTAATGACAGCAGAAATGGAACGCGGCCGAATATTTACGTTCAAACAAAAACACCTGCAGAACAGTCGCCGTTTAACGCTTTAATGGTGGCAGAAATGGAACGCGGACAAATATTTACGCTCAAACAAAAACAACTGCAGAACAGTCGCGGTTTAACGCTTTAATGACGGCAGAAATGGAACGAGGGAGAATATTAACGTGCAAACAAAAACACCTGCAGAACAGTCGCGGTTTAACGCTTTAATGACAGCAGAAATGGAACGCGGACAAATATTTACATTCAAACAAAAACACCTGCACAACAGTCGCAGTTTAACGCTTTAATGACAGCAGAAATGGAACACGGCCGAATATTTACGTTCAAACAAAAACAACTGCAGAACAGTCGCGGTTTAACACTTTAATGACAGCAGAAATGGAACACGGCCGAATATTTACGTTCAAACAAAAACAACTGCAGAACAGTCGCCGTTTAACTCTTTAATGACAGCAGAAATGGAACGCGGCCGAATATTAACGTGCAAACAAAAACACCTGCAGAACAGTCACGGTTTAACGCTTTAATGACAGCAGAAATGGAACACGGCCGAATATTTCCGTTCAAACAAAAACAACTGCAGAACAGTCGCCGTTCAACTCTTTAATGACAGCAGAAATGGAACGCGGCCGAATATTTCCGTTCAAACTAAAACAACTGCAGAACAGTCGCGGTTTAACGCTTTAATGACGGCAGAAATGGAACGCGGCCGAATATTTACGTTCAAACAAAAACACCTGCAGAACAGTCGCGGTTTAACACTTTAATGACAGCAGAAATGGAACGAGGGAGAATATTTACGTGCAAACAAAAACACCTGCAGAACAGTCGCCGTTAAACGCTTTAATGACAGTAGAAATGGAACGCACCCGAATATTTACGTTTTAACAAAAACACCTGCAGAACAGTCGCGGTTTAACGCTTTAATAACAGCAGAAATGGGACGCGGCCGAATATTTATGTTCAAACAAAAACACCTGCAGAACAGTCGCGGTTTAACGCTTTAATAACAGCAGAAATGGGACGCGGCCGAATATTTATGTTCAAACAAAAACACCTGCAGAACAGTCGCCGTTTAACGCTTTAATGACAGTAACAATGAAAGGTTAATCATGACGAAGTGTAAAGTGTTTCCTGACAAATATTTAAAGTCCGATTCTTCACTGTAAACAAAACAAACAACAAAAACGTGATGAAAAACAAACGAACGACAGACTTGGGCATCTTCCAACACAAGAGGAGCCTTTCAAAATAAAAGACCCAGTTTGTGACCCGACCGAGATCCTCAGAGAAGTGAGAGGAACCAGGGGATTTCATTTCTCTGGAGGAATGATGATTTCACACTGAGGAGGGGGCGTGGTCTTCACTTCGCCAGCGACAAACTACAAAGGAAAAAAAGAGAGAAAGTCGAGGTGAATACTTTTGTTTAATTTTGGGTGAACTTTTATTTTGAAAAATGACGACTCACTTGAACTTGTCGCAGTCCTGCACGTTGAGTACCAGACTGTCCGCATTCAGGTACACTTTGTTTTGAGACTGCGCCACCTGCAGGTCACACACACAGCTTCACATTATCCCTAACCTTAACCATAACCAGCTAATGACTAACCCTGACCTTTATCTAACCACAATTCAAATCAAACCAGTTCCTCAGAAATGAGGTTCTGCGTCTTTAGGACCAGGTTTTATTCTCCGTGAGGACTACTGGTCCTGTGTTTGACAGAAAATGTCCTACAGTGGTGCACACACACACATGTTGGACATTCATGACTTGAGGGGACATTGCATTGACTTATATTCATTTCCTGGAGATTTACTCTAACCTAAACCACAATTACTACTGGCCTAAGCCTAACCCTAACCTCAACCTAACCGTAAAACATATCTTCACCTTAAAATGTAGTTATTCACATTGTGGAGACTCTTGCGCCAATTTTTTTTACACTCACTCACTCACTCTCCCACACACACGCATACGCACACTCACACTCTCTCCCACACACACACACACACTCACTCTCCAACACGCACACACGCATGCACACACACTAACTTCTATGTCTGACTTCATCTCCTCAGTGTATGAGTGTGTGTGTGTGTGTGTGTGTGTATGTGTGTGGTTCACAAACGTCATGTCTCACAGTGAGATAAAGACGAGATCATGCGACAAAGTCTTTTTTTTCCAGGTGTCTGATCTCCTCCTTTAAGGCGGGACATTAATGTGGGAGGTGTGAGCAGGTGTGTTGTATTTTATTGTGTTTGTTATTATATTATATATATTGTGTACTAACAGAATATTATTTTGTGCTTTTGTGTTAGGCCTCCTTTTCTTACCGTCTTAGCGATGGTCTGTGCCGCTCTGATCCTCCTCAGTTTCAGGTAACCTGGGTTCTTCGTCACAGCCTCGCCCAGCTGACACACACACACACACACACACACAGAGATTAAGAGTTGTTAGTGTTTTCACAGGAGATAAGTGTTACACACACAAAGGGAGTGAGTCCTCAGCCTCAGGTTGAGGACTCAGTGTCAGACTGGCTCAGCCGGTCTGAAGAACATGATGGTGGTGTTCACAGCTGTCACACACTCTGTGTCACACACTCTGTGTCACACACTCTCCGTCACACTCTCCGTCACACTCTCTACCCCCACCTTAAAAATGTTTGATTTGATGAAAACTAATATTTTTAATTAATACACAAAAAAATTCAAACAGAAAACAAACTCTTAATGAATGAATGAATGTAAAGTAAAGTCACCATCTTTGCAGCCTGAGCTTCTCCTTCAGCCTGGATGATCTTCTGTCTCTGGTCCTGTTTGGCCTTCTCCACATAGAACTGAGCTCGCTGCGCCTCCTGCTGGGCTGCACAGGAAACACAAGTGAAGAAATACTCATCATTGATTCATTTTCAGTGAAAATAAACTACTTATAATTCCACAATCTACTTATAATTCCACAATCTACTTATAATTCCAAAACCTACTTATAATTCCAAAATCTACTCATAATTCCAAAATCTACGTATAATTCGACAATCTACTTATATTCCACCATCTACTTATAATTCCAAAATCTACTCATAATTCCAAAATCTATTTATAATTCCACAATCTATTTATAATTCCACAATCTACTACGTTCAAACAAAAACACCTGCAGAACAGTCGCGGTTTAACGCTTTACTGACAGCAGAAATGGAACACGGCCGAATATTTACGTTCAAACAAAAACAACTGCAGAACAGTCGCGGTTTAACGCTTTAATGACAGCAGAAATGGAACACGGCCGAATATTTACGTTCAAACAAAAACAACTGCAGAACAGTCGCGGTTTAACGCTTTAATGACGGCAGAAATGGAACACGGCCGAATATTTACGTTCAAACAAAAACAATTGCAGAACAGTCGCAGTTTAACGCTTTAATGACGGCAGAAATGGAACGCGGACAAATATTTACGTTCAAACAAAAACACCTGCAGAACAGTCGCGGTTTAACGCTTTAATGACGGCAGAAATGGAACACGGCCGGATATTTAAGTTCAAACTAAAACAACTGGAGAACAGTCGCGGTTTAACGCTTTAATGACAGCAGAAATGGAACGCGGACAAATATTTACGTTCAAACAAAAACACCTGCAGAACAGTCGCGGTTTAACGCTTTAATGACGGCAGAAATGGAACGCGGCCGAATATTTAAGTTCAAACAAAAACACCTGCAGAACAGTCGCGGTTTAACACTTTAATGACAGCAGAAATGGAACGAGGGAGAATATTTACGTGCAAACAAAAACACCTGCAGAACAGTCGCCATTAAACACTTTAATGACAGCAGAAATGGAACGCACCCGAATATTTACGTTTTAACAAAAACACCTGCAAAACAGTCGCGGTTTAACGCTTTATTGACAGCAGAAATGGGACGCGGCCGAATATTTATATTATATATATTATATATTTAAGATTTATAATTCCAAAATCTACTTATAATTCCACAACCTACTTATACTACTCATAATTCCAAAATCTACGTATAATTCCACCATCTACTTATAATTCCACCATATATTAATAATCCCACAATCTAGGTACAGTATATTTCCAAAATCTACTTATAATTCCACCATCTACTCATAATTCCAAAATCTACTCGTAATTCCAAAATCCACTATTATTCCACAATCTATTTATAATTCCACAATCTACTTATAATTCCACAATCTACTTTTATTCTAAAATCTACTTATAATTACAAAATCTACGTATAATTCCACAATCTACTTATAATTCCACAATCTACTTATAATTTTAAAATCTATTTATAATTCCACCATCTACTTATAATTCCACAATCTATTTATAATTCCACAATCTACTCACATTTCCAAAATCTACTTATAATTCCACCATCTACATACAGTATATTTCCAAAACCTACTTTTAATTCCACAATCTACTTATAATTCCAGCATCTACGTATAATTCCACAATGTACTCAGAATTCCAAAATATACTTATAATTCCAAAATCTACTCATAATTCCAAAATAGATTTATAATTCCACAATCTATTTATAATTCCAAAACCTAAGTATAATTCCAAAACCTAAGTATAATTCCAAAATCTACTCATAATTCCAAAATCTACTCATTATTCCAAAATCTACTTATAATTCCAAAATCTACTTATAATTCCACAATCTACTTATAATTCCAGCATCTACGTATAATTCCACAATGTACTCAGAATTCCAAAATATACTTATAATTCCACAATCTACTTATAATTCCACAATCTACTTATATTCTAAAATCTACTTATATTACAAAACCTACTTATATTTTAAAATCTACTTATAATTACAAAATCTACGTATAATTCCACAATCTACTTATAATTTTAAAATCTATTTATAATTCCACCATCTACTTATAATTCCACAATCTATTTATAATTCCACAATCTACTCACATTTCCAAAATCTACTTATAATTCCACCATCTACATACAGTATATTTCCAAAACCTACTTTTAATTCCACAATCTACTTATAATTCCAGCATCTACGTATAATTCCACAATGTACTCAGAATTCCACAATGTACTCAGAATTCCAAAATATACTTATAATTCCAAAATCTACTCATAATTCCAAAATAGATTTATAATTCCACAATCTATTTATAATTCCAAAACCTAAGTATAATTCCAAAACCTAAGTATAATTCCAAAATCTACTCATAATTCCAAAATCTAATCATTATTCCAAAGTCTACTTATAATTCCAAAATCTACTTATAATTCCACAATCTACTTATAATTCCACAATCTACTTATAATTCCAGCATCTACGTATAATTCCACAATGTACTCATAATTCCAAAATATACTTATAATTCCAAAATCTGCTCATAATTCCAAAATCTACTCATAATTCCAAAATCTGCTCATAATTCCAAAATCTACTCATTATTCCAAAATCTACTCATAATTCCAAAATCTACTCAGTTTCCAAAATCTATTTATAATTCCAAATTCTACTTATAATTCCAAAATCTACTCATAATTCCAAAATCTACTTATAATTCCACAATCTACTTATAATTCCACAATCTACTTATAATTCCAAAATCTACTTATAATTCCAAAATCTATTTATAATCCCTCTGATTGGTCAGAGAGTGTTGTCACTGTCCAACTGTAGATCAAAGTTAAAAAGACTTAAAAAACGGTGAAACATTTAGTCTGGTGGATTTAGAGACAGCACCATCGTCACCACGTTCACTGGTATTTCACTTCAGTGACTGAACCATTCTGTCAACTCATCTGAACTAATGATTCTAGTGATTCTAATGATTCTAGTGATTCTAGTAATTCTAGTGATTCCCTTTCACCCAAAACAACTGCTTTAGCAGTCACGAGATTGTGTTTGTGTGGTGGAGAAAAAACGTGTCACCACTGTTTCAGGCAACCAAACCAAACCGTGCAGAGGCGAGACGAGCCGAAAAGCGCCTTCAGTGATGATAAATTCTCTGAACACTCAGGAAAGAAGCTTCATCAGCTATGTTCACATGGACACAAGTGAATAAGAACCCGTTTGGTTGTGATCCATGTGAACGTAACCACAACCGCTTATCACCGCGGCATTTAAGCAACCCCTTGTTGACCGTCAGACCGTTGCTAAAGCCATCACAAACGCTATCGGTGTGTTTATAGGTGCAGACATGAGGCCATATTTGGTTGTGCAAAACAAGGGCTGAAAATCTCTGAAGAGAAAAGATTTCAGAGAAAAGATTGTGACAGACTTTTTTTGCTGATCCGAAAATTGATCCAATCCGTGACTCTGATCCGAGAAACGATCCGATCCGTGAGTTTTTTGATCCGTTGCACCCCTATCTTTAACGCTTGTGTACACACAGCACAATCACATCTTTCATTGTGCGTCCACGGAAACCATGGAATCCTACTTTCCAATCATTAATCCTTTATATAAAAAGGAAGAAACAAAAGATCACAAGATAAAAATCAGTGATTGTCTCTGTGGATGTACAAAACCACTACAGAGAGTTCATGTTCACGTCTTTATCTCACTGTGAGACAGACTTTTCCAACAGGAAACTGAAGTTTGTAAACCACTCACTCTCTCACACTAAACCTCATAGAGAAAATCAGGGATTTTAGCTGCGGGGACACAGGAGCTGCTGGTCCTCTGCTGCCTCGTGTGGTCACTTTGTGTCGCTAAGTGAAGTCTAAATGAAATATTTCAAATGCCGAATTTTACAAAATAAGACATTAGAAGTTATTGATGGAGGCAGCAGTGGGTCAACAACTCCTGTGTGTGTGATGTTGAAATCACTGATTTTCTCTATGAGGTTTGGTGAAGAGGAAGGTGGAGCAGAGCTGTGAGGTTCTTACTTCACCACCAGAGGGCACACTCTTCTGTTTAAACTTCTTCCATTTCATCAAAAGTGATGCTGCGTAGGGGTGCGCAATATTGATGAAAATCAATATCCCGATACTTTTTGGGACTTTGCATTTAATTAATATAATAATATATAATAAATAACGATAATTGGCGATATTTTGCAATCCTCAAACATGTTTGTAAAAGCATGGACAGCCTGTTGTACCAGCTGCTCTTGTTTATATTATATTAGAAACAACTTGTCTTATTTATGAACTTAAACTTACTTTATAAAGTATTGCACAACGAGCAACAAAAACTATCATGAGAGCATTTTAAACTAATGTAAACAATACTCATCAACATGAGGACGTGGACACACATGTAACTGCTGCTGAGTGTGTTTTCTAACACATTGTGGTCGACTGCTGACCGCCGTAGCTTCTCAGATTCTTCACAATCTGTGCGCTGGTTCATTCACAGACACGCTTTCCCACATCGTTTACAGGCGTGTTTTTGAAGCCAAACCACCTCCACACGAGTGAGGAGGAGGAGCCACGTTTAACCACGTTTGTTCACTCATGTTTAACTCCAGCCGTACATGCAGCTACGTAAGCTTGTTGTTGTGAAGCGTGGACACGAGGCTGGATTGTGCAGCGAATGTGTGAGTTCTGATGTTGTTGTGCAGTGAATGTGCGAGTTCTGATTGTTGTTGTGAAGTGAATGTGTGAGTTCTGATGTTGTTGTGCAGCGAATGTGTGAGTTCTGATTGTTGTTGTGAAGTGAATGTGGGAGTTCTGATTGTTGTTGTGCAGTGAATGTGTGAGTTCTGATTGTTGTTGTGCAGTGAATGTGTGAGTTCTGATTGTTGTTGTGCAGTGAATGTGTGAGTTATGATTGTTGTGCAGTGAATGTGTGAGTTCTGATTGTTGTTGTGCAGTGAATGTGTGAGTTCTGATTGTTGTTGTGCAGTGAATGTGTGATGTCTGATTGTTATTCCGACACACTGATGTTGTGATTTCACACATCGTTAAAACAACAGTTAAGATACTATCGTAGTCGACATATCGCACACCCCTAATGCTATGGTATCACTATTTTTCCCTGGTGGCCGTGCCCGGCGCACCATGGGGGCAGAGCTTGTCTGCAGAGACATACCGACTTGTTTGGCCTCCACGGCGGCGGTGTACTCTCGACTGAAGCTGAGGTCAGTGATGGCCACATCGTCCAGGATGATGTTGAAGTCTTTGGCTCGGTCATACAGCTCTCTTCGGATCAGCAGGGACACCTGCGAGGGAGGGGGCGGAGCCAAGCGGTCAGTTTATTCATGTCTGTCACAGAGACAAAGGTGACGTTTACTGTTTTAATGAAAAGACATCAGAATGTGTGTGAGGACATGAGGACATGTACCTGTGCTCTCTGTGTGAGTACATGTACCTGTGCTCTCTGTGAGGACATGCACCTGTGCTCTGTGTGAGGACATGTACCTGTGATCTCTGTGTGAGGACATGTACCTGTGCTCTCTGAGGACATGAGGACATGTACCTGTGCTCTCTGTGAGGACATGAGGACATGTACCTGTGATCTCTGTGTGAGGACATGAGGACATGTACCTGTGATCTCTGTGTGAGGACATGAGCACATGTACCTGTGATCTCTGTGTGAGGACATGTACCTGTGATCTCTGTGTGAGGACATGAGGACATGTACCTGTGCTCTCTGTGTGAGGACATGTACCTGTGCTCTCTGTGTGAGGACATGTACCTGTGCTCTCTGTGAGGACATGTACCTGTGCTCTCTGTGTGAGGACATGAGGACATGTACCTGTGCTCTCTGTGTGAGGACATGTACCTGTGCTCTCTGTGTGAGGACATGTACCTGTGCTCTCTGTGTGAGGACATGAGGACATGTACCTGTGCTCTCTGTGTGAGGACATGAGGACATGTACCTGTGCTCTCTGTGAGGACATGTACCTGTGAGGACATGTACCTGTGCTCTCTGTGTGAGGACATGTACCTGTGCTCTCTGTGTGAGGACATGAGGACATGTGCTCTCTGTGTGAGGACATGTACCTGTGCTCTCTGTGTGAGGACATGAGGACATGTGCTCTCTGTGTGAGGACATGAGGACATGTACCTGTGCTCTCTGTGTGAGGACATGAGGACATGTACCTGTGCTCTCTGTGTGAGGACATGTACCTGTGCTCTCTGTGTGAGGACATGAGGACATGTACCTGTGCTCTCTGTGTGAGGACATGAGGACATGTACCTGTGCTCTCTGTGTGAGGACATGAGGACATGTACCTGTGATCTCTGTGTGAGGACATGAGGACATGTACCTGTGCTCTCTGTGTGAGGACATGAGGACATGTACCTGTGCTCTCTGTGTGATGAGCTGTGAAGCGTTGAATTTTGCCACCACACTCTTCAGAACCTCGTTGACGATGGACGGGAGGACGCGCTCGTCATAGTCTTGTCCCAGATGCTGGTAGAGGAAAGGAAGGTTGGACGCCAGAGGACGAGACAAAACTCGCAATGTGAGGTTCACCATCTGAAGATCTGAGACACAGACAGAGAGTGAGACACAGAGACAGACAGACAAACACAGAGACAGACAGCAGAGTGACACAGAGACAGACAGACAGAGAGACACAGACAGAGTGACAAAGAGACAGACAGACACAGACAGAGAGTGAGACACAGACAGAGAGACACGGAGACAGACAGACAGAGTGACACAGACAGAGAGTGAGACACAGTGACAGACACAGAGACAGACAGAGAGACACAGACAGACAGAGCGACAGAAAGAGAGACCGACAGACAGACCTTTGCTTCCTGTGAGTGAGGAGATTTTTCTGGGTCTGGCTCTGATGTCATAGATGATCGGATACTGGAACCAGGGAATCCTGAAGACCACGACAACATAGACCACCACAGTTATCACATTACACTTTATTATTCTGATGTTTGTGTGTGAGTATGTGTGCGTGTGTCCTGCCTGAAGTGAAGTCCCTCAGCGAGTACCGTGTCCATCTGGATCCCACCAATCCTGTTGAAGACGATCGCCCTCTGACCTCCCTCCACTGTGCACGTACACACACACACACACACACACACACACACACACACACACACACACACACACACACACACACACACACACACACACACACACACACACACACACACACACACACACACACACACACACACACACACACACACACACACACAGTGTTTGAGTTTTTATTCAGATTTCTTGGTTGACTAAACTAAAGCTGTCCCTTTGTGTAAATGTTCAAACAAGAGCATGACACATCAGGTCAACACCATCTTCTACATTCATACAGTACAAACAGTGACACAGCTACTGTAGTACAGCCAGTCATATCAGTGTCCTGTAGACCACAGTAGGTGCACAGAAACAAACTGATTAAGACATCAACTCAACTCTTTAGTCTTTAACCACTGCCACCGCAGAGGTCCAGACTGTTTTCTGACAACTCCACGTCAAAGATCACACTTCTTATTACTTTAATAACTCTTTGAATACGTGTCACTGTCACTCAGAGGACATTTCATTTCTTTAAAGAGGCCATAGCATGGTCCTGTCTCACTTCTATGTGAGATATGACGGTGTACTTACAAACATGAAGTCAAAAACGTCCTCGTCGCTACAAACGAGTCAATGTAAACGTCAGTGACGCTCTCGTCAGCTCTCGCTGTTTCAGACCAAAACCACACCCGCAGAACACAGACTGTTTTGTGATTGGTCAGTTACCTGGAAGTGACGTCATTGGCACGTCAGCTCTCAGACCCGCAGCTCCCTCTCTGGAAAGCTGATGCACCGCTAGCAATGATCAGAACATTGAGTAATGGCGTCGTCACAACCGCTCGCTGTAATCCAGAGTCTGAGCCAGAGTCAGAAGACACTGTGACAGTGAAAGACTGCTGCAGGACGCCTGGAGCTTGGATAATGTTGTGGTTATCGGAAGATAAACACACATACATGCAAATGAGCATGTAGCTTAGCCTGTAGCCGACTATCGTTAATGCTAAACGACAGAACAAGCACACAAAGACCAAAGACAGTTTTACGGTTTGTAAATATTGTAATATATACATATTGTTTTAGGTGAAGTTTGGTGGTGTGTCCTGCTTTATATTGCCCCAAGTTTGTGGAATAATCCTCCGTGAAGTGGTTGCTGCATACATGGAGGTATTTGGGAAATGTAGCAGGAATATTCCCATCAAATATGAAAGATATCCACTGAGCTTCTCTTTGCTCATTGGTGGGAGCTTGTGGAGCGTCTGGTTTTGTTTATCACAAACACTCGCTGAACCTTTTTTCCACATGTTCTCAACCAACAACGAGAGTTCTTCTTCTTCTACGGTTGAAAGTACATCACCGGATGTGCCCGGACTCTCGCGGCGTGATTGTTATGGGCTTTTAGGGCTTCATAGACGAGGTCATGACGCAGATAAACACAAAAACGCACTTCGGGGCTATGGCATCTTTAAATGAAGGACGTGTTACAGACATTTTCTGTAAATATGGTCAAATTCTGCTGTAACACAAATAATTAGATCACTCAAATTAAACAAGTGACTTATTTAAACATCATTTTAAATGTATTTTATAATTATATATTTAGTGTATTTCAACAAATTTAATATAAATAAATATGATGATGATCAATGCAACAGCCTTTTAAACCAGGAGCAGTCTTCACTGATACTTTATCATCATGTGACCAAATCAGAAATGTTATTATAGATAGAACACAGATATAATATAGATATAATACAGATATAATATAGATATAACATAGATATAATATCCATATGTTGACATATTTCAGACCACAGTACCTGTGTATGTGGCTTCCTTCAGTCCATAAGCCAGAGCTCCAGCACCAATCAGCAGTTTGATACCGATCCCTGTCCCACGAGGTCCAGAAGACATCCTACCTGCGATCTGTCGCAGCTGCTGCAGGAAACCCTGCAGAGGGACGAGGAGGACATGAGGACAAGAGGTGAGCGGAGCTGCTCTGTGGCCTTCAGCCTGGAGCTGTTACCATGGTGACAGTTAACAACACCCTCAACTTTACAAGGACGTCAAGATAGAACACGTTAAAAAGGATCAGTGTGTGGGATTTAGCGACACCACATTTTCAGGTCATTATTTGTACACACTGTGCCTTTTGTCAGATAGACTGTATGAAAAGCTGCAACTGATGATTATTTTCAGAAATCAATTCATCTCTCACTAGATTCTTAATTTGTCAAGCATTTGTGTGATCAGTGTTTGTCAAACCTCAAAGTGATGAATGATGATTTTGTAATGACCAGACTGACGGTAAACTTTGTTTAGTTTTAACTAAACAAATTCAAATTATATTACTGGTTTGACACATTGCATAGTGTGTATGTTATGTCATGGACTTTAATAGTAAATTCGGCTTACATAACATCTACATAGAAGGATTATTTAGGTCGCTTAACATAAACTCATGTG
This sequence comes from Solea solea, assembly GCF_958295425.1. Classification (NCBI taxonomy): domain Eukaryota; kingdom Metazoa; phylum Chordata; class Actinopteri; order Pleuronectiformes; family Soleidae; genus Solea; species Solea solea. The sequence continues at coordinate 25,598,874 of NC_081134.1, forward strand.
CCTGTAGATTTAGCCTGTCAGCCACAGTGTACATTGGGGGTCCATGTTGTGTACATTCAAAGGCAGCGACCTGACACAGAGTTTTGCCGAATTATAGACAAGAGTCTATTGGTGAAAAGTGAAAAACTACAGGTGGCGCTCATGAGTTCATGAAGTTTATTACCAGCTTTAACTCAAGTCACAGTGACTGTCGCGTGTTAAACTGCACTTCCTGTAGCTTTACACCGCGCAACAAACTAAGAGCGGGGAAACTGCGTGACGTCATTCACCCGAGATGAAACTGAAAAACAAGCTTTCTACCTGCGGTATGTTAAAAAGTGTGAAAGTGAAGAAGTGACTTACACCGGGATCTTTATTCGCCATGCTCGTCCTCTGTCTCTTCAAACACCGGGGTACAAGGTCACGGGTGATGACGCACTTCCTCCTGAGCGAGGGGCGACATGGGAAATGTAGGATTCGCCGACCTCGCGCGTTAGTGACGTGGAAGACGTTTAGACATGGGTTTATTGCCAATAAGATGAAATAACTATTTATTAAATGCACACAACATCATATTATATTATCTTATATTATATTATTTTACATTATATTATATCATATCATATTATATTATATTATATTATATTATATTATATTATATTATATTATATTATATTATATTATATTATATTATATTATACACTGCCTGGCCAAAAAAAAAGTCGCCACCTAAAAACAAGGGTCACTAAAGGTCGCCTTTAGCTTTGATTACGGCACTCATTCACCGTGGCATTGTTTCCATAAGCTACTGCAATGTCACAAGAGTGTCTGTCATTTCCGTCCAGTGTTGCATTCATTTTTCTTGTATTGACGATGGGAGAGTCGGGCCACTGAGCAAAGCCTTCTCCAGCACATCCCAAAGATTCTCAATGGGGTTAAGGTCTGGACTATGTGGTGGCCAATCCATGTGTGAAAATGATGTCTCATGCTCCCTGAACCACTCTTTCACAATTTGAGCCTCATGAATCCTGGCATTGTCATCTTGGACTATGCCCAAGTCATCAGGGAAGAATATATTATGTCATGTAACCCTAACCCTTTTGTTATATTATATTACATTTTATATTATGTTATGTTATATTATATTACATTTTATGTTATAGTATGTTATATTACATTTTGTATTATGTTATGTTATATTATATTATATTATATTATATTATATTATATGTATTATATTTTATGTTATATTATGTTATATTATATTATATTACATTTTATGTTATATTATGTTATATTATATTATATTACATTTTATATTATTTTATGTTATATTATATATTACATTTTATGTTATATTATATTATATTATATTATAGTATATTATGTTATTTTATATTGAGATGAAACACGGATTTTACCATTTAAAAAAATGTGAAAGTGGGTTCTTTATTGGCCATGCTCATCTTCTCTGTCTCTTCATGTTATTTTATATCATATAATTTTATGTTATATTATTGTTACAGCAGCAAAATGGTCAGAGTTGACAAAGTGACAAATACAGAACAGAAAAAAGAAGAGAAGAAAAAAACCAAAGAGTAGTATAAAAGTATAAATATATAGAAATATGATACTATTGAAACATTTAAAATAAATATAAAATGTATGATAATAACATGTAACGTTATAACTCCATCACCATGAGTTGTTATACTGTCTTACCACTCTGCTCCACTAGATGGAGTACTTGCAATCATGTATTTGTGCATTTCAATGTTGTCAATGTTGAGTTATTTAATGTTCACGTCTTTATCTCACTGTTCGACAGACTTTTTTCAACAGGAAACTGAAGTTTGTAAAGCACTCACTCCCCCACACCAAAGTCCATAGAGAAAATCAGTGATTTTAACGTCACATACACACACACACACTGCTGCCTCCATCACTAAGTTCAAATGTCTTATTTTGTCACTTCAGTGTTTGAAATCCTTTGTTCAGATTGACCTCAGTGACACAAAGTGACCACACGAGGCAGCAGAGGACCAGCAGCTCTTGTGTCCCCACAGATTTTCTCTATGAGATTTGGTGTGGGAGAGTGAGTGGTTTTCATTGACTGTGTGTGCGTCACCATCATCATCGTCATTATCAGTGTTTGTTTTAGAATTGTCCTCATTAAAAACACTTTAAAGTTTATTCATTTATTGAATGTTAAACCCAGAGCTGGCCCTGGGCATAGGCAGTATAGTAAAAAATAATTAAATTTTTTATATAAGCCCACAGCAACATAAAGTCATAGCAAAGACTATTAAATAATGCAGAAGCCTTTTTTCTGGGTGCAACGAGCCGTTGCTCTGTATCTGCCCTCTGTGAGGGGGGCGGGGTCAAGAGGCCAGCTGTCTGAATCTGAACAGACCGTGACCCAGAGACGAAGAAAAAGATTAATGACACTGTATCAAAATTATGTCCAAAAAACTGAAGCCATCCGGCGCCCAAGGAAGGAAAAGAAGGAAAGAAGAGGAAGAAAAACGTGAAAAAGATAGAGGTACAGTAATGTCAATGTGATGAAGTGCATGAAAGTTATAGTATATAGTTATAGATAGTTTAATGCATCGTAGTTACCGTTGTTGTAAGTCTTAGCTTGCTAGCTTACTTCGGACGATAGCAACATTGTTTAATAATCAATAAATAGCTGAGTCGATGTGTGTTAATGTTACTCCACCTTAAATTCATCAGGGACGTTTGGAAACTTAACGTTAGGCCTGTTCAGGTGTTATTTTACAGGTGTCTTTCCTGCTTGTATGTCAGTTAAAATGCTTTTAGTTGTCCATCCCCTTTGTAATAGGGTGGTTGTAAGCCTTTGGTTTTAAGTGTCACAGTTTATGTTTGTTAAAGTTTACATCAGTGTTAAAGCCCACATAGACCAATTAACGCTGCGTTTGTGTGTGTATCTGCGTCATTACCTCGTTTATGAAACCCTAAAGCTTCAGAACAAACAGTTCAGCCACTGCTGAGAAAATAGTGTTGTATTGTTTTCCTGGGCTCTGCAAAGCGGATCGGCACTTCCGTAGTTTGATGTCGTCATCAGAAATCCTCACCACTCCTCTCACCACTGTAGAGCCTCCTGGTGCGGGCACTAGTCCGGGCACATCCGGTTGCGTACATTCAACCGCAGAAGAAGAAGAACTACTCTCATTGTAGCTGCTGAGATGCAGAGCATCCACCGTGCCAGAGGGGGAGCTGTGTATCTGAGAGCTGGCCTATCTATTACGTCACTTCCAGGTACCTGGCCAATCACAGGACAGTAGGAAAGCTCTCGTTGGCTGGCCAATCACAACACAGTCCACGTTCTAGGGGTGTGGTTTTGGTCTGAAACAGCGCGGCTGACGAGAGCATCAGTGAGGAGATATTTTGATCGGCTCGTTTGCAGCGATTAGAAGGTTTTGAACCATGAAAACAAGTTAATATATGTAAGTAGACCTCCATAACTAACATATATGTGTGATACAAGCATTCGATGTCGCCTTTAAAGTGTATTACTGTTAATATTTCATACCTTAGCTTTCCCATATCATTCATAGGCTATATATACATATACTGGTTTTTGCACTGTGGTTAGACTGAATTGCATTGCAATGACAATAAAGTTGAATGAATCTCATCACATTTTCATTATTAGTCTATATTAGTCTTATGTAAAGCACACCAAGCATCTGGTTTTTTTTTTATTAAAATGTAACATGCAGTCGTCACACATATACTTCTCTTCTCTCTTTAGATGCACTTTTAAAATATTTCAGTACCACCCCAGTGACACAGCATCAGGTGCTGCTGTTCTTTTTTTTTATCACTTGTTTCTTTCTTAAGTTTTTATTTGGTGTGATATTTTTTACTCAAAGAAATAAAATCACACATGCAGCTTCTGTGTGATTGTATGAAAGTTGTTTGTGAAATTGACTGCTGCGATGCAAGGGGGCGCCAGCTAAAATCTTGCCTATAGGGCACCAAATTACTCAGGGCCGGCACTGGTTAAACCTCCACATCAACTTATTTGAGTTGCGTTGATCGGCCGACTTTCACTTAACACGTGACGTCACGTTCACTCGCGACCGCTGATTGGCGCGTGGTTCAGTTCCTCCTGAGGAAATCACTCCTTTTATAGTTAACGCGGCGGCGCGCGGCGGGTTTCCGGGTTCACACTCACACACGCACGCAGCGGAGGCGGAACCTCCGGGGAGACACCTGGAGCTACCGCGGACACACAGCCGCGAGGACACTCAGCGGAATCGATCCGCGGAAATCGATCAGTGATCAGAGAAGGTGAGGAGGAGCAGAGAGGGGTGGGGGCGGGGGGTCAGGTGTGTGTGTGTGTTTGTGTGTGTGTGTGTGTGTGTGTATATGTGTTTGTGTGTGTGGGTGGATCCTGGTCTCAGATCAGACATGACAGGTCATGCACAGTTTTTCATCCTCACACTGAAGTGAAGTCACTTGTGTTTGAGAACGTGAAGCTCACATGTTACATGATTCTATCAATACATGATCAGTACATGATCAGTACATGATCAATACATGATCAATACATGATCAGTACATGATCAATACATGATGAGTAAATGATCAGAGTACATAATCAATAAATTATCAGTACATGATCAGTACATGATGAGTACATGATCAATACATGATCAGAGAACATGATCAATACATGATGAGTACATGATCAATACATGATCAACATGATCAATACATGATCAACATTATCAGAGTACATGATCAATACATGATCAATACATGATCGATACTGTGACATAAGTGAGTAATAACTGTAATTAAAGGAGATAAATGTACAACAGCGACCTTCCGTGTCTCAGTCACTGCAATCCAAATTCAAAACATTGTAGATCATGGTTGCTATGGTTTCCAAAAAAGTAACGATAAGAAGCTAATATTGAGTTTGTGTGTGCATGCATGAGTGCGTGAGTGTTTGAACAACACCAACAACATGAACAACAACAACAACATGAATAACACCAACTACATGAAGAACATGGACAACATGAAGAACACCAACAACATGAAGAACAACATAAAGGACAACAACATGAGGAACAACATGAACACCAACAACATGAGGAACAACATGAACACAAACAACATCTTACAACATGGAAACAGATCACCACATACCCAAACCAGAAGCCATGGATGAACAAGGAGGTGTGGCTCCTGCTGAAAGCATGCAGCATCGCCTTCAGATCAGGTGACGCACAGGCCTACAGCACATCCAGGGCAAACCTGAGGAAGGGCATCATCAAGGCCAAGCACTGCTACAAGCAGATGGTAGAGGAACACTTCTCCAACTCTGACCCCAGACGCATGTGGCAGGGCATCCAGGCCATCAGTGACTACAAACCCAGCAACTCCACCCCAATAACAACAGATGTCTCCTTCCTGAACGAGCTAAATCACTTTTATGCTCGTTTTCGATAGAGACAACAGGGAGACCACGACTGGACCCCCTGCAGATGACCAGCCCCTCTCACTCACACTGACAGACGTCCATGCTGCACTGAGCTGCATCAACACCCAAAAGGCTGTTGGTCCAGATGGCGTGTGCTTAGGGCATGTGCGGAGCAGCTTACAGGGGTTTTTACGGACATATTTAACCTGTCCCTCGCCCAAGCAGCTGTGCCAGCATGCCTCAAAGCTACCTCCATCGTCCCAGTGTCGAAACACTCCAGCCCGACGTGCCTGAATGACTATCGCCCAGGAGCACTCACATCCATTATTATGAAGTGCTTTGAGCGACTGGTCCTGGCACACATGAAGAACTGTCCCTCACCCACACTGGACCCTTACCAGTTTGCCTACCACAGCAATAGGAGCACAGAAGATGCAGTCTCCACCGTGCTGCACTCTGTGCTCACACATCTGGACAACAATAACACCTACGCAAGAATGCTGTTTATTGATTTCAGTTCAGCTTTCAACACTGTCATCCCCTACAAGTTAAACACCAAACATGGAGATCTGGGCTTCAACACCTCCCTCTGCCACTGGATTATGGACTTTCTGACCAACAGACCTCAATTTGTTAGGTCAGGACACTACTGCTCCAGCACCATCACACACAACACAGGTGTACCACAGGGCTGTGTGCTGAGCCCATTCCTCTACTCCCTCTTCACCCACGACTGCAGGCCTGTACATGGATCCAACACCATCGTCAAGTTTGCGGATGATACAACGGTGATTGGCCTCATCAGTAACAATGATGAGACAGCCTACAGGGAGGAAGTGAAACATCTGGCCACTTGGTGCGCTGATAACCTGCTCCTTAACACCAGAAAAACAAAGGAGCTCATCGTGGACTTCAGGAGAGAAAGAAGAAACACGCACAACCCCATTCACATCGACGGGATGGCTGTTGAACTTGTTTCCAGCTTTAAGTTCCTGGGGACCCATATCACAGAGGACTTCTCCTGGTCCACCAACACCTCCAGTCTGGTCAAGAAGGCTCATCAACGCCTCTTTTTCCTGAGGATCCTGAAGCGTCACCACCTGTCCTCAGACGTTCTGAGGAACTTTTACCACTGTGTGATCGAGAGCATCCTGACAAACTGTGTTACAGTCTGGTACGGAAACTGCTCCGTCGCAGACCGTAAGGCACTACAGAGGGTGGTCAAAACCGCACAGCGCATTACAAGGACTCCACTTCTTGCCATTGAGGATGTTCAGAGGAAACGCTGTCTGCGTCGCGCTCACAGCATCCTCAAAGACTACTCTCACCCTGCCCATAGACAGTTTATCCCCTTGCCCTCCGGCAGACGCCTCAGAAGCCTCCAGACCAGAACCAGCAGACTGAAGAACAGCTTTTTCCCCAGAGCTGTCTGCCTTCTCAACTCTGCCCCCCGATCTCTGTACTCTGCCTCCCTTCTGATCTCTCCCCCCCACTGACCCCCCTGCACAACACCTCACACCAGTTACCCCCCCCTTTTGAATTCTGCCCACCGAAGAATGTCTTCTCTTGTTTGTTTATTTATTTATTATGTAGAATGTTCATACCACCTCAATAAGCTATCAACCTGTAAAATATGTACATAATCTGTAAAATATTCTGTAAATTAGCATTTATCCATATGTCTATTAATATAGCGTATTCACTGCACCTTATCTGTATATAATAATCTGTACGATATATTTGTATTTATAGCGCTCATTAATATTCATATTTGTTTTTTATATATATTTATACTTATTCATAGAACATCCCACTAATCCACCAATCCATATATACCCATATATACAATTGCATATTACTCTCTGTAAAAAAAATAAAAATAAAAATCAACTTCTGTACATATATATACATATTCTTTCGGCTTGTTGCACTTCTGGTGAGATGCAAACCTTATTTCGTTACCCAAAACTTGTATTTGAGTAATGACAATAAAGTTGAATTTCATCTCAACATGAAGAACAACATGAACACCAACAACATGAAGAACAACAACATGAAGGACAACATCAAGAACATGGACACAAAGAACAACATGAACACCAACAACATGAAGAACAACATGAACACCAACAACATGAAGAACAACATAAACACCAACAACATGAAGAACAACATGAACACCAACAACATGAAGAACAACAACATGACGGACAACATCAAGAACATGAACAACATGAAGAACAACATGAACACCAACAACATGAAGAACAACATGAACACCAACAACATGAAGAACAACATGAACACCAACAACATGAAGAACATAAACACCAACAACATGAAGAACAACATGAACACCAACAACATGAAGAACAACATGAACACCAACAACATGAAGAACAACATAATGAACATGAAGAACAACATGAACACCAACAATATGAAGAACATGAACAACACCAACAACATGAAGAACACCAACAACATGAAAAACACCAACAAAATGAAGAACACCAACAACATGAAAAACATGAAGAACAAGATAATGAAGAACATGAAAAACAACATAAACACCAACAACATGAACAACAACATGAACACCAACAACATGAAGAACAACAACATGACGGACAACATCAAGAACATGAACAACATGAACAACAACATGAACACCAACAACATGAAGAACAACAACATGACGGACAACATCAAGAACATGAACAACATGAACAACAACATGAACACCAACAACATGAAGAACAACATGAACACCAACAACATGAAGAACAACATGAACAACATACACACCAACAACATGAAGAACAACATGAACACCAACAACATGAAGAACAACATGAACACCAACAACATGAACACCAACAACATGAAGAACAACATAATGAACATGAAGAACAACATGAACACCAACAATATGAAGAACATGAACAACACCAACAACATGAACAACATGAAGAACACCAACAACATGAAAAACACCAACAAAATTAAGAACACCAACAACATGAAAAACATGAAGAACACCAACAACATGAAGAACAACAACATGAAGGACACCAACAACATGAAGAACATGAACACCAACAACATAAACAACATGAACACCAAGAACATGAAGGGCAACATGTTCACCAACAACATGAAGAACAACATGTTCACCAACAACATGAAGAACATGAAGAACAACATAAAGAACATCTTTAGATCAGAATAAGACAGCACCACCAGCTGGACTGGAAAGTGTTACAGGGATTTTTAATTATTTTTATCAAACAAAAAGTTAATACAAGTTAACTTTAATTTAAATAAAATACACGTTTGTAATCTTTCATTAGCAGCAACAGGGAGTAGCCACACTTTATCCATGTGAAGAACAAAGCTGTGCTGTCTGCTGCTGAGTTACACAATTAAACACACAACACAACTTAATACACAACAAGTGTGAGCCGTTTCTAACAGAACTTGTCTGCTTCTACTTCCTGTCTTTAAATTTAGCCCAAACTTTCAGCGCTTCTTCACTTCCTCTTTTTCACCACCGTCAACAAGACGCCGTCTCAGTCTGAAACACAGCTTTAAACTGGTTAAAAACTAGTTAAACACAGCTTTAAACTAGTGAAAAGCTAACTGGTTAAAAACTAGTTAAACACGGCTTTAAACTGGTTAAAAACTAGTTAAACACAGCTTTAAACTGGTTAAAAACTAGTTAAACACAGCTTTAAACTAGTGAAAAGCTAACTGGTTAAAAACGAGTTAAACACGGCTTTAAACTGGTTAAAAACTAGTTAAACACAGATTTAAACTGGTTAAGAACGAGTTAAACATGGCTTTAAACTAGTTAAAAGCTGGTTAAACACAACTTTAAACAGGCTAAAAACTATTTAAACACGGCTTTAAATTGGTTAAAAACTAGTTTAGTTTTCACGTATTTATCTCACTGTTAGACACCAAACCCCATAGAGAAAATCAGTGATTTTAACATCACACACACAGGAGGTGTTGATCCACTGCTGACTCCATCAATATGTTCTAATGTCTTACTTTGTCACTTCAGCTTTTAAAATTCTCCATTCCGATTGACCTCAGTGACACAAAGTGACCACACGAGGCAACAGTAAACCAGCAGCTCCACTGTCCCCGCCAGCTAAAATCACTGATTTTCTCTATGAGGTTTGGTGTGAGAGTGAGTGCTTTACATACTTACATACAACCACACTTAAAAAATCTGAGCTGTTCCTTTATTAACATCACAATGAAGTCTTTTAACCTTTGTGTGTGTGTGTGTGTGTGACAGCAGCAGAATGGGTAACCTGATCAAAGTGCTGACCAGAGACATCGACAACAACGGAGGAAACTTCTTCCTGGACTTTGAGAGTAAGACACACACACACACACACACACAGTCTGAGGGTGTGTCATTGACCTCTGACCTCACTTCCTCTCAGACGCTCAGCCCTCACAGTCAGAGATGGTGGAGTGGGAGAAGGTGAACCAGGTGCTGACGGAGGCTCAGGTCATTCTGGAGGACCTGCAGGCGTACAGAGGAGCAGGAGAGGAGATACGACGGGTAACAGAGAGGGGGCGGAGCTGTGATGAGTCATGTGACATCTGACAAGACCAGAACTGACACTTGTGTGTGTGTGTGTGTGTGTGTGTGTGTGTGTGTTCAGGCCATCCAGAGTCCTAGTGTGGAGGGTGTGCAGGAGAAAGCCTGGGCAGCTGTCATCCCTCTGGTCGCTAAACTCAAAACCTTCTATGAGTTTTCTCAGAAGCTCGGTGAGCTTTAAACTGGATACAAACTAGTTAAAACAGATTTAAACTGGATACAAACTAGTTAAAACAGCTTTAAACTGGATACAAACTAGTTAAAACAACTTTAAACTGGATACAAACTAGTTAAAACAGCTTTAAACTGGATACAAACTAGTTAAAACAGCTTTAAACTGGATACAAACTAGTTAAAACAGATTTAAACTGGATACAAACTAGTTAAAACAGCTTAGAACTGGATACAAACTAGTTAAAACAGCTTAGAACTGGATACAAACTAGTTAAAACTACTTAAAACTGGATACAAACTAGTTAAAACAGCTTAAAACTGGCTACAAACTAGTTAAAACTACTTAAAACTGGATGCAAACTAGTTAAAACAGCTTAAAACTGGATGCAAACTAGTTTAAACAGCTTAAAACTGGCTACAAACTAGTTTAAACAGATTTAAACTGTATACAAACTAGTTAAACAGATTTAAACTGGATACAAACTAGTTACAACAGCTTTAAAATGGACACAAATTAGTTAATACAGATTTAAACTGGATACAAACTACTTAAAACAACTTTAAACTGGATACAAACTAGTTAAAACTAATTTAAACTGGTTACAAACTACTTAAAACAGCTTTAAACTGGATACACACTAGTTAAAACAACTTTAAACTGGATACAAACTAGTTAAAACTAATTTAAACTGGTTACAAACTAGTTAAACCAATTTAAACTTGATACAAACTAGTTAAAACAGCTTAAAACTGGATGCAAACTAGTTAAAACAAATTTAAACTGGATACAAACTAGTTAAAACTAATTTAAACTGGTTACAAACTAGTTAAACCAATTTAAACTGGATACAAACTACTTAAAACAGCTTTAAACTGGATACAAACTAGTTAAAACAACTTTAAACTGGATACAAACTAGTTAAAACTAATTTAAACTGGTTACAAACTAGTTAAACCAATTTAAACTGGATACAAACTAGTTAAAACAGCTTAAAACTGGATGCAAATTAGTTAAACCTAATTTAAACTGGATACAAACTAGTTAAAACAAATTTAAACTGGATACAAACTAGTTAAAACAACTTGAAAGAAGATGAAAGACAAAGATGGTACAGTTGAAGTTGTGTTTCCGTGATGAAGAGGCCTCAGTGTGAAAAAGGATTGAAGAAGCTAAATGGATCTCAGCCATCATTCATGTATGATGTAGGATCATTAACTGTACTTGTCCCCCTGTCCTCAGAGTCCAGTCTGCGGTGTCTCCTGGACGTCCTCACCAGCTCCACGTCCACTCCCACTCAGCACCTGGAGAACAAACAGGCTCTCGCTCGTCAGTTCGCTCACATTCTGCATTTCACACTGCGTTTTGACGAACTCAAGGTCAGCCATCACACACACACACTGAACACCATCCTACTTCACTTCTGCCTCTTCCCAGCATGCACTGCAGCTCCTCTCTGTTTCAGATGACCAACCCTGCGATTCAGAACGACTTCAGCTACTATCGACGAACCATCAGCCGCATGAGGATCAACAACCTGTCTGTGAGAGACACACACAGACGCGCACACGCACACGCACACACACACACAGACACACACAGACACACACAGATGCAAACACACATCACACACAGACACACACACACAGAAACACTCACATGCACGCATACACACACACTCACTCACACACAGACACACACACGCACACACAAACTGAAGTTTGTAAACCACTCACTCTCCCACACCAAACCTCACAGAGAACATCAGGGATTTTAGCTGCAGGGACACAGGAGCTGCTGGTCCTCTGCTGCCTCTTGTGGTCACTTTGTGTCACTGAGGTCAATCTGAATAAAGGATAAAGGATGCCGAAGTCACTAAAATCAGACATTAGAACTTAGTGTTGTGGATCAACAACTCCTGTGTGTGTGATGTTAAAATCCCTGATTTTTCTATGGGCTTTGGTGTGGGAGAGTGAGTGGTTTACAAACTTCAGTTTTCTTTTGGAAAAGTCCATCTCACCCCCAAAATACACTTGAACTCCGTGACCTTCTTCCACGGTTTCCATGACGACCTGTTGCTTTTTCAGGCTGATGCAGGGAGCGAGGTCAACAATGAGTTGGCCAATCGTATGTCTCTGTTTTACGCCAGCTCTACGCCGATGCTGAAGACGCTCAGCGACGCCACGTCAAAGTTTGTCTCAGAGGTCAATCAGTCACTCATTCATTCATTCATGTGTTTACCTTGTTTGTGATTGATATGATCATGTCACAATACATACACAGCAGGGGGCGCCTTCACACCTGTCTGTGCTTGTCCTGCAGAATCCAGACGTCCCAGTTGAAAACACGACAGACTGTCTCAGTACGATGGCCAGTGTTTGTAAAGTGATGCTGGAAACACCGTGAGTCCTGAACACGAGCCTGAACGCAACATGACCCTGAACACAACACGACCCTGAACACAACATGACCCTGAACGCTACGCGACCCTGAACACAACGCAACCCTGAATGCAACATGACCCTGAACACAACGCAACATGAGCCTGAATGCAACACGTCCCTGAACCCAACGCAACAGGAACCTGAACGCAACGCGACCCCAAACACAACATGACCCTGATCGCAACATGATCCTGAACGCAACATGACCCTGAACGCAACGCAACACGGCCCTGAACACAATGCAACATGAGCCTGAACACAACACAACATGACCCTGAACGCAACGCAACCCTGAACACAATGCAACACGACCCTGAACACAACGCAACACAACCCTGAACACAACACAACATGAACCTGAACGCAACGCGACCCTGAACACAACGCAACACAGACCCTGCACACAACACGACCCTGAATGCAACACAACACGACCCTGAATGCAACACAACCCTGAACACAACGCCATACAGACCTTGCACACAACGCGACCCTGAACCCAACACGACCCTGAATGCAACACAAACCTGAACGTATGCTTGTCTCTGTGTGTCTGTCTGTGTGTGTGTAAGTCTGTCTGTCTGTCTTTGTGTGTGTGTATGTGTGTGTCTGTCTGTCTGTGTGTGTCTGTCTGTCTGTGTGTGTGTGTGTGTCTGTCTGTGTGTGTGCGTGTGTGTGTGCTTGTGTGTGTGTGTAGGGAGTACCGCAGTCGTTTCACCAGTGATGAGACCGTGTTGTTCTGCCTCCGTGTGATGGTCGGCGTCATCATCCTGTACGACCACGTTCACCCAGCCGGAGCCTTCGTTAAGACCGCCAACATAGACGTATGTTCATCAGTCACTCAGCCACTCACTCACTCACTCACTCACTCACTCACTCGCTCAGTCAACCACTCAGTTACTCACTCACTCACCCACCCACTCAGTCAGTCAGTCAGTCAGTCACTCACTCACTCAGTCATTCACTCAGTCACTCAGTCACTCAGTCAGTCAGTCACTCACTCATTCAGTCAGTCAGTCACTCACTCACTCACTCACCCAGTCACTCACTCACTCAGTCACTCAGTCACTCAGTCACTCACTCATTCAGTCACTCACTCACTCACCCAGTCACTCACTCAGTCACTCACTAACTCAGTCACAAACTCACTCACTCACTCAGTGGTCAGTAAAGCTGTAAGATATGTTAAGATATATTATAAGCTACAAATTTAATTTGTTACGTTACATTTCTGTGTGTGTGTCTCTGTGTGTGTGTCTCTCTCTCTCTGTGCATGTGTGTGTCTCTCTGTGTGTGTGTGTGTGTGTGTGTCTCTCTCTCTCTCTCTCTCTCTGGGTCTCTGTGTGTGTGTGTGTGTCTCTCTGTGTGGTGTGTGTGTGTGTCTCTGTGTGTGTGTGTGTGTGTCTCTCTCTCTGTGTGTGTGTCTCTGTGTGTGTGTGTGTGTGTCTCTCTCTGTGCATGTGTGTGTCTCTGTGTGTGTGTGTGTGTGTGTCTCTCTCTCTCTCTCTCTGTGTCTCTGTGTGTGTGTGTGTCTCTCTCTCTCTCTGTGTGGTGTGTGTATGTCTCTGTGTGTGTGTCTCTCTCTCTCTCTGTGGTGTGTATGTCTGTGTGTGTGTGTGTAGATGAAAGGCTGTATCAGAGTGTTAAAGGAGCAGTCTCCCAGCAGTGTGGAAGGTTTACTCAACGCTCTCAGGTTTGTCAACATCAAACACAAAATCACTCTAATATGTAATATTAAATATTAAAGATATTTAATATTCCGCCCCCTGTGTGGTTGCTCCGCCCCCTGCAGGTACACGACCAAACATCTGAACGATGAGACTACCTCCAAGCAAATCCGAAATATGCTGCAGCCAAACTAACTGTGTTCATGGTCATCAGTGTTCATGGTCCTCTGTCTTCATGGTCCTCAGTCTTCATGGTCCTCAGTGTCTTCATGGTCCTCAGTGTTCATGGTCCTCAGTCTTCATGGTCCTCGGTCTTCATGGTCCTGATTTCAAAACCACATTTGTGTCTTGTAGTTTTACTGTTATTGTGAATAAACATTTTCTTTACATTTATGTGATCTTTCAGACCTTTGACCTTCTTCTCAGGGATTCACTCAATCAATTTTTCCAGGAATGTAATTAAATCTAAGGAAATGTTTTTCAGGTTTTCAGGTGAGGTTGTGAGCGCCCCCTGCAGCTGAGAACCAGGTTCACAAAGTGAAAACATGGCTGAATGATTTTAGACTCTACGTCACATGATCACGTCTTTAACTACGTCACATGATCACGTCTTTAACTCACTGTTAGACTGAAGTTTGTAAACCACTCACTCTCCCACACCAAAGTCCATAGAGAAAATCAGTGATTTTAACATCACACACGGGAGTTGTTGATCCACTGCCTCCATCACTAAGTTGTAATATCTTATTTTAGTGAGTTCAGCATTTGAAATATTTCATTTAGACTTAACTCAGTGACACAATGTGACCACACGAGGCAGCAGAGGACCAGCAGCTCCTGTGTCCCCGCAGCTAAAATGAAAGATTTTCTCTATGAGGTTTGGTGTGGGAGAGTGAGTGCTTTATAAACTTCAGTTTCCTGTTGAAAAAGTCTGTCTCACAGTGAGATAAAGACGTGATCATGTGACGTAGATGTCGTAGAAACTTAAACTGACGCAAAAGTCATTACTTCAGTGGCTAAAATCACGTTTGTCTCACATAACCTCACTTCTTTAGAACTTTTTCAGCCACAGTGACAAACGTGTTTATGAATAATGACAGAAAGTAATGAATAATAAAAATGACCCGGTCTTTTTTTTATTCTTTTCTTGCCTCTCTAGGCTTCCGTAGACTGGCACAGTTGGTCGAGATGGAAAAATATTCATGTGTCTTTAATAAAAGTTTTATTTGACATTAAGTTCAGCTTTGAAACGCACATGAGCATGTTTTTAACCAATGTTTGTGTCGCCAAAATAAAAGCCTTTACATTTTTAATTAACGTTTTTGTTGCCAAAATAAGTCTTTACATTGTTAGCTAAACACTTAACTAATAATGTTAAGCCTCACATTTAACCATAAAATATGTCAGCATCTTCAAAGTGATGCTAACATTAGCCTCACATTTAGTGTTAGCACCTTCAAAGTGATGCTAACAGTAGCCTCACATTTAACCATTATGTGTTAGCTTCTTCAAAGTGATGCTAACAGTAGCCTCACATTTAACCATAGTGTTAGCTTCTTTAAAGTGATGCTAACAGTAGCCTCACATTTAAAAAGTGGTAACTTCTTCAAAGTGATGCTAACAGTAGCCTCACATTTAACCATTAAGTGTTAGTTTCTTTAAAGTAATGCTAACAGTAGCCTCATATTTAAAATATTGTCAGCTTCTTCAAAGTGATGCTAACAGTAGCCTCACATTTTAAGTGTAAGCTTCTTCAAAGTGATGCTAACAGTAGCCTCACATTTAACCATTAAGTGTTAGTTTCTTTAAAGTAATGCTAACAGTTGCCTTATATTTAAAAAAGTGTTAGCTTCTTCTTTTTTTCTGAGATTTGTAAACCACTCACTCTCCCACACCAAAGTCTAGAGAAAATCAGTGATTTTAGCTCACGGGGGACACAGGAGCTGCTGGTCCCCGGCTGCCTCGTGTGGTCACGTTGTGTCACTACAAAATAAGACATTTGAACTTAGTGGTGAGTGTGTGATGTTAAAATCTATGGACTTTGGTGTGGGAGAGTGAGAAAAAAACAAACAAATATTAAACTGGAGGCTGTTTATTGTTTAACAGGAAGAAACGGGAAGAGTCAAATCTCTGCTGCATTAAATTTACTTTGCTACTCAAACGTCAGAGTTTTGTACAAAAACGCATTTAAAAACAAATGAAATTTAAAAAAGTGCAGAAGTACAAAGAGAAACAGTGCAACACTGGTTAGTGTAGATCCTCAAACACACAGCAGGCGGCACCGCGTTGCCGTTACATTGAATCATTATTTGTGGTGCATTTAAGGACTAGGATCAACGTCGTTAAACGTCTGATCATTATAAATAAATGAAGAGATGAAACGAGGTCACATTTGTTCAGAAGTTGATCAAAATAACTGAAAATCGTTCAGACTTCACATCGGAAACATCTGCGATAAAAAATAAAAATAATACGATTTTTCTGTAAATAGCTATTTGGCGACACAGTAATGTTTTTTGGCGATTGCAAACACGTTCTGTGCGTCTGTGGACAAACAGATACAAACCCACAGAAGATAAAACAAACAAACAAACAAATAAATAAATAAAAGTGTGACATAAAGTGACACAGTGAGTTTTGGTGACGTTTGAAAACAATAACATTGTTGCTTATTTTGGTCAGATAATCACGATTATCGGAGATTTTTTAAATATTGTCCCGTTGTGACTTCTTCGTGAAGCTAACGTGAAGCTTGGAGCCGCCGCAGCCTTCGTCGCAGCTCCCTGCTCGTCTTCCTCAGCTTGTCCTTCGTCATCCGCAGTCGACACTCCTCCCCTCGGACCTTTGCGATAAATTCCGTCGCCTCCTTCAGGATCGCGACTCTGGCTGCTTTGTCCTGATTGGCCAGCGCCGGGATCAGGTCCCTCAGAGTGGAGAAGCTCGTCTTCAGCTCGCTGCGCCGCCGCCGCTCCAGCACGTTGTGCGTCCTGCGTCTGTCGTCTCCGCCCTCACTGTCCGACTGCGGGCTCCTGCAGGCGACCTCTGACCCGAGCGGTCTGACAGCAGGCGGTGCCGTGGGCCGCTGGGCAGCGTA
Source organism: Solea solea (assembly GCF_958295425.1). Lineage (NCBI taxonomy): Eukaryota > Metazoa > Chordata > Actinopteri > Pleuronectiformes > Soleidae > Solea > Solea solea. Next base: position 25,616,309 of record NC_081134.1, read on the forward strand.
GTTGTGCTGGTGGATGTCGACGTGAGGGCGTGTCAGGAGCAGAGGGGCGGAGTCTGCCGGCCTCGACGCCTTTGGCCCGTTCACCGTCACCACGTCGACGTCTTCGTCCTCTTTGTCTTCTGAGGACAAATAAATGTGTTAGAGTGTGAGTCTTTATCTCACAGTTAAGACAGACTTTCAAAATAAAAAGCCTGTCATATGTATATTATATCTGCTCGTCATCACATTTATTATATTGAATACACTCAATATTATATATGTTTGATTTGAGCAGATTTATAATCACTGTGATGGTTTGTGACGCACGTAAAAATCCTTCATTTAAAGAAATAAAGCAGGTTTTAGAATAAGATCATAGACAGTAGATTCTGTTTTATTTTACACTGCATTTACACAACACACACACATTATTTATAAGTCACAAAGGAAAATGGATTGGATTTCTATCCTGATATTTAGTTTTTTCACCTGATTCACTGTCCGGCTCGGAGGTAAACACCACAGACGGGTCGACGCAGTCTGCTGCCGTCATGTCTGTGCTCACCTGAGACCCGCCCACCTGACCCTCAGTGACCCCGTCAGAGGAGGAGGAGTCTCGGCGTGACCGCAGCGACACCAGCCACTCCGACACCACCTCCTCGAGTTTGGTGGCTGCGGCGAAGCTGCTGCTCCACATGCAGTCTTGAATGACGAAGGACTGGAGGAAGGACGCGGACGGGCCGCAGTCCTCGTCCAGCAGGTTGGACACCGCCTCCAAGTGATTGGCAGCGGACAGTGGAGGGTCAGACGGCGACGGCCTGCGGCTGGGGGACAGAGGAGGCGTCTGCAGAAGCTCAAACTTCTTCCAGATGTCCTCGCCGGGACCTGGGAGGAGCTGGTGACATGGAGGGTAGAAGTCGTCCGCCTCGCCGTCCAAGAAGAAGTATGGCCGCACCGTGTCGTAGTCGTAATCATAGACTGTGCTGGTTAACGCCGGCGGCATCATGGCTGCCTGTGGAGGAACAACATGAGCTTTAGTTTGATGATCTCACAGCTGCTGAAATCCTGCACGTGGAGCGTCAGAGCACCTCGTCTCCTGTGTCCTCTGCTGACATGACTGTGTGTGTGTGTGTGTGAGAGGATTAAAACACAGACTGTCAACAGACAGACAGACGATCCCAGGCCTGTGATCTGCTGTGATGTCACATTTACATCAAACACCATTAAACCAATGAAACTACCAAAGACATCAAAGGACATCAAAGTGACCCCAACACACACACACAGTGACAATTCTTGAATGAATAGATTTTAAAGAGAAATAATAAAGGGTTAGTTCAGGTGTTTTTGAATGGTCATGTGACACCGTCCACACCAACTTAACAGAAAACAGAAAACAATTATTTTAGCCACATTAATAAAAGACTGATCTTAAGAACGTGTTCACGTCTTTATCGCACTGTGAGACACACTTTTGTAAACCACTCACTCTCCCACACACACATACACACTCCCTCTCCCACACCAAAGTCCATAGAGAAAATTAGTGATTTTAACGTCACACACACAGACAGGAGCTGTTGATCCACTGCTGCCTCCATCACGAACTTCTAATGTATTATTTAGTAAAATTCGGCTTTCAAAATTCTCCATTCCAATTGACATCAGTGACAAAGTGACCACATGAAGCAGAGGACCAGCAGCTCCTGTGTCCCCGCAGCTAAAATCACTGATTTTCTCTGTGGACTTTGGTGTGGGAGAGTGAGTGGTCTGTCTCATAGTGAGATAAAGACGTGAACTATCTCTTTAAAAATCAAAGTAAGTTTGATAAAACATTGCACGTCATTAAAAAAATACTTTTTAAACACAGTTTCATTAAAACACCAGGAGCTTGTCCACTTATTAACAGGTGGGTGTTTTGTACACCAGCCTCCTATTACAAAACATCTAATTCTGCATAAACCCCACGATAACATTAGTTTCAGAGAAGGTGATATAAATCCTCATAGTGACCGCGCACCTGCAAACCTCGGCGTCAAATTCGGCATACATTATAAGTCAGGATGAGGATTATTTTGCATGAGAAAAGTGTCATAAAGTGACGCTGGAGCGGCCGAACTAGTGCGAACCGCCGGTGACTCACTCACCGTTTTATCTGCAGTAAAAGTGAAGAAAATCCACGCGAGTGAAGCTTAAACTTCAAACTGTGATCGATAAAACCGTCCTCTTCTGACCAACGGTCGATACGTGGGCGCTGTCACAGTCACCATGTTCGCTCTCAGCTGTCATTCAACATCCTCCGCCGACATGATACACTCCGCCGTCCCTGTCGTCATCCGCAGTTTTCGCGCCAAACGTGACTACCTTGTGAATCGAAACGACACGTGAGCGAGCGAGTAACAGCGTAAAAAACCCAGACAACGTACGCACGTTAGTAGATTTCAGAGTAGATTTAACGTTTTCTTGAAACGTATTAAACGCGTTTAACGCGAGAACTAGTTTACAGCGCGGATGCATACGAGCGGAGAGCGATGTGACCGTAAACGATGCGCACGCACAGAGTTCCAGGAAGTTAATGCTCAGGGTCATCCTGTGACGTCATGTCAATCAACAACAACACAAACAAACAAACTGCATAACAATAGAAAAAAATTACACATGTAATCGTGATTTAAACATTAAAGGCCATTTCATTCCGATATACATTCTGTCTTTCATTCATATACTTTGGTTATAAATATAAACAAATGAAATATAGGATTAGTGATAAACACCTTTCAGCAAGTGCAGAAATGTGAACATTTTCTACTTTAGCATGGTCAATACTACGACTTACCACAAGAGGTTTACACCACAACAAGAGGTTTAATATCTGTGATAATAATAATGTCACAAACACTTTGTTTCATTTATTTGTTGTTTTAGGTTTTTTTTTTTTCTTTTGATGTGAAATTACACTGATGGAAATAAAATGAGTTTGTTGATTTAAAGTTGGTTCTGACTCCAGTAAATAAAAACGTGAGTAAGAACAGAACCACAAGTCCAAATGTCCTGTAGGGGTCAGTGTATGTGGACGTCTGTAAACTCACTCACTCTCCCACACCAAAGTCCTTAGAGAAAATCAGTGATTTTAACATCATACACACAGGAGTTGTTGATCCACTGCTGCCTCCATCACTAAGTTCTAATGTCTTATTTTGTCACTTCAGTGCTTGAAATATTTCATTTAGACTTAACTCAGTGACACAAAGTGACCACACAAGGCAGCAGAGGACCAGCAGCTCCTGTGTCCCCGCAGCTCAAATCACTGATGTTCTCTATGAGGTTTGATGTGGGAGAGTGAGTGGTTTTACAGAATTACTTTTTGTGAAACCTCTGTTTCTATAATAAGTCAATAAAGCACTATGTATGAAAACAACATTTTTAAGGACATTTAAACACGTACCTTATTCTGCTTTAACTTCCTTCCTGTTTATTCTGCTGCTTTTTAATGGACATGACTGTTGTTTCTCTCTAAATGATCAGAACACAGTGACGTGTGTGTGTGTGAAGAGCAGCATTTCATGTGACTCTGAACAGAGTAAATAAATTATAGATTTATCCGCCACACAAAATCTCATCCTCCTGTCGTTTATGCACGTTTGATTCAGATGGAAAATTAGCGTGTTGTGTGGATTTGAATAATTTAAACGAAGGAAATAAATCAAATAAATAAGAGCTTTTTAAGTAAGTATGTCGTCTTGCCTGAAAGTCTCATGATACTATGACTTTAAAAGTCTGATGATACTTTGACTTTAAAAAGTCTGATGATACTATGACTTTAAAAGTCTCATGCTACTATGACTTTTAGAAAGTCTGATGATACTATGACTTTAAAAAAGTCTCATGATACTATGACTTTTAGAAAGTCTGATGATACTATGACTTTAAAAAGTCTCATACTATGACTTTAAAAAGTCTCATGATACGATGACTTTAAGTCTCATACTATGACTTTAAAAAGTCTCACAATACTATGACTTTTAAAGTCTCATGATACTATGACTTTAAAAAGTCTCACAATACTATGACTTCTAAAAAGTCTCATGATACTATGACTTTAAAAGTCTCATGATACTACGACTATAAGTCTCACAATACTATGACTTTTAAAAAGTCTGATGATCATATGGCTTTAAAAGTCTCATACTATGACTTGAAAAAAGTCTCACGATATTATGACTTTAAAAAAGTCTCATGATACTATGACTTTAAAAATGTCTCACGATACTATGACTTTAAAAAAGTCTGATGATACTATGACTTTAAAAAAGTCTGATGATACTATGACTTTAAAAAAGTCTGATGATACTATGACTTTAAAAAAGTCTGATGATACTATGACTTTAAAAGTCTCATACTATGACTTTAAAAAAGTCTCAGGATATTATGACTTTAAAAAAGTCTCATGATACTATGACTTTAAAAATGTCTCACGATACTATGACTTTAAAAAAGTCTCATGATACTGACTTTAAAAATGTCTCACGATACTATGATTTTAAAAAAGTCTCACGATACTATGACTTTAAAAAAGTCTGATGATACTATTATTTTAAAAAAGTCTGATGATACTAAAAAGTCTCATGATACTATGACTTTAAAAAAGTCTCACGATATTATGACTTTAAAAAAGTCTCATGATATTATGACTTTAAAAGTCTCTTACTATGACTTAAAAAAAATCTCACGATACTATGACTTTAAAAAAGTCTCACGATATTATGACTTTAAAAAAGTCTCACGATACTATGACTTTAAAAAAGTCTGATGATACTATGACTTACGAAAATTCTCACAATACTATGACTTTAAAAAAGTCTGATGATACTATGATTTTAAAAAAGTCTGATGATACTAAAAAGTCTCATGATACTATGACTTTAAAAAAGTCTCACGATACTATGACTTTAAAAAAGTCTCACGATACTATGACTTTAAAAAAGTCTCACGATATTATGACTTTAAAAAAGTCTCACGATACTATGACTTTAAAAGTCTCACGATACTATGACTTTAAAAAATTCTCACAATACTATGACTTTAAAAAAAGTCTGATGATACTATGACTTTAAAAAAGTCTGATGATACTAAAGTCTCATGATACTATGACTTTAAAAAAATCTCACGATACTATGACTTTAAAAAAGTCTGATGATATTATGACTAAAAAAGTCTCATGATATTATGACTTTAAAAGTCTCACGATATTATGACTTTAAAAAAGTCTCACGATATTATGACTTTAAAAAAGTCTCACGATACTATGACTTTAAAAAAGTCTGATGATACTATGACTTACGAAAATTCTCACAATACTATGACTTTAAAAAAGTCTGATGATACTATTATTTTAAAAAAGTCTGATGATACTAAAAAGTCTCATGATACTATGACTTTAAAAAAGTCTCACGATACTATGACTTTAAAAAAGTCTCACGATACTATGACTTTAAAAAATTCTCACAATACTATGACTTTAAAAAAGTCTGATGATACTATGACTTTAAAAAAGTCTCACAATATTATGACTTTAAAAAAGTCTCACGATATTATGACTTTAAAAAAGTCTCACGATCCTATGACCTGTAGTTTCTGTGGAAAACATAAGAAAGAAAACAGTGAATGGTTGATACATTTATTTCCTCCATGTTAGCACATATAATATATTATATACATATTGCTAGCTAAAGCATTGTTTGTTTGTTTTTTTAAAAAAGCCACGATTAATATTTTACATGTGGACAGAACAGAAGACAAAGACATGAATTAAGTTTCACTTGAAACAAGTAAAAGCATTTTTAACTCAAAGTCACAGACGAATAAAAGTGTGAAAAATAGAAAAATAAAAAAGCGTCATTGTCTTCTTGCATCGATGTGAGGGAGTGAAAATACGTCCTTGTTTACATCAGAGGAAGAAGAAGACAGAAGAGGAGCCACAGATTCACTCATGCAGGTAAAAAAACAGAGAAATAAAGTGTGAAAAAAAGCCTTTGTGTCTGGATGGACAAATATAAAAACAGTGAAGAAGCAGCAGAGGTCACAGGTCACAACAAACCTGTCATGCATTTATTGGTTGGTTCTAAAACATCACGTTTAAAAAAAATCAACATGTTGAATTAATCAGGTACATTAAAAGGTGCAGTGCGGTGTTTCATGAAAATCAAAAATTAAAAGAGAAAACTGGAGGAGATCCATGCTGAACATGACACAAAGGTCAAAAGGTCGTGGTAACAAAAGCAACTTTGCTTTTTTTCACCATAAAAGGTTGTACATTGTACAAAACAAGAACTAACAGTCATCCCGAAGAAAACGAAGGTTTGGTGAATTTCATTTACTATGTACATGAAAAATGTGACGGACGCTTTATTTACACGTAGTGCAATAATGATGGAAAAAAACAAGAAAAAAGGAGGTATACTTGTGGCTGTGAGCGCCCCCTGCTGATAAAAACATGGCATGGATTTTAACTCATGAATGAAAGACCCTCTCCCACACCAAAGTCCAGGAGCTGCTGGTCTACTGCTGCCTCATGTGGTCACTTTGTGTCACTGCAGTACATCTGAACCAAGGATTTCACATGCCGAAATAAACTCATCAACACGTTTGAACTTAGTGATGGAGGCAGCAGGGGATCAACAACTCCTGTGAGTGTGCGATGTTAAAATCACTGATTTCTCTTTGGACTTTGGTGTGGGAAAGTGAGTGTGTGTGTGTGCATGTGTGTGAGAGAGTGAGTGGTTTACAAACTTCACTGTCCTGTTATAAAAGTGTGTCTCAATGAGATGAATGCTTGAACCTGGGTCTCAGCAGCAGGGGGCGCTCACAGCACCTCATACAAACACACATTTAGAAAAAAATCTGAACATGAGACATTTTTTAAGTGATGCACTCAAACAAAGCTCAACGACAGACGACGAGCGAGAGACTCGTGATTTTCAGCTCAACTAAAAACAAATGTGCTCTCAGTTCAGTTTAAATCAATCACTGCGTTTTAATAACTATCAAAATATTAACGGCCAATCTTTAACGCGTTAATAACGTGAACAGTTTACGGCGTTTTACTTTCAAATAGCCTCAAACAACTAAAGTTTGCAGTGATTGTGATTCGCTAATTGCGTTGCTACAAATTGCGACTTTTATATGTAAACAAATACATATCGCGAACATTTTTACTTCGATTGTGTTTAACTTGACATTTTAAAAAGGTCCAGCTTGTGAAGTTGAATATACGACACATACGTACGTACGTTTTAATCAGTTTTAAAATTATTACCGTAGGTTTAAAGAGTGTTGTTATATGTACGTTAGCCAAGATCCCGCATATGTTTCGCATTTTTTCAGTGGAGAAAAACAGCTCTGCCCACATAACCTGACACAAAAACAATAAAACTTGCAGTCTGACAAAACAGTTAGCTTAAACTTTACAAAAGAAATGTTTTTTAAAAAACATAAAATGGATTTGTCGCAATCTGCAGTCTCACCATTAGATGTCACTGTTTCTTACACACTGGACCTTTAAAACTGCATCACAAAAATTATCGGTACTGACTTGGTTTAATTTTTTTGGCCGCATCGTTAGCAAATATATACAAATCTGAAACGCGAAATACGTTTAGTTTTCTAAAATATAAGGAAATAAAAGCGTAGTTTGCTCCGCCCACAATTTGAGAATTAACTGTAATTTTTTTTCCTCATTAACGGAAACTAACGTTGGTTTATCTTAGAATAAAAAACTTTTCCTCAGTTCAGTCACGTCTTCATAACGAAGGAAACTTTAAAAGTTACGTTTAAAAAAAAAAAAGAAAAAGAAAAAAAAAAGCCAAAATGTTTTTAAACAAAAAAAGCAGAACATTTCAAACACCGAACAAACGTTATTTCATCGTTCACATTTGCATAAAGTTTTATATTGGTCCATCCATCTTCAACATTTATCAAACACCTTTTTTACCGTCATGAAAACAAAGAAGAAAAAGACGTTTGTCAACATGCGAGCGAAGAAAAGAGAAAACAGAAAGCACCCTTTACAAAATTAACGTAAAACGATAAAAATGACAATGAAGATGCTCGGGGAAAAATATACAAACTTTTCTCCTCATTTGTAGAAGCAATCACCAAAACTTTCACCCAAATATCACATTTTGGAAATTTTACAAAACATCAGGGCGTTAAAAAAAAATAATAATAATGATAGTAAAAAAAAAAAAAAGGTAGTAAAACTGTCAAATCACAGGAAACTTTGACTTTGACTGATAAAATGATTGAAAACAAAACAACAGCTAAATTGTGCATAATAACGTTCATTAGAATTATTAACAAACGGAAGATTACGGCGTCTGCCCAGTCCGACCTCGTGACCCTGTTCCGAATAAGAAAAATTGATTTCAGGTAAAATTATAAAAGTTTCATGAAAAAAAGGTTCATTAAAGGAATGGTTTGTGTTTTTTGAAAAAAATTATTTTAGCCGCTTAACAAAAAATCCACGTCAGTCTATGATGTCTTTAAGAACATGATCACATCCTTATCTCACTGTGACACACACTTATAACACACATACACACACCAAAGCCCACAGAGAAAATCAGTGATTTTAACATCACACACACACACAAACACAATTGTTGATCCACTGCTGCCTCCATCACTAAGTTCCACATTCAAAATTCTTCATTCCAATTTATTTCAGTGACACAAAGTGACCACACGAGGCAGCAGAGGAGCAGCAGCTAGTGGAGAACATAATTCTTAAGGTGTCATGACTTTCACTCACTCTCTCACACCAAAGTCCACAGAGAAAATCAGTGATTTTAGCTGCTGGTCCTCTGCTGCCTCGTGTGGTCACTTTGTGTCACTGAGGTTAATCTGAACAAAGAATTTCAAACACTTTAGTGCTAAAATAAGTCATTAGAAGTTAGTGATGGAGGCAGCAGAGTATCAGCAGCTCCTGTGTGTGTGTGTGACGTTAAATCACTGATTTACTCTCTGAGGTTTGGTGTGGGAGAGTGAGTGTGTGTGTGTGTGTGTGTGTGTGTGGGAGAGTGAACTTCAGATTCAGAGTCCCCGTTTAAAAGTGTCCACTCTCAAAAAACCTGAACTATCCCTTAAATGTGTGTGAGCCATCTCATCCACTATTCTATATCTGTGTTACTGTGTTTGTTTGGTTTTATTTAAAGAACGTTTTTCTCTATGAAAGTGAGTCAACACAAGTTGTGTGTTTCTCTGTTTGCATTTACAGTAAGAAAAGTGATTCTTTCTCTTAAAAAAGGTTTCAGGTAATAAAATAATGACTGGGTTAATGCTCATGTGTTGTTACGACACACTTAAATAACACATTCTGACACAAGTTCAAAAAGTAGCACTTCAGTAAAGACAAAATAAAACAAACAAAGACAAAGACATTGTCCACAGCGAGACTCGGTGCTCGCACTCGCACAGAGGACAAAAGAAGAAAAAAGAAAAACATTAAATAACAGAAATGATAAAGTAATTTAAAAATAAAAATCGCTCTTTTTCACGCAGAGAACGTCCTCAAAAGTTTCTCAGGAAGGCAAGTAAAGAAGCAGGAGTGTGTGTGTGTGTGTGTGTGTGTGTGTGTGTGTGTGTGGTAGACTGACTGACAGGTGCTGTGCAGGTGGGAGAGGGGGCGGGGCCTGTGGCTTCATCTCTTCCTGCGGCACGTGCGTTTGTGGTCGGCGTGCCAGTGCTCCTGCTGACACTTGATGGAGCAGTATGAGGTGTTCCAGCAGCAGTGGTACATCGCCTCCTCCTCGCAGTTATAACACTGCAACGACACCAGAGCGGCGGTGTTGTTACCACATACTCACACATGAAGAAGAAGAAGAGGGGGAAGAGGAGGAGACCATGACAGCGGAGATGTTTGTGTTGTTCTACTGTTTCTACGCAAACATCAGGTCCTTAAACGTCTTGTTTTTGTCAGTTTTATTGATTTCTTTGTCGTCTCAGTATACACTCTATATATGTATATATACACACACATACATATATATACATATATATATATACATATATACATACATACATACACATATATATGTACACATACATATACATACACACATATACATATATATATATATATATATATATATACATACATACATACATACAAACATACATACATACATACATACATATACACTCAGTATATATATTAACACACACTCAGAATATATACTCAGTATATATATATACTGAGTATATACCGTGCCTAACTGTGCCGAGGTGAGGCGAGTAGAGCCAGTGGAAATGCGCCATAAGTGTTCATAGTTAAGGTAGGGATGTGTCATGTGTGAACAGAAAGTGAACTCTGGTGCAGAACTCACCCATTGCTTCTTCTTAGTCTGGGAGATGAGCTGCTTGTGTTGAGCCACCAGCTTCTTCACCTCCTCCACCAGCTCTTCTTTACACTTGTCCTTCACCTGCTTACACTTCCTGTCCATCTCTGCCTGAGCGCCGGCCACGGCTTTACTCACCGCCTGTCGCTTCTCCTCCTCCATCTCTGCACGGAGCTGAAGTGAGAGAACATGTTTACGTTTAAAGGTTTAAAATCTGAGTCAAAACCTTCAAAGACCTGAGTCTTCATGTTTACGAGCAGAGTTTAAATCTGAGTCAGAACCTTCAAAGACTCTCTGAAGTCTGAGCTTAAAGTCAGAATTTCTGAATTTTTAATCACAGCATTCTGCCTTTTTTTCTCAGAATTCTAAATTTAATCTCAGAATTCCGATTTTCTGATTTTAATCTAAGAAATCTGAGATTAAAATCGGAATTTCCAATTTTATAATCTCAGCATTCCAACTTTTTTCTCAGAATTTTCACTTTAATCTCAGAATTCTGACTTCCTGATTTGAATCCTACTTTTTTTTTGCTTTCTTTCAAAAAATTTGTTTTACATGTGGCACTCAAACTCTCCTATAGCTTCTCGTGACATCGCACAACACAAACGACTTTGAACACAAACACGACACAAACGACTTTGAACACAAACACGACGCAAACGACTTTGAACACAACACAAGCGACTTTGAACACAACACAAGCGACTTTGAACACAAACACGACACAAACGACTTTAAACACAAACACGACACAAACAACTTTGAACACAAACGCGACACAAACAACTTTGAACACAAACGCAACACAAATGACTTTGAACACAAACACAACGCAACACAAACGACTTTAAACACTAACGACTTTGACCACAAACACAACACAACACAAACGACTTTGAACACAAACACAACACAAATTACTTTGAACACAAACAACTCTGTTGACTAAAGTGAAGCACACATACTGCCCCCTCACACGCGTATACTGCCCCCTCACACGTACTGCTCCTAATTGTAGGATGGGTCAAATGCAGAGAAACAATTTCCCTAAGGGGATTAATAAAGTATAAATCTTAAATCTTATACTGCCCACTCACACGTGTACACTGCCCCCTCACACGTGTACACTGCCCCCTCTGTTGACTAAAGTGAAGCACATGTGTATACTGCCCCCTCACACGTGTATACTGCCCCCTGTGTTGACTTAAGTGAAGCACACCTTCTCCAGAGCTTCCCTGACGACGCGCTCCGTCTCCCTCTTGTTGTCGGCCTTCATCATGTCCTTGACGTCGTTGAACACCTTGGTGTATTTCTCGTGGCACATGTTCTGACAGACGCTGTCACTGTTGGTCTGGGTGCCGCGGTGGAGCGTGCGCGGCGACCCGCCGCTCGCCTTCTTGGTCTGTGTGGACACGGACAGCTTCTCGGGCTGCTGCGGCGCCGAGGACACGGGAATCTCCTGGCTGGAGCTCACGGCCTCCATCTCCGGTTCTGGTTCCTGGTGGAAGAGGAAAGGACGATGTTAAATCAGACGCTGTGACCACACTCAAGACAAAATCTGTGCTCAGTTCTTATTCACACAGGGATTTTAAGACTTTAATCAACTCCAGCAGAACATTTACAGGTCGACTTTTTCCTCCATTTGATGAAATAAACTGTGCCGTGATGAAATAAAACAGACGTTTTCTATCTTACTACATATATAGATATATACATACTACAGATGGCTCTATATCACTTATTTTAGTGTACCATAGTCATTTTACAGAAAGGCTCAATTAGTGATTGAAAAACACTAATCTACATTATCTGACCCAAACATCTAATGGATTATAAAAAGAATCCCGAATTGCAGTTTTATTTTATACAATTTAAACAACAAAGCAGTTTCAAAGACACAATTTTCAAAATGTGCAACAAAAATTCTTCTCCCATAAAAGGTAAAAAGGCAACAGCAAACTTACACTGGCTTCTTCTTTGGGCTCGAGCATCTGAGTCCGACGGCTCTTCTTTGCTTTGGGCTCCTGACTGCCTTTGAGCTGCAGAACAACAACAACACCACAAGGTAAAGTTTAGTCACGAGTAAAACAAGTAACAAGACAGAGAAATCAATAGAACACACTTAAAATGCAGGACTACATGCTTTATTAATATTTATAATATATATTCCTGATGTGAGATTTTAACCAATGATTGAAAATCAATAAAACTATAATGCTCAATGTGGCAAATCAGTCACTAGATGGCATCATTGAGTTCTGTTCCCTGTTGGAAACGTCTGTCAGATAAAGACGTGAACATGTTCTTAGGATTTAAACGATCCACTGCTGCCTCCATCACTAAGTTCTAATGACTTATTTTGTCTGTTCAGTGTTTGAAATCCAACGTTCACATTGACCTCAGTGACACAAAGTGACCACATGAGGCAGCAGAGGACCAGCAGCTCCTGTGTCGCCGCAGATAAAAATCACTGGCCGTTTCTCAATACTCAAGTAAGCAAGTGTGTATTGTTCTGCTGTTTGAATGGTGGCTGGCGCCAAGTGCTGCAGCCTCATTAGCGCCACCTACAGTGTTGATAAATGAACATATGAAATACTTTTAATAAATGCATATATATTGTTCTTATTTTCACATTTTAAATATTTAACTTCATTTATTAATTTATTTCTATTAAAATATACAATACAAATAATATAATGTGGAAAATAGATATATTACAGCATTGTAGAGTAGTACATATATATGTACTACTATAACGCGTACAAATATATACTACGATACATATCTAATATTTACATATATTTAAATACATATACAATGACTGTGTGACTTTAATATAAATCTAAAATTCAATGTTAAAATAAATAAAACATTAATAACATACAAACTTTGAAACTGTCAGGTCAAAACATTTCCATTTTCCATTAAAAACTAAATAACACGTCAACAACAAATCTATGGATCACACCAAGCATCTAATGACAGCGACGTCATCATTTCATCAGGACAGGCCGAGATAACGCTGCTGTGACGGGCACAGTGAGCGCCGAGCGTCCGCAGAGGCGGAGCTTATCATACTATAAACACTGGAACTACTATAAATACGTCATATCTTAATACACAAACCACATGTTTGAATTCTAAATGACTAATTTCTCGCCTCAAATGATGTTAAAACTGCGTTCATGATTTATATTTCTATTATCTGGGCAGAGCGAGAACACTTCCAGGTTTGAGAACCGTACTTGCTGTTTGCTTACTTGAGAATTGGAACAGCATTTGGACTGAGACTCATGACGTTTTCACAAGTACGGGAGTACACACAAGTATGGATATTGAGAAACGGCCACTGACTTTCTCTCTGAGGTTTGGTGTGTGAGAGTGAGTAATTACAAACTTCAGTTTCCTGTTGTAAAGTGTATCTCACAGTGAAGATAAAGACGTGCTCATAGCCAGTTTTCTGGGTCTCACTTACATGTCGGACCTGCTCATTGCTCGTGGACGAGATGCTGGACTCGGCTTCTTCTGTCCGCTCCAGTCTGTCTGTCCTCATGCTGCTGCCCTCCTCTTCCTCCTCTTCCTCCCCTTCTTCCTCCTGCTGTTGCTGCTGCCGCAGGCTCTCTCTGTGTGGCGGGCTGCTGCTGTCCTCCGTCTTTGTCTTCCAGTAGCGTCCCTCCTTCAGGAAGCGTTGGTAAACCTCGAGCTCCTCGCACGCCTTCTTCCAGCCGCTGCTGCGCTTCACCTGCAGCTGCTGGATGCTCACCTTGATGTCCTGGATGTTGTCTGCGGGTATCCACGCTCTGGAGGAGGAGACAAGGACAAAATAAAACTGGCCCCGTTTGGCTGAGTAGGTACTGCAGGTCGGCCGTGACACGCCATAAAAATTAATAAAAGGAAATTTCCCGTTTTTCTTTAAAAAAAGTAAAGCAATTCTGATTCAATTCCGACTTCCTGGCTTTAATCTCAGAATTCCGACTTCTTGACTTTAATCTCAGAGTTCTGACTTCTTGATTTTAATCTCAGAATTCCGACTTCTTGGCTTTAATCTCAGAGTTCTGACTTCCTGGCTTTAATATCAGAATTCCGATTTCCTGGCTTTAATCTCAGAATTCCAACTTCTTGACTTTAATCTCAGAGTTCTGACTTCTTGACTTTAATCTCAGAATTCCGATTTCCTGGCTTTAATCTCAGAGTTCTGACTTCCTGATTTTAAATCTCAGAATTCCGATTTCCTGGCTTTATTCTCTGAATTCCGACTTCTTGACTTTAATCTCAGAGTTCTGACTTCCTGGCTTTAATATCAGAATTCCGATTTCCTGGCTTTAATCTCAGAATTCCAACTTCTTGACTTTAATCTCAGAGTTCTGACTTCCTGATTTTAATCTCAGAATTCCGATTTCCTGGCTTTAATCTCTGAATTCCGATTTCCTGGCTTTAATCTCTGAATTCCGATTTCTTGATTTTAATCTCAGAGTTCTGACTTCCTGATTTTAATCTCAGAATTCCAATTTCTTGACTTTAATCCCAGAGTTCTGACTTCTTGATTTTAATCTCGGAATTCTCCTTGCTTTTAAAAACTAGTAATTCTGATTAAAATCAATGGTACCTGCTGTATGTAGGCTGTACAGAGATTAGATCAGCAGAAGCCTGGTCTATGATTTAAATGTTATTTTCTGCCTGTTTTGTGAGATAAATCCTATTTAAGGTTTTCCAGAGAATTTTAAAGCAGAGTAAAAACACTCTCCATGTCCACTACTGTTTCCAAATTAGACCCTGATGAATGAATGAATGAATGAATCCTGCTCTTACAGTACTCATGTCCCACCTCTGATGCTGGTGTCCAAAGAAGCGCACGTCCACCTGGTTGTCCTCCCTCTGCAGGACTTTGGCCGGCCAGTAACCAAATCCTTTCATCTTGGCCCAGACCAGGTCGTGAGTGGGACTCTGCCGAGGAAACAAAGAAACGGAACAAAAGTTATCTTAATTTTCAGCTTTTTATTTGCTCCATAACCTGAACTGAATCATGTTGGTTTGTGGACAAAAAAAGAGACACTTTTGGGAAACATTGATCAGCCTTTTTCAACTTTTTCTGGACTAAACAAGTATTTGAGTAATAGGTAAAATGAAAGGTGAAACTGCAGCCGTGGGCTGTACTCACACAAGGGTAACAGAACCAGTTGTCGGGCCGAGCGTTGGACAGGTAGAAACAGGTCTTACACAACAACAATTCGTTCAGCTGGAAAAAGAAAAGAGAGGGAAAGAGAATTCATCCACAGAGATTTCATAAATATAATCTGTGTGAGGTCAAGGGGAAGCTGAGATACCTCGTGACACGTGTCGCTGAAGAGCAACCGCGCGATCTCCGCCTGGTCGCTGTGAACTGAAACAACTCAGACTCAGCATGTTTCACAAGTTTAATGTATGGAGTAAAAATGTCTTCATTAAAAGCTGAACACTCCATCATTCTCATCAAACACTAACATGTTTTCAATAAGGTTTGAAAAAGTCCACTCACCTCCGTACAAAATGGAAGTGTTGTGAACAATGAGCTGAGCGTCTGCTTTGAACTCGTCGAAGCTTTTATACTTTCCTTCAGCCAGGTTCTGACAGAACACAGAGAACATGCACAGAGAGTACAGCACCAGCAGAGGGCAGCACACTTTACTCGCAGTCAATCATCGCTGAGAAGTTTGACTCTTACCTCATGGATGTTGTTGACGTCCAGTGCCGTGTGGATGAGTCGTCTGTACATGGGATGTTTAATGTCTTTGCCTTTCTTGTTCAGATCCACAGCCTGTGATTAAACAATTTTTAATTTTTCAGCTTCTTTAATGTGAATATTTTCTACTTTCTGTAATTTTTCAGCTTCTTTAATGTGAATATTTTCTACCTTGTGTCATTTTTCAGTTTCTTAAATGTGAATAATTTCTACTTTCTGTCATTGTTCAGCTTATTACAGTGGATGTGAATATTTTCTAACTTCTGACATTTTTCAGCTTCTTAAATGTGAATATTTTCTACCTTCTGTCATTTTCCAGTTCCTTAAATGTGAATATTTTCTTTCTGTCATTTTTCAGTTTCTTAAATGTGAATATTCTCTACTTTCTGTCATTGTTCAGCTTCTTAAATGTGAATATTTTCTACTTTCTGTAATTTTTTAGCTTCTTGAATGTGAATATTTTCTACCTTCTGTCATTTTCCAGTTCCTTAAATGTGAATATTTTCTACTTTCTGTCATTTTTCTGTTTCTTAAATGTGAATATTTTCTATTTCTGTCATTTTTCAGCTTCTTAAATGTGAATATTCTCTACTTTCTGTCATTTTCCAGTTCCTTAAATGTAAATATTTTTCACTTTCTGTAATTTTTCAGCTTCTTAAATGTCAATATTTTCTACTTTCTGACATTTTTCAGCTTCTTAAATGTGAATATTTTCTACTTTCTGTCATTTTTCAGTTTCTTAAATGTGAATATTTTCTATTTCTGTCATTTTTCAGTTTCTTAAATGTGAATATTCTCTACTTTCTGTCATTGCTCAGCTTCTTAAATGTGAATATTTTCTACCTTCTGTCATTTTCAGCTTCTTAAATGTGAATATTTTCTACCTTCTGTCATTTTCAGCTTCTTTAATGTGAATATTTTCTACCTTCTGTCATTTTTCAGCTTCTTAAATGTGAATATTTTCTACTTTCTGTCATTTTTCAGTTTCTTAAATGTGAATATTTTCTACTTTCTGTAATTTTTCAGCTTCTTAAATGTAAATATTTGCCACTTTCTGTCATTTTCAGCTTCTTAAATGTAAATATTTTTCACTTTCTGTCATTTTTCAGCTTCTTAAATGTGAATATTTTCTACTTTCTGTAATTTTTTAGCTTCTTAAATGTGAATATTTTCTACCTTCTGTCATTTTCCAGTTCCTTAAATGTGAATATTTTCTACTTTCTGTCATTTTTCAGTTTCTTAAATGTGAATATTTTCTACTTTCTGTCATGTTCAGCTTCTTTAATGTGAATATTTTCTAATTTCTGACATTTTTCAGCTTCTTTAATGTGAATATTTTCTAATTTCTGACATTTTTCAGCTTATTACAGTGAATGTGAATAATTTCTACTTTCTGACATTTTTCAGCTTCTTAAATGTGAATATTTTCTACTTTCTGTCATTTTTCAGCTTCTTAAATGTGAATATTTTCTACTTTCTGTCATTTTCCAGTTCCTTAAATGTAAATATTTTTCAGCTTCTTAAATGTCAATATTTTCTACTTTCTGACATTTTTCAGCTTCTTAAATGTGAATATTTTCTACTTTCTGTCATTTTTCAGTTTCTTAAATGTGAATATTTTCTATTTCTGTCATTTTTCAGCTTCTTAAATGTGAATATTTTCTACTTTCTGTCATTTTCAGCAACTTAAATGTAAATACTTTTCCCTTTCTGTCATTTTTCAGCTTCTTAAATGTGAATATCTTCTACATTCTGTCATTTCTCAGCTTCTTAAATGTGAATATTTTTTACTTTCTGTCATTTTTCAGCTTCTTAAATGTGAATATTTTCTCCATAAAACGAAGAAATCATTCAAACTGACATTTTGGTTTGTGGATCTGTGACCTGTGACGTAAGATCATTCGCAGGATTGATCTACATTTTCTGGACCCAACAGTGACTAGATTAATGGTAGAAAATAATGATGCTCGTGAAGACATGAGGAAGGAAGAATAAATGTGTTGTGGTTCTCACCCTCTCCTTCATTCGCTGGACGATAAAACGCAGGTATTTACTCATTTCCTGTTTGTTCAGGTTCTTCTTTTTACTGCCCTGCAGGAGAGAACAAAAGGATCAGAACCAGAGCAGCTCCTGACTGGACCTCATCACCCGAGCTGGGCTCCAACATCTGGTACCTTTACTGTTTCCACCTGAACCACGTTGGGGCACAGCCCACACTCACGCCTACCGAGTAAAGGTTCTGTTCTCAGTCGAAACGCAAGCCTGACCCCGCCTGTACCATGACGGACAGGCGGCACTCAACCACCTACCCTGCAGACGACACACTGCCACTGCGAGCCTCCGTCCCGGGGCTTGCACTCGTCCGACAGACACTTGAGGTGATAGACTCGGAAGCAGTTGTCGCACATGAGGACGTCGCCCGGTAGGTGACAGTCGAAGCAGTACCAGTCGTGGCTCTCCGCCTCCCAGTCCTGCAGCCAAGACACAGCAGAGCACAAAGTTTGGGTGACACCACCCCCTCCGGCCCGCCAGCCACAGCAGGTGGAGGACAGAAAACATACTCTCCGTCCTCCGCTAAGAGGCGCAGCTGGAGGTGCGACAGGTTCAGGAGAAAGACGGGGTTAGAGTAGCCAGTATAATAACATGCAAGGAACGTCTAATCCTTAGAGATTTAGGCGCAATGGGGGTTGGGTCCCTTGCTCAGGTACCACAGCCGGTTTGTAGGGATTCAAACCAGCAACAGTTGGCTGCCCCATGTCCTCAATAAGGAATGCAAGAGAAATCCAGGTATTATTGGCTCCTACTTGATTTTCACTCAACTGTTCGCAGAGTCATTTTCAGTGTGTTTTCTATTGCTTTTCATAATATTTCAAACATCTTGTCTTCAGTTTCTCACACATACACACACACAGCAGTGCTCTCTCATCGAGTTAAGGCCACAGACAAAACATTAGAAGTCCAACACTCCTCCCACTCACAGTCTGCGTCCTCCCTGATCTTTCCTCCATGTGGTGAAACTAAACCTCCAAACTGCCCGGCAGGTTCTGGGAAAAAAACCTTTTCCAGGTACTTCATGACTCTGTGGGAATCATGCACCTCATGTGCTTTTGGTGGGTGGAGCCAAGTGTCAATCAAGAGATTGGTGCGATGAAAATTGATATAATCTGAATAATCTGTTGTAAAAGAGGCATTTATACCTTATTTCAGGGCAAAAACATTATGCATCCTTTTAGATGAGAACAATGACTGAGTTATGGTCTAGTCCCATTCATTCAGATGTGAGACTTGTTTTAAAGGTCTGAGATAGGTGCCCAAAGGTGGCAAAACTTTACCTGAAGGACTTTGACTTGATTCACGTCAGTTCTTAATGCTACAATTTATTTTGTAAAGTTTGGAGTGGATTAAAGTCAAGTTCGGGACAAAAGTAAACCAGAGAAATAAGAGTATTTTTCCACACCTCGTTTTCAAATTAAAAAACACAGACAACATGGGTTTTGCACCACACAATGTGAAGGAGTGACCGTGGTCACATCACGCTCTCACTCCCAAGGTTCACCCGGGGACAAAGAGTCCGAGTACACTGCGACATCTGTGTTTGCATAATCCCAAATGTACCAAAGGTATAAATGAAAACTCTTCTTTTTGGGAGAGTAACACACTCTTCTTCAGAATAGAAAGAAGGATCGTCTGCGACGTCACAAGCCACTGCTGACTATACTCGGACGAGCTCTCTGACACCCGAGGACACGGCATCTGTCAGTAGGACAAATGTGTCCCAAACACAACAGATGTGTATATATTACTACAGTGAGTTTACAGAGCAAAGCTTGAGAACTAGGAAGCTTAAAGACAAAAGACGGAGACATGAACAAAAGGCATAAGAACATTACTGCAGACATTCCAGGTATTCTGAGACATATTTTCTGATGACTTTTCTCCACAAACAACTTCAGCTCAACAACAATTACAGAATACATTATTGCTTGGTCCAAGTCAGACTTTTAAAACCCCCAAAAAATGTCCAAACATCAGACACAGATCGTCTTTTTGGTACAAATGTGTCTGTGTTGTCTTGTTCTACCAGTTATTGACACCTGCGACTTCTACTACAGTTATTTCCTCAACTACCTCAATATTCCATTCGATTACAACACTTACAACAATTCTAAACAGGGTTCCCAAAAGACTTTCTAGAACTAATTCTCTCAAACTCAAGGACAGAATGTGCTGACACAGCTTAACATGAGAGGACAACTTGTAATCTTCATCCATGGCATCCACTTTTATTGATTTGCAGCATGCTCTGCATCTGGACACATGATTGTCCTTGGACCTCAGTCATAGTTAGTCTTCTCATTTTCTTTGGTCAATTGCTAGTCTCTCTTGGCTTAACTTTACTCGCTCATTGTTCTGCACAGAATCTCACGTCAACAGCAGAGAGAGAGAAAGTGGACAGTGTCCACAACACCGTTTGGGAAAGTAAAAATCTCCAGAAAACCACTTAAGCTTGGTCATGTCAGACTTTTAAAACAGACACAAATTGTCATCCTGTTGTAACGGTCTTGACGCCTGCTACTTCTACTACAGTTAGATCTTTAACCGAGACCTGAGCGTGGAGGTAATCTTTAGGTACCTCAAGATTCCATTCCATTACAATACAATTACAATAATACCATTCTAAACAGGGTTCCCAAGGACTTTCCAGGACCCTCAAACTCAAGGACTGAATGTGCTAACACAGCTTAACTGTATCTGGACCTGTGATTGTCGTTGGGATCTTGGTCAACATCAGTCTTTGTCATTAGAGCGAGTAACGCTAGTCTCTCTTGTTTTAACTTTAGTCACTCATTGTTCTGCACGGAATCTCACATCAACGATGGCAAGAGACAGTGGACAGTGTCCACAACACCGCTAGTGATTATGACTCCACGTTTGTCCTGCGTCGGCCTCGTCTACGTACATCAAGCAACACAGGGCATGAAACAGGAGGTGGCGTCGTAAAAAACAAGGAAGACTTTCGCCTAAATATCAACTGAACTTCTGTCTTCTTTCACGCTAAATTCACAAGATAAAAACATTTAACACGGGGGGTTTGAAGAGGAGTCGTCAGTGTCGAGCCGAGACTCATCACAGAGCAGCATGTGGCTTCTACAACGTTTTATCTGCAGTGACATACATCACACTGCACGTCATCTGCTGCAGATCCCACAAAAACATGACTTTCTATACTTTATATCACACCAGATATCACCATGTGTCCTAAACAATCCTATTTTTACTCTTTCAATGGTATTTTAACACAAACACAATAATTATTTTACTATTTCAATGATACTTTGAAATCTAAAACATTAGATTTTAACATTGAAACAACCTGTTTAGTATATCAATGGTACCTTCAAAAGAAAAGGCTTTTTTCCTCACTAACTAACTGAAACGTGATTTCTAAGTTTGAAAAACGAATCACTAAGGAACGTAAGGAACAGTGAAAACAATGTTTGAATACAGAAGTTCAAAACTGATAAAGTGTATGATTATTTTAATCATCGCGCACCGTCACAAGTGTTCTTTTAAAAAAAACTGGATTTACTCCAGTCTAAAAACCCTGGCAGTGAACATTTTGTGAAGGTTGAGTAAATGCTGTGGTTATTCATTAGAGGATTTGACCTCTGTGAGGTCAACACAAAAACACACAACAGAACACATGCCAGCTGGACTGAGACCAGCTTTACTCTTCTACACTGCAGTGGCTCCTTGTAGATTTGGAAAAACAACAACAATGTGTTTACTTTTATTTTATTTCTATATCTTTGTAGAGAGGAAGGCGTGAATAAAAGTGTTTTGCTATTTTGTGCGTCACATCCAACATCTACGTCAAATGCGATATTGAATAAACTACATAAAATCAGTTTTATTTACTTCAAAGTAGTATTTTTTCTACACTATATGGTACAAACAGCACATTTTTCTTTTTGTAGTTCTTAAACTACATAAATGCGACAAACTTTCAGTTTTTTTGGGTGGAGAAGGAACCAAAGTGACTCTTTTCATTCTAAAAGGTTTCAGACCCCACTGGTCTAGCATATCCAAGGTGCTGTAGCTGCTGCAGATGCCTCTTTTAAAATCACTCAGAAGAGGGCCTTCTGCTGGACCCTAAGAGGTACTACTACTTCAACAGGTAGTTGTGGGACTTTGGACACGCCCGAGTTAAAAAGACTTAAAAATCCTGAAAACATGCGTTAATCTCAGTCAGCCACAATCAAATCCCAGAGTGATTTCTCACAGAGAGGTGTTAGTTTGGGGGGGGGGGGGGGGGGAAACAAACAAACAAACATGGTGAATTTGAAAGTAACAAAGCAGCCCTTACCTTACTGCCCTCTGCTTTCGGGTCCTGTGATTGCAAGTGATTCAGAGAGTTGTGTTTAAAAAGTGCTGTTTGTTTTTAAAATGACCTGAGCTCCACTGGACACTTGTCCTCAGAGACCAGTTTGTACTAACATGTAGAATTCAGCCACCAAGGGGCGACTCCGCTGGTTGCAAAAAGAACTCAAGTTTGCAGGGAGGTGAAAAAAGTATTGGTTCATGTTTTCCTCAGGAGATAATCTGGTCTCAGTCCCAAACCTACAACTACGTTCCCGTTTGATTGACAGCCAGCGTTGGGAGTTCATCTTTAATTCCTGAGATTGAAAAAGGAGTTTGTTTTTCAACCTTGAGATTGAAGCGGGAGTTTATCTTTAATCCCTGAGATTGAAAAGGGAGTTTGTTTTTAATTCCTGAGAGTGACACGGGAGTTTGTTTTTAATCCCTGAGAGTGAGACAGGAGTTTGTTTTTAATCCCTGAGAGTGAGACGGGAGTTTGTTTTTAATCCCTGAGAGTGAGACGGGAGTGTGTTTTTAATCCCTGAGAGTGAGACAGGAGTTTGTTTTGCAACCAGAGGTCTACCTCCACTTTGATACACAGTGTGTTTTTGTGTTGTTGGTGTTGACGATGCGAGCGTACCATCTCCTCTCCAGGCAGCCAGTAACCTTCCTGCTCGATGCCGGCCTTGGAGCCTTTGCAGCCGACAGTGAGCGTCTCCACCACCAGGCCGTCTTTCACGGCCAGGCTCAGCTGGCGGGCGGTCTCTTTGGGGTGCATGCCAAACACGCGGCTCAGGTACCTGCACAGGTCGGAAACAGAAAGACCATTAAAAAAAACAGACAAAAAACTCACAACAACGTTGAAAAACAACACAGCGATCTTACTTTGAAATCCTGTCCATGTTTGCGATTTGTTTCTGGTTGCGTATGACCTCGATGGCCGCCCACACGTACTGGACCACCTTGGGGTCGGCCAGCCTCTTCTTTAACACACGTGACATGATTTCCTTATTCATCTCTTACAACTGAGGGGAAAAATACAATTTACCGCTTTAACAAAGAAGCACAGGAGGAAACAAGACGTGATAGGGATTGTGTGAATTCATACGACGTTCTGAGCAGCACCTTGAAAAGGTGAAAGATCGGCATCACAATCTTATAAAGGTTATAATTCACATTCTATTGATATTTAGGTTTGCTCTCCCTCACTTTGCGTTGTGGTTTTTTGTTTGTGGGCGGTCCTTAGGAAGCTGCCTCCTGATTGGCTACTGAATTTTGGAGCGACAGCTCAATGGACCAGAAGTTGTCACAGGCTTGGAGTCGCTGTCCGCCTGGAACTCGTTCCCCATCAACATCCGACAAATAATTGTAAATACCTAACGTTTAGAATGTGACAAACGTTAGACATTGACAATTATTTTGTTGGATGTCAACGAGGAAAACTTAGCAAAGAACAAGTGTATTTTCAAACAATAAAATACAATATTTTTGAATGATTAAATCAATATTTTATTTGCTTCTTAAAGTGTTATTTGCTGCATGAAAAGTGTTTGAAATATTGAAACAAATCTAATTCCAAAGACTTCACAAATCGTAGACGCAAAAATGTCCACATTATATTAGTTATTTTTCCAGATAAAATCTGATGCAGGTTTGGATGATTTTCTATCTTACATTCATTATTATTTTTTACTTTCTGTGCTCTAAAAAGGTTCCATGGTTCCTGTATTAGGTAATATCATGACGACAACATTTTAAAGCCTGAAGGAAGGAATAGCATCAACTACTAATGTAAAAATCTCTTGAGGAAAGAGCAAGTTAGTAATCTGAAAGGAATTCAGAGAACGAAAAAGATGAATGTCTGACTAACATGGATAGCCCGTGGCCGTAGGAAAGGGAACTTGACTTGTAACCGGAAGGTCGCCGGTTCAAATCCCCACCCAGCCAAAAAGGGCTGGGGTACCCCTGAGCAAGGTACCCAACTCCCAATGCTCCCAGGGCGCTACTCAGTGTGGCAGCCCACTGCTCCTAATTCTAGGATGGGTCAAAATGCAGAGGAATACTTTCCCTCAGGGGATTAATAAAATTAAACTTTATAATGTACTTCTCAACCCAGTTCTTGGGTGCTTCAAATGCTTCAAAGGATATGTCTTTGAAGCATTTATCCTGGTTATTCCAAATATAACACGTGTGTGTGAGCTGAGGGAGTTTAATGGTCTCCCGGGATAAACAAAGAGACGTCACCACGCTCTTGCTGCTTGTTGTCAGGAACTTGACAACTCCTCTGAGCCAAACAACAACAAGAAAACATCCTCATCATAATGTCGTTTTTAAAGAGTCCAGCCTGACACGCTAATATTCACGGTTAACCCGCTCACAGCGCCTAAGTTGACGCGTTTACAAAGCGACAACACAGTCTACTAACACTGCAAGACAGTGACACAAAACCACCAGTGACTAATTCACTTCAAACTTGTACATTTAGCAACAAAAGAGGCAGCGGTGGAGGGCCACGACCACTGCCGCTTCATGAGCCCACTCTCTTTAGCAGGCAAGCTAACATCCAAAGCAAGGCTAGCAGATACAAAGGAGCGGGTTTCACTTCATCTACGTGACAGGTTCGGATCGAATAACATGATGTGATCAAAGAGTCGTTTATAACCGAAATGCCAGAACAAACACTGAAACGTATCAAATTCCAACGCGGTGTAGTCGTCCTGTTAGCGCGGCTAGCAGGTTGCTACGTCGCTAACCTAAGCTGTCAGGCTGCACGAACTTCGCCAAGTTGTCAGCGAACACACGCGAACATTAATGGTCAAAACGAAGAACCGTGTGTGTGTAGGGAGCACACATGCGGAGCTCCGTCCGCCGACAAAACAGCACACAGACGAGACGACGTAGACACTTAACTGTGGGCTCGTTTGTTTTGGAGGGCGCCATGTTCACGGTCCTCCATCACGGGACAGCAGAGAGCGGCTAAGCTAACGGTGCTAGCTGGCTAACAAGCCCCAGTGATGCCATCTATTTTTTAAGAAACACCCGAACAAGAGCTCACTCACCTCGGCTACAGAGCCACCGACACACAGCACTGAGGATGAGAAACGAGGGCCCTCACACCAGTGTCGGAGGAGGATGAGCTGCAGCGGCTGCGGCGCTGGGCTGAGAGGTAAACACAGACAGCGCCAGCCAAGCAGAGCCGAGGAGGAGATGAACCCTGGCGGTGAATGTCATGTACTGCACCGAGGATTTCCCACTGTTTATTTTTTTTAATAAATACAAAACTTTATTTATACACGACAATGCACAAAGAAAACCTACGGAAGAGCATTAGGGTCACATGTAAAAACCGGTTTTGAAAGAAAGTAGAACAATTAAAATAAATCAATATAACAGCATGAATTCAGCAATTAAAATACTGAGGAAAACAAAGTCAGAATTCTGAGATTAAAATTCGGAGGAAAGCAAAATCAGAATTATGAGATTAAAGTCCAAAATCCGTCCATTTTTTGAGGCATTTCAAATTAAGTCGAAGCATTGGGGTTTACAGCAGTGGTTCCCAAAGAGTGGGACGTTTCCCAACCTGCAGATTTATGTGTAAATAAAATTCATAATTATTTTAGTTTTACAGATATGGGGGCTAATGAGGCGTTCATGGCGGTGAACTTATTAATACATTAGGTCAACAAAAATAATCATTACCATTTTGTTTTTAAAATATTTATTTATATATATAGGGCTGCAGCAAGTGATTATTAATACTAGTTTGGTCAAGAAAATGTCAGAAAATCTTGAAAATGTCAGTCATGGTTTTGAAACGATGTTTCTCAAACTAAAAATTATTTCTGTTTTATGGAGCAAAGAATGCAGAAAATATTCTTTTAAGAAGCTGAAGAATCCCAGAAACTGGTTTCAATGAATAAAAACAAACATTCAAACCAACAAATCCATTATCAAAAATAGTTGACCATTAATTAATAATTGATTAATCGTTGTAGCCCTATGTATATTTGACTTAATTCTCAAGTTAACCATTTATTAGCTTTTCACTAAACTTAAAATGTTAAATAGTAACTAACCATCTTTTCTTTCTTTTTTTTGTCTTTTATACTTACACTTTCACTTAAGTGTTGCTCTGTGTTACCTCATAAGTACCTGACTTACAAGGAAGGACAATTTAAATGCTGGACAATAATTTAACTACCCCTGATGTCTTTCTTGATGTGAGGGCACTCTTATTTCTGTATGTTTATGTAATTGGAAAAAATGTGAAAACTCAATAAAGATAATGTTGGAAAAAAAAATAGTAACTAACCAGCACTCTATTTGACTGATTTTATACATTTAACTGCCAATGGGTCAATGAAGAAAACAGATGAATTAACAACCATGTTTTTTTAGCAAACAATCGTTAAACTTTTAAAAACACATAAAGCAGATGAACCACAAGGAGCCGAAATTAAAGCAGAGTGCAAGTTTATTTTAGCTTACAGTAAATATAATCACAATATATCACAGCATCAGACGTGTTTTCTTCTTGTAACTGAACGTTTAATTAGCTTTAGTAACAAATCTCAATCTGAACAATGGTTTGAACTGAAATAACACAAATATGTGATGAAGTGAAAGAGTTGTTTTCACATTGACTGTTGGCTCACTGCTGAATAAAGGATGAAGGATTATTAAGGATAATGGCGCCCTCTTGTGGTTTGTACATGGCTCAGATTTCACCCGTTCCTTCACAAAAACACCGAAACAGTTGAAAAGAAAAAGCGTCTTCTAAACTTCTTCTGACTGAACCTTAATCTACCCCCCCGCATATATATATATATATGCATACACACACACACACACACATATGTATACACACACGTATGCATATATATATATATATATATATATAGATATGTGTATATAAAGTTGTAATATTATGAGAATAAAGTACTAATATTAAAAAGCTTGTATTTCTCAGCATTTTTATTGACCGTGTGTGTGTGAAAACAAACATGGCTGCCAACAGCACAGTGACAGAGATATTTTCCATATTATAGTTGTTATATTGTATATACGACTGTCGATCGACTGAAGTCAAAGGTGTGGAGCAGTTTTTCCACGAGTCCTTTAAGTCTCGATAAATTCTATATCGACTCGATAATGAGTCAAACCTGGGATGGATGAAGTTTCCAAACGTCTGTTTTTGTCCACACAATTAATCAGTTTGAATGATTACTATGATATTCACAATTAAGAAGCTGAAAAATGACATGGTATATGGTAATGGTATTAATTCTGTAAAAAAAAACTAAATTGATGACTCGTTGCTGCCCAATAAACAAACATCTCTGATGCAGTACATTCATTTTTAGCTTTCACTAAATACTTTATAAACATTGTCGAAAGGAACAAATATCAACATTAAATACAGGTGTGTATGTAAGGTGAAAGAAAAAAAACCACTCACTGCCATAAAAACTTAATAAATCCTCATGAAAGTAAACATCCACTCGAGTCGCAGTCAGTACATCCTGTCGTTGACCTCTGACCTTTGCCAGTATCTCCGAGGCTGGAGGTCGATGCTGGACGAGTGTGTAGATGGACTGAGGAGAACCTGGTCTGGATTGTGGGTCAGGCTTAAATGAACTCAGCTGTGCTTCCAGGGCACATAAGAGGAAACCCAAGTCCAGCATAGAGAGGCTCAGTGAACGTGGTGTGGACTCTGTGGATCAGAGTCATGGTGTCAGAGACGTCGTAGAAGGACAGAAAACCTTCAACGTGGTCCAGGAAAACTCCCACTCTGGAGGTCGAACCCAACCCAACTTGATCTTTATGATGGTCATGGCTAAACACATAGCTGTGCTCAAAACAAGTCAAAGACCAGGATCTGTCATTGTTTCCAAAATTAAGATGAGAACCAGTGACGTCACTGTATGCCACTGCGATATCAACCAGCTCCGCCTTCTTCTCAACCTCCCAGTAACAGCGTCCGCTCAGACTCTCTTTACTCAGGACCTGCCAACTGAGAGAGAATCTGAGTGGATGAGGAGGCGGAGCCTGACGCTCTCTCACTAAAGTCACTTTCCTGTTTCTCTTAGATAAGATCAGAAACTCGTGAGCTGTGTTTGGATCCAGTGTGAGTTTCCTTGAATGTGTGAGGAACTCAGCTCTGCTCTTTGGTTCTGGTTGTGGCATTACGACGTCCACAGGAGTCTCAGTCAGGACGTCCTGGAGTTGACCTCTGACCTTTGCCACAGCTGCCGTCACGTCCTCAAAGTATCCATGAGCTTGGACGTTGATGGTGGGCGGGTTTACGGATGGACTGAGCGCCGCCGGTGGGAAGGCGTGGAGGACACCAAGGAGAAACTGGGTGTGATCCTCGTTCAGCAAGTGCTGCTCCAGATCCCTTTGCATATTCTTCAGCTTCCAGGTCTCCCGCTGCAGCTTCCTCTGATTGTCTTTGATAAGTCTCACTTCAATTCTCTGCTTGTATCGGATCTGCTGCGTCACCTCAGAGCTTCTTATCTGCAGGAGCTTCGTCAGCTCAGTGAAGGTCCTCTCGCTGTCCTCCACTGCTTCGTCAGCAGAGAGATTAACGTTCTTCACCTCCTGATCCAGCACCTTCTCATGTTCCTTTATGTCCTGGAGTCTCTTCTGGAGACTCAGATCCAGCTCTCTCTGCTTGTGCGTCCTCGCTGCTGCAGCTGAGACCATGTCGTGGTCTTTATGTTCTTCCAGAGAGCAATGATAACAGATGCACTGCTGATCAGTGCGACAGAACATCTTCATCACCTCGTCATGATGAGGGCAGATGTTCTGCTGGAGGTTCTCACAGGGCTCAGCCAGCTTGTGTTTCTTTAGTGCAGGTGACTGATGATGAGGCTGGAGATGTTCCTCACAGAAAGAGGCCAAACAAACCAAACAGGACTTGACAGCTCTACGTTTCCAGCGGCCAGTGCAGACGTCACAGGCCACATCTTCATCTCCAACATACAAGTCACAGACAGGAGCAGCGTGAACCTCAGTCTTCTTCAGCTCCTCCACTAAATCTGTTAACATGGTGTTTTTCATGAGTTCAGGTCTCTGCGTGAAGGTCTTTCTACACTGAGGACAGCTGGAGATCGTCCTCCCATCCCAGTAGGTCTTGATACAGTCCAGACAGAAGTTGTGTCCACAGGGAGTCGTCGCTGGATTCTTCAGAAGCTCCAGACAGATCGGACAAGAGAAGTTTTCTGAGCGCAGCTGAACGCCTTTTTGCGCCATTTCAGGAAGAGCAGCAGCCTGAAAAACGACGGGGAACAGAAACACTTCAGTCCAAACATCCACGTGTACATCGTTACGTTGTAATGTGAGGAAACAAAAGTAAAATAAAACCTTGTTTGAGTTCATTCCTGTCGCCAGGAGAGCGTCTTCGTTTCCCGTCTCATCTGCTCGGGCTTGATTCCTGCGTTTTCTTCCTACGGCCCGCTTCCGGGGCATTCTTTCACTCTGCAGGTGGAAATACAAATCACTGATATTATGGTTTGCACAGGCCACCGTAGTTCCCCGATGAACATGAGAGGGAGAGGAGTGAATGTTGACTTAAGTCAAATATACCGCGGTGTTAACGCACCTAAAAGTTGTCAACCGCAGAAAATATTCACATTTAAGAAGCTGAAAATCACAGAAACTTAAATGTGAATATTTTCTACATTCTTTGCTTCATGAAACAAATAAATCATTAAAACGGAATCATTTTGGTTTTTGGACAAGGACAAGAAATACCTTTTGAGTATATCACTTACAGCAGCCCCCCCCCCCCCCCCTTACTTATATTACTTATTTACTAAGGATTCAAAAACCCACAAAAGCCCTTCTACTTGCTTTCTGTTCTTTCATTACTAATATAATGTTTGTACATATGTCTAAACGTGTATATTCTTAGATTTAATATGAAGCTTTTTCTGTTTAGAACTTTGTTATAATGTTTATAAATGTTGCTTACAGCTGGCTTGAGCAGGAAAACATGTATATGATGCTCTGTTGTTGACGAAACACTGAATAAAAACTAAGTTAAACACACACACACACACACACACACACACACCCGAGCGTCTCTTACTTGTTTGTGTCGGTGTTGACGTGAGAACCGTGAACCGCTGTGACACCACTACACGGCGGCCACGATGAACTCGTTTCCCCGGTGAAAGCAGCCGAGTCTCCGTGACTCCGTCTTCGTGCAGCTGGAGCTCGGACGACGATGCGGACGTGACATAGAGCAGCAGAGGAGATGAAAGACGAAGCTGTTCTGTAGTTTCTTCGTCTTTGGAGACAAAGCGCGTGTGAAAAAGAGGAAAGTTAATCTTCAGTGTTTAACGGTGGTTAGAAAATAACGTTAAAGTCGCATTTAAGCCACCGTTTCCGAGACACGGAAACCTTTGCTTTCGTCCAATGAGAGGACAGAGTTTGAATTCAAACCAGTGTTTAAAAGTGATGGGCGTTCCGTTTTTTTTTTTAATGAGCTGTATCTTTCGAGAAGTAAAGAGGCAAATAATGACGTAGGCCTATGTATATTACAAAATATAAATGCATTTGTCTTTTTTGACTGATCTAATTACATTATATTAATTTTCCATTTAGTTTTATAGATAACAACATTTATGTACGTTAAAACGAAAATGACGAAATCCTACAGTTGGCAGGTCTCGTAAATGCAGCAAGTGGGCGGGGCTGGACCTTCCCATCCCGGTGTGGGCGGAGTTGGAGGTCCAACCTCCTGCAGGCCGCAGCCTAGTACTCGTATCCTTTGGCTCCCAAACGGCTCTTCTTTTTTTTTTTTATCTTTTATTTCAGCCACATTTAGCGCTATTTATGTATATATGTGCATATGTGCATATATATGTATATATGTATTCCTCTGTACTGAAGTAAAAGTAAAAAGATACGTTTGCATGGAGCACCTGTAGTGTGTATTAGTTGAAAGACAAATGTCGCCATCTTTCACTACCAACACATTACTGGTGTTAAAGTAGACATATTATACCCTATTTCCCAAGTTAAAATAGTTCCCTGGTGTCCTAATGAACATGTCTGTGACATGCTTTGGTCAAAATACCATAAGGATGAAGCACCATGGCAGTTCAATAACCCTGCTAAACCCGCCCCTTTCAGAACACTTGGTTTTGTGCATGGTCTCTTTATATGCAAATGAGACACAGGCAAAAACACACCCACTTCTTTAAGGGGGTTTCTGATTTGTCCTTTTTACTGCGCTCACTCACTCAGCTCCTGTTCCCTCCGCTCCATTCCTCTCCCCCTCCCTCCACTAGTTCTCTGACAATATCAACACAGCAGCGTGTGCGGAAAACAGCGAGAGTGCCGTCACAGGAAGAGACTACCAGCACAAAGATCAAGCCAAACACTCCCGACCGTAAATCAGTTAAAAACACTTAGGGACAGCAGCGCTGATCGCCAGCGGTAAGTGGCGAGCTGCATAAACTGCCGCTGTATGTGACTGTATCAGACTGAGTCTGTGCTCCGGAGACCTCTGTCACAAGGATCAAGCCAAACTGTAAATCAGTTAAAAACACTTAGGGACAGCACTTCTGATCGCCACCACTGATTGCCACCGCTGATCACCAGCGGTAAATGGCGAGCTGCATAAACTGCTGCTGTATGTGACTATCAGACTGAGTCTGTGCTCCGGAGACCTCGCCACCACTGACCGCCAGATGCACAGTGCCCCCGGGACCCCTCTCTGAACAGCTTCTACGCTCGCTTTGAGAATCCCAGAAGCTCTACCAGCACCAGACTCACCCCAACACAAGGTGATGCGCCCCTCAGTGTGACCGCGGCAGAGGTGAGGATCAACCCCCGCAAAGCCGCTGGTCCAGATAACATCCCTGGACGGGCACTGAAAGGCTATGCTGACCAGCTGTCGGAGGTGTTCACAGACATCTTCAACACCTCAGTCAGTTGTTCCCACCTGTCTGAAGACTGCCACCATCATCCCCATGCCCAAAGGCTCCACAGTGACAGGCCTGAATGACTATCGGCCAGTAGCTCTCACCCCGATAGTCATGAAGTGCTTCGAGAAACTGGTCAGAACGCACATCAAGGACAGTATCGACATCACTGTGGACCCCCACCAATATGCATACAGGAAAAACAGATCCACAGAGGACACCATCTCTTCTGTGGTCCACACAGCCCTCACTCACCTGGAGAGCAAAGACTCCTATGTCCGCCTGCTCTTCCTCAACTTCACATCCGCTTTATCATACCACTGATCCATAAACTCTTTTCACTTTGACTGAGCCCCCACCTCTGCAACTGGGTCCTGGACTTCCTGACAGACAGGCCGCAGTCAGTGAGGATCCACGACATCTCCTCCACCTCCATCACCCTCAGCACTGGCCCCCCCCAGGGCTGCGTGCTGAGCCCTCTTCTGTTCGCCCTGCTCACTCATCACTGCTCACCTAAACATCCGAGCTGTCATATTGTGAAGTTTGCTGATGACACAGCAGTGGTTGGACGCATCAGCAACAACGATGAGTCCAGCTACAGGCGGGAAGTGGAACACCTGGAGGGTTGGTGCAGGGTAAACAACCTCTGCATCAACACAAAGAAAACAAAGGAGATGATCGTGGACTTCAGGAGGAGCAGACATCCCCCTCCATTCTCCCCTGCACATCGGAGGAACAGCGGTGGAAGTGGTTTCCAGCTTCAGGTACCTGGGCGTGCATCTCAAGGACGACCTCACCTGGAGCAGCAACACTTCCAGCCTGGTCCGGAAGGCACACCAGCGCCTGTACTTCCTCAGGAGGCTGAGACGCACTGGACTAGGAAGGTCAGCCCTTATTACATTCTACAGACGTGTAGTGGAGAGTGTCCTGTGCTCCTGCATCACTGTGTGGCACGGAAGAAGGCTCTGCAGAGAGTGGTGAAAGCTGCACAAAGAACTGTGGGCAGCAGCCTCCCCATCATCACAGACATCTTCACCTCCAGATGCAGGAAAAGGGCCACCTGCATCATGAGAGATCCCACCCACCCAGCACACACACTGTTCACCCCCCTCCCCTCAGGCAGGAGGCTACGGAGCATCAAGAGCAGGACAACGAGACTGAGGAACAGCTTCTACCCTGTCTGACAGCTCGTCAGACTCCTGAACTCTCTGTAGCCCCCAT
This sequence comes from Solea solea, assembly GCF_958295425.1. Taxonomy (NCBI): domain Eukaryota; kingdom Metazoa; phylum Chordata; class Actinopteri; order Pleuronectiformes; family Soleidae; genus Solea; species Solea solea. The sequence continues at coordinate 25,649,917 of NC_081134.1, forward strand.
AGCCTTGCTGCCCCCACCCCCACGGACTGTACTTTGCACATGCCCCCAGTACTGTACGCCACCTTTTGCACCAATTTTTGCACAGCCACTTACCTCCAGAGGGTTTAAAGTTTTAATCTTTTTAATTTATATTTTAAACTGTTGGTTCTTCTTTTCTTCTTTCTTCTTTCTTCTTTTATTGCACTGTAGTCATGTGTTTGAAGTGTTCTATACATAAATAAATAAATAAAGATACATGATAACAATAATTGTGTTTAAAGTGTTCTATACATAAATAAATAAATAAAGATACATGATAACCATAATTGTGTTTAAAGTGTTCTATACATAAATAAATAAATAAAGATACATGATAACAATAATTGTGTTTAAAGTGTTCTATACATAAATAAATAAATAAATAAAGATACATGATAATAATAATTGTGCTTAAAGTGTTCTATACATAAATAAATAAATAAATAAAGATACATGATAATAATAATTGTGTTTAAAGTGTTCTATACATAAATAAATAAATAAAGATACATGATAACAATAATTGTGTTTAAAGTGTTCTATACATAAATAAATAAATAAAGATACATGATAACAATAATTGTGTTTAAAGTGTTCTATACATAAATAAATAAATAAAGATACCTGATAACCATAATTGTGTTTAAAGTGTTCTATACATAAATAAATAAATCAAGATACATGATAACAATAATTGTGTTTAAAGTGTTCTATACATAAATAAATAAATAAAGATACATGATAATAATAATTGTGTTTAAAGTGTTCTATACATAAATAAATAAATAAATAAAGATACATGATAATAATAATTGTGTTTAAAGTGTTCTATACATAAATAAATAAAGATACATGATAATAATAATTGTGTTTGAAGTGTTCTATAGATAAATAAATAAATGTACATGATAATAACAATTGTGTCTAAAGTGTTCTATACATAAATAAATAAATGTACAAGATAATAATCATTGTGTTTAAAGTGTTCTATACATAAATAAATAAATAAATAAAGTTACATGATAATAATAATTGTGTTTAAAGTGTTCTATACATAAATAAATAAATAAAGTTACATGATGATAATAATTGTCTTTAAAGTGTTCTATAAATAAATAAATAAAGTTACATGATGATAATAATTGTCTTTAAAGTGTTCTATAAATAAATAAATAAAGTTACATGATAATAATTGTCTTTAAAGTGTTCTATACATAAATAAATAAAGATACATGATAATAATAATTGTGTTTAAAGTGTTCTATACATAAATAAATAAATAAAGATACATGATGATAATAATTGTGTTTAAAGTGTTCTATACATAAATAAATAAATAAAGTTACATGATAATAATAATTGTGTTTAAAGTGCTCTATACATAAATAAATAAATAAAGTTACATGATAATAATAATTGTGTTTAAAGTGTTCTATACATAAATAAATAAATAAAGTCACATGATAATAATAATTGTCTTTAAAGTGTTCTATACATAAAAAATAAAGATACATGATAATAATAATTGTACATGATAATAATAATTGTGTTTAAAGTGTTCTATACATAAATAAATAAAGATACATGATAATAATAATTGTGTTTAAAGTGTTCTATACATAAATAAATAAAGATACATGATAATAATAATTGTGTTTAAAGTGTTCTATACATAAATAAAGATACATGATAATAATAATTGTGTTTAAAGTGTTCTATACATAAATAAATAAATAGTTACATGATAATAATAATTGTGTTTAAAGTGTTCTATACATAAATAAATAAATGTACATGATAATAACAATTGTGTTTAAAGTGTTCTATACATAAATAAATAAATAAAGATACATGATGATAATAATTGTGTTTAAAGTGTTCTATACATAAATAAATAAATAAAGTTACATGATAATAATAATTGTGTTTAAAGTGTTCTATACATAAATAAATAAATAAAGTTACATGGTAATAATAATTGTGTTTAAAGTGTTCTATACATAAATAAATAAATAAAGATACATGATAACAATAATTGTGTTTAAAGTGTTCTATACATAAATAAATAAATAAAGATACATGATAATAATAATTGTGTTTAAAGTGTTCTATACATAAATAAATAAATAAAGATACATGATAATAATAATTGTGTTTAAAGTGTTCTATACATAAATAAATAAAGATACATGATAATAATAATTGTGTTTGAAGTGTTCTATAGATAAATAAATAAATGTACATGATAATAACAATTGTGTTTAAAGTGTTCTATACATAAATAAATAAAGATACATGATAATAATAATTGTGTTTAAAGTGTTCTATACATAAATAAATAAAGATACATGATAATAATAATTGTGTTTAAAGTGTTCTATACATAAATAAATAAAGATACATGATAATAATAATTGTGTTTAAAGTGTTCTATACATAAATAAAGATACATGATAATAATAATTGTGTTTAAAGTGTTCTATACATAAATAAATAAATAAATAGTTACATGATAATAATAATTGTGTTTAAAGTGTTCTATACATAAATAAATAAATGTACATGATAATAACAATTGTGTTTAAAGTGTTCTATACATAAATAAATAAATAAAGATACATGATGATAATAATTGTGTTTAAAGTGTTCTATACATAAATAAATAAATAAAGATACATGATAATAATAATTGTGTTTAAAGTGTTCTATATATAAATAAATAAAGATACATGATAATAATAATTGTGTTTAAAGTGTTCTATACATAAATAAATGAATAGTTACATGATAATAATAATTGTGTTTAAAGTGTTCTATACATAAATAAATAAATGTACATGATAATAACAATTGTGTTTAAAGTGTTCTATACATTAATAAATAAAGATACATGATAATAATAATAATTGTGTTTAAAGTGTTCTATACATAAATAAATAAAGACACATGATAATAATAATTGTGTTTAAAGTGTTCTATATATAAATAAATAAAGAAACATGATAATAATAATTGTGTTTAAAGTGTTCTATAAATAAATAAATAAATAAATAAAGATACATGATAATAATAATTGTGTTTAAAGTGTTCTATAAATAAATAAATAAATAAATAAAGATACATGATAATAATAATTGTGTTTAAAGTGTTCTATACATAAATAAATAAAGATACATGATAATAATAATTGTGTTTAAAGTGTTCTATACATAATTAAATAAAGATACATGATAATAATAATTGTGTTTAAAGTGTTCTATACATAAATAAATAAAGATACATGATAATAATAATTGTGTTTAAAGTGTTCTATACATTAATAAATAAATATTTGTACATGATAATAATAATAATTGTGTTATATTAATATTCAGGAGCATGAATGTAGTTTTTTATTAGTTAAAAACACACAATAACGTTGTTTCACCTTGATGTCGCGTAATAAAGAAGAAACAATCTGATCGTCGCACTTTTATTCAAACATATTTGTACATTGATATTTAAAACAACTTTTTGTCTGTGTTTTTGAGATAAATCACAGGCGTTTTTGGAAAAGTTTCCATTTTGATCCAGAAGAACTTTGTCTCTTCACATCTTACTTCAGATGTCGCTGAGAGACAGAAACAGATATTTTAGTTGTTAGAAGCCGTCGGGACTTCACTGATGATAAAGTGATTCTTCTCTGTGATCCAAACAAATCATGAACGTTCATCAAACATATTAACCATCATGAACGTTCATCAAACATCATGAACTTTCATCAAACATCATGAACGTTCATCAAACATCATGAACGTTCATCAAACATCATGAACGTTCATCAAACATCATGAACTTTCATCAAACATCATGAACTTTCATCAGACATCATGAACGTTCATCAAACATCATGAACGTTCATGTTTGATGAACATTCATCAAATGGGTCAAAGGTCATCTGCTCGATAAACTCACGGCTCCTACTTGAGTTTACAAAAGTCAAACGTGTCTCCAGGGAAAGAGAAATAAAGTCCAACTCCAGCGTAGAGAGGCTGAGTGAACGTGGTCTGGACTCTGTGAAGCAGACTCATGGTGTCAGAGACTCTGTAGAAGGACAGAAGACCTGCGATGTGGTCTAAGTAAACGCCCACTCTGGAGAACTCGACGTCTGAGACTTTAGTCCTGATGGAGTTGTGATAAAAGTCACAGCTGTTCTGGTAACAATACAAAGCCCACGACTTGTCATTGTATCCAAATTTACATTTGTGTGAGTCTCCTGATCTGCTGATGCTCTTGTACGTCACAGCGACGCGGACTCCTCCCCCTCTCCACTCCACCTCCCAGTAACAGTGTCCAGTCAGACTCTCTTTGCTCAGGACCTGCCACCAGTCCGTGAACCTGTCCTTGTGACGAGGGTAACACTGCTTCTTCCATGTCGCTGTGACTTTTCGGTTTCCCTCAGACAACAACATCTCGTCGTTGGCTGTGTTTGGATCAAGCGTGATTTCCTGTGAGTACGTGAGGAACTGGGCTCTGGTCTTTGGTTCTGAGGCAGAGTTCTCCACCGAGCACAGATAACAGACGTGCTGCAGGTCTGAACGGCAGAACATCTTCATCATATTCACGTGACGAGAGCAGATGTTCTTCTGCAGGTGCTTGGACGGCTCCATCAGCTTGTGTTTCTTAAATGCAGGCGAGTGATAATGAGGCTGGAGATGCTTTTCACAATAAGACGCCAAACAAACCACACAAGACCTGAGAGCTTTGAGTTTCCCACACACGTCACAGACCACATCGTTCACTCCAGCAGGAGCAGCGTGGACCGCAGGCTTCTTCAGCTCCTCCACTAAATCTGCTAACATAAAGTTCTTGGTCAGGTCTGGTCTCGGTCTGAAGGTCTTTCTGCACTGAGGACAGCTGGAGATCGTCCTCCCGTCCCAGAAGGTCTTGATACAGTTCAGACAGAAACTGTGTCCACAGGGAATCGTCACAGGATTCTTCAGAAGCTCCATGCAGATCGCACAAGAGAAGTTTTCCAAACGCAGCTGAACACCTTGCTGCGCCATTTCAGAAACAGATCTGCAGTTAACCATCAAACACTCAGACTCCGCCTTCTTCTAGACTCCGTCTTTTTCCACTTCCTTGCACCACATTTGCACTTTTTTCCCTGCAGCGTGAGTCAGTCACAAGTTACTCTCTCTGTTCAAAGCCATCACAGGAAGTTCACCTTTGTGTTGTGGACAGACAGACGGACCTTTCATGTTCCCAAACAACATCAAAGTCACTGGAAGAGCAAATTCCACCATTTTGTGCTGTCAGATTTCCAGACTTTCATTCTCACCTGCTGAAGGTCCTGTAATGACATAAAAACGTTTGATTTATAGAATTAAATAATACAACGAAAGACTATGAAAATGTAGATTATCCATCCATCCATCATCTACCAGAGGGTCACGGGGGGTGCTGTGCCAATCTCAGCTACATTGGGCGATAGGCGGGGTACACCCTGGACAGTTTGCCAGTCCATCGCAGGGCCACACATAGCGACAAACAACCATTCACTCTCACACTCACTCCTATGGTCAATTTAGAGTGTTCAATTTGCCTAATCCCCACATTGCATGTTTTTGGACTGTGGGAGGAAGCCGGAGAACCCGGAGAAAACCCACGCACACACGGGGAAAACATGCAAACTCCATGCAGAAAGGCCCTTGTTCCAACCGGGGCTCAAACCCAGGTCTTCTTGCTGCAAAGGCAAGATCGCTAACCACTACACCAACCGTGCAGCCCAAATGTAGATTATAGTTTATTAAAAAAACAAGTGTGTTCTGTTACCTAGGTGACACGTGGTGACATTCAGGAATGACATAAAAATTGTATATATGAGACTTCCGGTTGTGGCGGCTCAGTGAACGGTCGGGTAAATTCGGAACCTCCGGTATATTTTGAGATTTAATAGCGAATAAGCCCTATTAGTAGTGCTTGTGAAATAGAAGCTCACTAAGAAGAACACAATGTCGACACTGATAGTCCGTGGACAAGGAAACCACAAAAAAAAACCGACCAACAACCCAAAGGATCCTTAAATGCCAGCCCCGGCTAGCAAAAAAACAGAGCTATCACCTGTAATGGCTGCTAACAATACGCTACAGACGTCCGAACCACCGTCTTGGCTTTCCGCTGAAATGCAGAAGTTCACGGCAACGATTCAAACTTCCATTACGACCCGACTACACCAAGTTGATGCTGCACTGGAAAAGATGAGCGAAGCCATACAATCGACCAACACTAAAGTTATCACACTGGAGGCCAAATGCTATGACTATGAAGTCGCTGCTGTGGACCTACGCCAAGGGCTGACAGAGCTGGAACGGAGACACCAGAAAGAAGTGATGGAGCTGAAACAAACTGGACGATTATGAAAACAGACAGCGCCGTGAGAACCTGAGAATTGTGGGAATCACATGGAGTCGAAGGGGCGAACACCGTGGACTTTCTGGAGAAATGGTTACCTGAAATCCTGGGACTCCCCGGCCCGATAGAGGTAGAGAGAGCCCACCGCACACTACAGAGACGCCCGAGTGAGCAGGGAGCCCCCAGAGCCTTTGTTCTCAAACTTCTCCGCTACAGGGATGTGACCCAGATACTTGATGCCACCCGCAAAAAGGGAGAGCTACGGTATGGCAACTCGTGATCATGATATTCCTCGATCTCTCACCCAGGCTACACCAAAGGAGAATGAGATTCACTCCCCTAAAGTAACAGCTCCGACAGGCTGGTGTGAAGTACGGGATGATGTACCTGGCTATACTCAGAGTGGACATGCGATCAGGAGGAACCAAATCGTTTGATTCGGCGGAGGCATCCTCATCGTTCCTGCACAGGGAATACCCGGAGGTATTCTCATCAAGTTAAACGGGACATTCACGGTATTTATACGAAAACACACAAAACCCCATGCCACACGGTGCGATGGTAGGTTATAAAGGAGATCACCTGTCAAGTTTGTGGATACTTGTTATGTGTATCTGAAAGACAATACCGCCGGACTGTGCAAGGTCTATATATTTTCTGTATTCTTAGATGCAATTACGAGGATAAATTCCCACATGTTCCACTGGACAGGTGTTTTAAATAAGCTCCTCTTTTAATGTGTAATGGGGATTTCTTGGATTATTGTTATTATTGTTGTTGAATTGTTTGTGTTGATTGACAACTGTCAAAAGGTTTGGTGCATGTTCAGGCACCCGTCGTTCTTACTTGTCAAGGGTCTATTCAGAGACTTATGCATGTACTTTTACTGGAGGGCTGATGACAGTCTAGGGTTTGTGATGCTCTCATCACTGTGTAAGTTTAACGTAGGTAAGAGGGCCTCGGTAAGGAACACGGTCCAAGTGATAGGGGTTAGTTACTACTGGTTTATTCAAGATTCGAGTGTCAAGTTTTTTTTGTTTTTTTGTTGTTGTTGTTTTTTTCTTTTCTTTTTCTTTTCTTCCTCAGTTTCTTTCTGGTATTACCCTATATTACATCTTACCCACTCTGCTATACACAGATTCAGTTGCCTCAGTCCCCACATTAATATCAATTAAAAAATGACTAATACACCTATGCAATATAGATGTTTAACCCTCAATGTTAAAGGTAGCAATCATTGTATAAAAAGGAAGCGTATTATCAACTACTTGAAGCAACACCAGATTGATATAGCTCTACTGCAGGTAACCCACCTGAATGATACGATGCTGCTAAATTAAAACAAGAGGGTTATAACCATGTGTTCCTCTCTTCATTTACCCCGCGAGCTAGAGGAGTGGCCATACTAATTAATAAAAAAATCCCTTTCCAATTGAGTTCCACCTGTAGAGACAAGGGAGGGCGATGGGTTGTTGTACAAGGCTCCATTTTCTCCCAATCCATCATTAGTAAATATATATGCACCCAATTATGATGATCCCCAGTTTTTCCACAACATTTTTTTCAACTTAACAAGCCGGTGAAACTTTTATTGGGGGAGATTTCAATCAAGTACGCAATCCTATTCTAGACAGATCATCAACCAAGCAGACAACTCTAACACAAGCAGCAAAAGCATTGAAGGTGGAGCTCTGAAATTTTGGCCTCTGTGATATATGGTGTAGGCAGAACCGTGTGACCCAGGGATACTGCTTTTACTCCCCAGCCCATGACAGCTACTCAAGAATTGATCTCTTCCTGGTTCCTTTGGCTAGAGCCCATACAATTCCTTCATGTGAATATTTAACTATTTCCGACCATTCAGGGCTTTTGATCACAATCCCTTCCACTGAAGCATCTGGCTCTCTTAAAAGATGGCTTCAGTTCTCATCTACTCAATGATTCTGAATTTACTGTGTTTGTTGATAAACAATTAGATCTTTTTTTTTGAGAAAAATCAGAACTCTGCCTCAACCGATGTTGTTTGGGAATCAATGAAGGCTTACATAAGAGGTCAAATTATATCATATACATCTGGCAAAATGGCAAAAAACATAGCTCAAAAGTAGAATCTCTAGAAAAAGAAATAAAACAACTCGAGAGGGAGCATCTAATCTCACAGAACAAGCAAGTTAGGCAAAAACTCAGGTCAAAGCAACTAGAATATAACACTATAACCACTCGGAAAAAAAGAGAATGCAATGAGAAGGACAAAGCAAAGATTTTATGAACAAGGAGATAGAGCTGGCAAACTTCTAGCCTGGCAAATTCGTAGAGAAGAAGCCGAAGGAGAAATACATATCTAGAAATTGGGCTCTAACACAATTACTAACCCAAAATTAATAAACAGCGTCTTTAAGCAATTTTATGAAGTACTCTATACAACCCAAGGTAGCTTTCCTGAAAAAACTAATTATTCAGCTTTGTGAGGGAGCAAGGGAGAGCCTGGAGGGAGTTATTACAGGCAAAGAAATATCAGAAGACATTTCCAAAATTAAGTCAGGTAATCCCCCGGCCTGGACAGTTTTCCTGTTGAATTTTTTAAGGCTTTTCTGCCCAAACCGCTTTACTGTTTTGTTTTTTCTCCCATGTATTTTTATTGGGCATTTATAATACAAACATACAGACATAATTACAGAACACGTAAACAGAGACAACAGAAACAGAACATAACAGGTCGACAAAATAAAAAACAAAAAACAAAAACCCACCCCTCACCCCCTGGAGAAGACGCACATGGAAATATCATGAGAACCCTGCTATGCATAAGAGACCGAATATTAAGTTGGGTTCGTATCAGCAAGGTACTGTATCAGAGGTTGCCAAGTCGCGTCAAAATGTTGGAGACTGTCTTTCAGAACATATCTTATTCTTTCCAGATGGAGCGTATTAGTCAATTCATCCAGCCACATCTTAGATGTTGGTGCGTTTACACTCTTCCATAACGTAAGAATCTTTTTTTTTCGCTATTATAAGACCATTTGAAATAAAACATTGTTGTGCTTTGTTTAATTTTTTAAAGGTTTCAGACACCCCGAGAATAATAAGTAAGGGTTCTGGCTTTATCACAAACCTCATAACCTCGGACATTATATTAAAAACCCCAGAAAAAATGTATCACACATAGGTGATACTTCTGGATATATATTATGTAATTTTTTCTTTGAGAAGCGGAGCATGTGTATAATTTTAAATTGAATAAGACAGTGTCTTGCACTATGTGAGCAAGTGTTGATCTTCTCAAGGGCTCTGTCCCATAGATCATCTGTGATCGGCTCGTCAAATTCTTTCTCCCATTTGCGTCTATGCATATGGGCGGGGGGGGGGACTTAATGACAGGAGATTATTATAGATACGTGTTATCAACTTAGGTTCATATATTGGCAATTTCAGACAGTCATCGATTAATGTTTTTGATTCGGTCTGAAAATCCTCAAAATGTCTACGTATATAGTCCCTGATTTGCAGATATTGAAAGCGTTGATTACTTTCTAATCCAAATTTCTGCTCTAATTGAGAAAACGAGGCAAATACACCTTGTATATACAGATCTCTAACACATTTAATACCTTTCTGATTCCACTTAGAGAAGGCTCCACCCAAACCAGACGGGGCAAAAGTGGGGTTTCTATCTATGGGTAATGCAGAGGATATGGTTTTAAGATTATATCTGGATTTGATTTGTTTCCAGATACAAATCATGTTATGGATAATAGGATTGTTGTTATATAATGATCTACTGATTTTAGTAGGCGCTAATAGAATTGTTGCCAGTGTATATGGATGGCATTCCTCTTGTTCTATCAGTAGCCAATTAGGTGGGGACTTTGTGGCGTTCAGCCAGAAAATAAAAGTCTTATTTGTATAGCGCCAAATCATAACATACATTATCTCAAGTCTGTACATAGACAACATCAAGGAGAGCAGAGAAACACAACAGTTCCTCAATGAGCAAACACTAGGCATCAGTGGAGAGAAAAAACTCCCTCTTAACAGAAGAAGAAATCTCTGACAGAACCAGACTCAGAGATGTGCGGTCATCTGCCTCGACCGGTTGGGGTGAAAGGAAAATGGGGGACAGAGGAGAGGAGGGGGACAGAAAGGGGGGAGAGAAAGGACAAGAGGGAGATGAGGTAGAGACAGAAGAGAGAGAGACCAGGAGCAGATACACAACAACTGTATCAAGTTACAAGTTTATACAGTCAGTGATGACATGTTTATAGCAATACAATGTAATTTATAAAGCAGCAGCAGAGAGTGTTGATAAAAATTATACTAATATTGACTTTTAATTATAGCATAATAATAATGGTGATGAAAAGTATGATAGTAATAACAATAGACTTGAAACTGGATCTGGATCCTGCAACCTGCAAGATGAGGATACAGAGAGCGAGAGAGGAAAGGAAGGAAAGACACAAACTAGGGAGAGAAAGTTAATGACATAAAGTTAATGACATAAAAAGTCATATTCATACTCTGAGTGTGAGGGAGTGAATGTGTGTGCACCACAGGAAAATCCCCAGCAGTCCAGGTCTATAGCAGCATAACTAAGAGATGGTCCAGGTTACCCTGAACCAGCTCTAACTATAAGCTTTATCAAAAAGGAAAGTTTTAAGTCTAACTATAAATACAGAGAGAGGCTCCGCCTCCCGAACTGTCATTGGGAGCTGGTTCCACAGAAGAGGAGGAGCCTGGTAACTAAAGGCTCTGCCTCCCATTCTACTCTTACAGACTCTGGGAACCACAAGTAAACCTGTATTTTGTGACCTAAGTGGTCTGTTAGGGTGAAAAGGTAAGACTAGGTCTTTCAGGTATGAAGGGGCCTGACCATTAAGTGCTTTGTACGTGAGGAGGAGGATTTTAAATTGAATTCTAAACTGTACGGGGAGCCAGTGTAGAGAAGCTAACACTGGAGTTATATGGTCTCTCTTTCTAGTTCCTGTCAGAACTCGTACTGCAGCATTTTGAATTAACTGAAGGGTTCTACCAGACTTGTTGGAACATCCTGATAATAAGGAGTTACAGTAATCTAATCTAGATGTAACAAAAGCATGAACTAGTTTTTCAGCATCCTGTAAGGACATAATGTTTCTAATTTTCAAAATGTTCCGCAGGTGGAAGAAGGCTGTTCTGGAAATTAGTTTTATGTGTGAATCAAATGACATTTCCTGGTCAAAAGTAACTCCAAGGTTCCTCACAGTGGAACTGGAAGCCATGGTGATGTCATCTAAAGTGACAATGTGAAAAGTTACAGGTCATCCAGGACTTAATGTCTCTGAGACATTCCTGGAGTTGAACAACCTGATTTATTTCATCCGGCCTCATTGATAAATATAGCTGTGTGTCATCTGCATAACAATGAAAGTGTATGTTGTGCTTCCTAATAATGTTCCCTAGAGGAAGCATATATAAGGTCAAAGTATAGGCCCAAGCACTGAGCCTTGTGGAACTCCACAATTAACTTTGGTTTGTAGTGAGGTTTTATCATGAACATGAACAAACTGGAATCTATATGATAAGTATGATTTAAACCAGCAGAGGGCAGCACCTGTGATCCCAAGAGTCTGCTCCAATCTCTGCAGTAGAATATTATGATCAATGGTGTCAAATGCAGCACTAAGATCTAACAGGACAAGTAAAGAGACTAGACCATTATCTGAAGCCAAGAGGAGATCGTTACTAACTTTAACTAGTATCAAATCAGTCAATGGAATGGCCACCAGGGCTGTAGCTCGCGGAGACTGCGAGGTGCCACGCAGGTGCACTACTTTTGGACGGTCCACATTTCCAGTCATTGGAACTACATATTGGAATGATTTACCCCTCGACATAAGACACTCACAATCAAATGTCTCCTTCAAATCCCATCTGAAAAACTGGATGAAGGAAAACCCGACCTGTCTTCATCAGTAGATTGTCCACATAGTGTTGTTTTGTTTCTGCTTTTTTGTTTTTGTTTTATCTTCTGTCAAATGTCTATTGTCACCTGCCTGAGTTATGTGAACGCTTCTCCTTTAATAGTAAACACATACTAACTCAATACAATTTGATACACAGAATTTATTACACCCCGGAAAGGCTGCATAATATAAGTCAGACAATCTCTTGATACTGTCCAAGGTGTAAATCTGAGGTTGGCTCTCTTATTCACATGTTCTGGACTTGTTCACAACTGTCCAATTACTGGGGGAAAATACTTAAAACCATATCCAAGGTAACTAATATAAATATACCATCCAAACTGGGGCTGGGCGATTTATCGATATTTAAATATATCGATATATTTCTAAACGCGATATAACACGGGACAATATCGCTTGTATCGATATAATTAATTTTGCGTTAAAATGACAATACATGAGACGCAAGTTCGCACCTATTTCTCCTCTCCCTGCGTCCTTGCGCGCACACACACACACGCACACACACACACACCGGGGCATCGCACCCGTGGGGGAGGTGGGTGTTTTAAAAGCCGCACTTTTGCCGGTGAGAGGGTTCAAAGACCACACTTTTTCTGCACTTTTTCCTCAGTTTTGCACAAACGCCTCACTACATTTGCCGCTCCATCTCTGGCCGCTTCATTCCTGCGCTCGCTGCGGATGCCTCCTCTCCCCCTCCTCTACCCCTCCCTCTCCTGTCGTTGCCTCAAACGTGACACTAGTGTTGAGTGTGACCGGCTGATGATTGGCTGTTCTGCCTTAAGTCCCGCCTCTCTTGGTGTATTCGATTTATTGTCCAGCTTGTGCTGAGGAGGCGGGAACTAGCTGGTTCATAGTTCACACACATACAGAGTTCTGACTTATTACCCCATTGAGCATTAGAATACAGCAGATAATTAAAGAGTGATACCGAATAAGACATACAGTAGTTGTTGATGAACAAAATGTAATTACTATCATTTTTTTATTCGTTACTTCACCTTTGGATTTTTATATACCTTAAACTAACTAAACTAATTTCCATTTATATGTAGGTTTATTTATTTATTTTATTGTATTTTATTTCATTTATTCATTCACTTTGGAAGTTTTGAATTTCTTGCTGTACTTTGATGAGTATCTAAGTATGTATATATGTGTGCATATTATTAGGGGAAAAAATAAGATGTTCAATGTATAATTTGCTATGTTATATGTTTACATGACAAAATCCAATAAACACAATGTTAATTTTTTTTGTATATATTCGGAATTATAGAATTAAATAAAATATGATATGAAAATGTATGTTATATAAAAAATGATCTGTGAGAGGAAGTGTGACTACTTCCTGTTTTTATTTGTATTTTAAACTAAAATATTAGCATCAACAGTAAAGAAAAATAAAGTTCATTTGACCGAGGGCCCCCACGTGAAGACATCCCATAATAACCAGTGTTGTTGCAGCTCTGAGTGACATCACACGTCTCCATCATCATCATTTATCACATTTTAATATAAATCTTTTCACCCTCACACAAACTGCACAGTTTGTAAAGCACTCACTCTCTCACACCAAAGCCTCATAGAGAAAATGTGTGATTTTAGCTGCTGCTCCTCTGCTGCCTCGTGTGGTCACTTTGTGTCACTGACGTAAATCTGAACAAAGGATTTTAAACACTGAAGAGACAAAATCAGACATTTGAACTTAGTGATGGAGGCAACAATTCCTGTGTGTGTGTGTGATAGACCGAGACTGCTCGGATTTTTCTGTGGTGCACTCACACTCACTCTGTCACATTCACTCTCTCACACTCAGGGGTATGAATATGACTTTTTATATGTCATTAACCTTGTCTCTTTCTCTCCCTAGTTTGTGTCTTTCCTTCCTTCCCTCTCGCTCTCTCTGTATTCTCATCTTGAAGGTTGCAGGACCAGGATCCAGTTGTTATTACTATCATACATATCATCACCATTATTATTGTGCTATAATTAAAAGTCAATATTAGTATAATTTTTTATCAACACTCTCTGCTGCTGCTTTATAAATTACATTGTATTGCTAGAAACATGTCATCATTGACTGTATAAACTTGTAACTTGATACAGTTGTTGTGTTTCTGCTCCTGGTCTCCACCTCATCTCCCTCTTGTCCTTTCTCTCCCCCATTTTCCTTTAACCCCAACCGGTAGAGGCAGATGCTGCACATCTGTGAGCCTGATTCTGTCAGATATTTCTTCTTCTCTCCACTGATGCCTAGTGTTTTCTCATCGTGTGACTGTTGTGTTTCTCTGCTCTCCTTGATGTTGTCTATGTACAGACCTGAGACCATGTATGTTGTGATTTGGCGCTATACAAATAAAATTGAATTGAATTGAATTGAATTGAATTGAATTGATGTTAAAATCACTGATTTTCTCTCTGGACTCTGGCATCAGACGATTATTTTGTCGACAAAATCTGCTAAACCAACTGAAAATAAAGGAAACATGAGGGAGAACCTTCAAAATAAAAGCCTTGACACAAACACACAGCTGTGAAGTCGACCTTCTAAAATATTTGGTTCTTTATTTCCTGTTATTTTAAGTTCATGAACTCATTTTTTCGTATTTTCTTCATTGTGAGCGGACTAAAGATCGCAATATTTAAAAACAAAAAACAGTCAAATTAATAAATAAAATGTAAAGTGAGAATCTCGTGTAGGGTTGAGGTTTATCACTACTGAGGCATGATGGGTAAATGCGTCGAGTGGATGTGTGTAAATGAACTGCCACCAGGGGGCAGCGCAGAGGAAAAGAAAACTGTGATTGAGCCAAAATAAAAATTTAAAATAAATAAAAAACAAAATCAGCATTTGTGTCTCACTGCTTTCCATCATTAAAGGGACAGTCCTGGTTCTAAAGTGGTAAGCGATGAGTTACTGACACGTTACTTTAAGTCTGCGATGTTTTTAAGACACATTCACGTCTTTGTCTCAATGTGAGACACACTTTTCCAACACACACACACACGCACTCACTCTCCCACACCAAAGTCCATGGAGAAAATCAGTGATTTTAACATCACACACACACACACAGCTGCCTCCATCACTAAGTTCAAATGTCTTATTTTGTCAAATTCAGTGTTTGAAATCCTTTGTTCAGATTTACGTCAGTGACACAAAGTGACCACACGAGGCAGAAGAGGAGCAGCAGCTAAAACCACTGATTTTCTCTCCGAGGTTTGGAGTGCTTTACAAACATCAGTTTTGAATATGTTCTGAAAGATATTGTAGACTTAAACTGACGTAGATTTTATTATTAAGTGGCTAAAGTAACATTCATATGAAAACAAACAACATTTATTTTTGTTCTTTGAATCTAAATAAGAGCTCATCTTATCTTAAAAATCAACTTATCTTCTCAGAGTCCACCTGTGAGGCCGACGTTTGTCCGACGTTTGCTTCGACTGAACTTGGATTCAGTGAGGAGGACAAAAAGAAGTAAATTAAGTCGGGGGACGACCCAATCCGATACTTATATTTTCATTAAGAGACGTTTGTTAGACTTAAATAAATAAAACAGCCTCATCTCGAGAGCTGGTGTGGGCGGAGCCGTCTCTCACCAGCTCTCTGTGTGCGAAACATCGTTAAACTGCGACTAAATTAGTGGAAAAGGTTGCACGTTTGTCGATAACAGAGTTTACGTATTACATATTTAAGTTTTGTAAAAACTGACGAGCGTCATCACGTGTTCCCTTGCATTTCTTTTGTATTTAAAGAATGCGGCGGCCATTTTGTGAAATTATTTTCACATTTAGAGGGGAAAAATTACGATAAATAAACATCCATGAACTTTGGTGTCAGTGAAAGTTCTGATTATTTTTAGGTGACTCCAAAGAAGAGTTGCGAAAGTAAAGTTCAATAAATAAAAAATAAATAATAAAAGTTCTGCTACAGTCACAGAAGCCGAAAGTAGAAGTTAGTGGTGGTCGCAGATCTGAGTGCAGTTTTTGCGATCAGGAACGTTCATGCTCTTACGACTTGTTTGCTTTTCCTAATTTTTATTTTAAATGGACAAAGGTCAGAGACGTCGATAAACGACAGTAAAACGGGAAACGTATAAAAAATACGTGAATCATTTGTTCTATATTTAACTGAGAATCTAAAGAAACTGAGAAAATAAACATTTGACTCTGTTTTATGAACTTTGGAAAAACAACAAACAAACGACAGCCCTTGAACCTTTTACGTGACAGATTCACAAATTTAATCGGTTATTTCGTCTAAAGTACGAGTTAATTTTCCCGCGATTCAGCGTGAGTGTAAAGTACTTGTGAGGCTAGCAAATCGGAATTTAGCTAAATTAAATTTTTTGTCCAAATGAGTTTTTCCTAAAATTTGTTGGTTTGAGTAACTTAAAAACACATTTGGACCGTTCCATGCACCGATTTTATCAGTTGTTGCGCTATTTTCCTTAAAAATGTACCATGATTTATCTGAATTTAGCTAGCTGATGACTTCCGTTCATGCATAAGTTGGAAAAAATTAAATACCCACATCAAGTTTCGCAAAATCACTTCCCCCCCCCCATTTGCTATATTTGAAAAGTACGAAAAATTCCCGTTTTTTGGTTTCATGACTTTATTTTAGATTCTCAGTTAAATATGCGAATAACCACGGATTCATAAGAACTAGCGTCAGCCGTCACTCATGTCAGTAAAAAGCGTTAAAAGTATTGTTTTGTTGTTTTTTTGTGTTTATAACTAAATATGTTGACTCTATTTTGTTTATAGAAACGTTAACATGTACACAACGCTCGTGGAATCGGGACTTTTATTGTGATAGGTTTGTGGAAACTGCTGACGCTCAACAAATATGATATGAATGAAGGTAACAATAATAATATGATCATTAGAATAATAATAATAAGGATAAGGATAATCATGGTGGTCTGCACCGTGCCGTGTAAACCTGGAGAAACTAAAAACAAAACAAAAAACACGAGAGCCTGGTTTCCACGCCTCCTCCCTTTGCTCCGCCCCCAACTCCGTCCACGAAAAAAACAAAAACAAAGACGTGATTAAACGGAGGAAAGTGAAGATTCTCTGTGCCTTCTTTGAAGTCCGCGAGTCCACATGTCAGACGGACGTCGGCCGACGTCGGAGGTGGTGGCGGGGGTGGTCGAGGCTCCCTGGAGCTCGAGCGCTCGGCGAATGTCCGCAGAGAAGGACTTTTTTTTAAATCCCATGTTTTGTGTCCGTCAAGTGTGTGAGTTCACAGCAATCACGTTAAAGGGGGCGTCAGCCACAGCTCACACCTGTCAGTTTTCTTTTTTCCTGTTGGTGTTATTTTTTTTTCTCCTTAAATTTCGCAGTTTTGCTCAAACTTGTTTTTTTAGCCAGTTTTTCTTCCGACTCGTCTGCATGAGTTCGGTTCTGCGGCGGATTCTCAGGTCGTCTCGTCCACCGCCGTCAGTCAGAGCCGCGCTGACGTAGCTTTGCTAGGACGTGAGAGAGGACCAATCCTGGAGCTAATGGATGGAAAAGGACGTGTGTGTGTTTGAGTAAAGACCTGTCCAGAAACGTCTCCTGGTCATCAAGAGACAGTCAGAGGGTTCAACTAGAGGTCGACCAATTTATCGGATTGGATCCGACATTCAAGAACTAGCGGACTGTAAACTCTGATGGTGCGTTCCATTTATAAATGGAACAACTCGGAAACTCGGAGCAAACCTCGCGATGTCAAGACACAAACACGGCTAACTTTACCGATAATATCACTTCTAACGTATTTGTTTCACGATAAATCAGCGATAAAATATCATGCAGAGTTTACTCAACTGAATAGCAGAGAACCCTGACGTCCAATGATTCTAATGATCAGTTTCTCCATCAATCTTAGAATCCTTTAGTCCAGAAAACGTCGATCAAACCTGGAAATGATTAGGTTCTCAAATGTCATGTTATAGTTTCAATGATTTCTTTGTTTTATGGAGCAAAGAAACCAGAAAATCATCAGTATGATAAATATACGTATGTTCCATTCATGTCGAGTTGTTCTCACGTCTCCTTTTGTTCACTTTTAATTCTGTTTTTGTTATACGGAACAAATAAACCAGAGAAATATTCACCCTACTGTGAAGTCTGCGCTGCCTTGAGTGGACACGCAGATTACTGCTCCAACATGTTATTAGAACGCAGATTACTGCTCCAACATGTTATTAGAACAGGTCTGTTACAGTGCCACATATGGACGGGTGCGTTACAGCGCCACATATGGACGGGCGCGTTACAGTGCCACATACAGGCCCGTTACAGGGCCACATATACACCACATTGTTTTGATGTTTTTGAAGAACTAAAAAGAAAACGTTTTTTTCTACATCAGCAGAAAGAAAAGTTTAGAAAGTAAACCAAAAATCACTTCATGTCTTTTTCATTTTGTGATTTAGGAGAGAGGGGGCGGGCTATCAGCCATTGTTATCAGCTGTCATGGTTTCATCTATCTTCACATGGGTCCACCTCTAGTTTCTGCAACTCCCTCGGCTCACAAGTGACAAATACACTTCTGGACAGGTCCTGTGTGTGTGTGTGTGTGTGTGTGTGTGTTGATGGGGCTAGTGTAAGTAATCGTCCACAGAGGCGAAGGCGCAGGAGCCGCTGCCAGTCCGTGCCATGATGGCGAGGCACTGAGCGGCCTGACCAACCGCCTGGGCCAGTGGGGGCTGTTTGGGCAGATTGTGAGTCTCTGAGAGAAGAAGAAAAAAAAAGATTTTCAGGGTGACAGATCACACAGGCACAGGCATACACGCGCGCACACACACACACACACACACACACACACACACACACACACACACACACACACACATACAGATAAATGTGAGGTGTGACAGTATGTGTTTGGTGAGAATCTAAAGACTGATCTTCTGATCCAGATTAATAAGTTAGATGTGACATGGTTCAGGTTCACATGTGTATATTGTGATGAGGATCAGGACTGACCTAGTATTGCACTGTTGAGGGTGGAGCAGACGGGTTCTCTCTGAATGGCGTCCAGCTGGTAACCGACTGGACTGTTCCAAGGGTCAGAGTAGGCGAGCAGACTGAAGGCGTCCTGTAACAGAGCGTACATGCATGAGCACACATTCATCACAACACAGGTACAGTTGTGCGTCAGCGTCACCTTCAGCATCTTCTTGTTAGTGGAGTTCTTGCCACACTCGCGGCGCAGGTGTTCGCTCATGCTCTGCAGCTCTCTGCCGAAATGGATCATCCTCTCGATGGCGGCCTGACTGCCGCCGCACAGCTGCCGCTTAGAGTGAGCAGACTCCACCTCTGCAGAGGACGGACACAAACACACACACGTCTTTATCTCACTGCTGCCTCGCGTGGTCACTTTGTGTCACTGACGTCAATCTGAGGGAATTACTTCAAAAGCCGAATTCACTAAAATCAGACATGGGAGCGAGTGTGTGTTAAAGGGGACATATTATACCCTATTTCCCCAAGTTAAAATAGTTCCCTGGTGTCCTAATGAACATGTCTGTGACATGCTTTGGTCAAAATACCATAAGGATGAAGCACCATAGCAGTTCAATAACCCTGCCAAAACCGCCCCTTTCAGAACGTTCGGTTTTGTGCATGGTCCCTTTATATGCAAATGAGACACAGGCAAACACACACCCACTTCTTCCAGGGGGTTTCTGATTTGTACTTTTTACTGCACTCACTCAGCTCCCCCTCCCTCGTTTCCATTCCTCTCCCCCTCCCTCCACTAGTTCTCTGATAATATCATCATGGCTGATGTTATGAGCTCTATTTGACCTTTTCTTAAAAATGTGTGTGTTTGTATGTCGGTGAAATACGGTCGCTGACTAAATACGGCGACCGCTAGCCACAGTCTGATGCGAAGTGGTGCGAACACACGTTTGCTGACTTTATCTGTGCAGCCAACAACAGCACACTTGTCCCTCCGCGTTGACATAATACCGCTTTTCCTCCCTCGCCTGCACTCTCGCATTTTATAGGGACAAGGTGAAGCTAAGGTGGAGCTCTCGAAGTAAACTTCCTGGTGGGGTGGCAACATTCGCGGTGAAATGCGCATACTGTCGTCACAATGCGCAGGGAATTCAACATTGCGTGTTTTATCTCCTATACTTACACTAAGGGGGACCACGGAAAAAGGACTGAGTATTCTTTTTCCACACTTTGGCGACTGGTAGGGCCTCCAGGGTCCCAAATATAAGTATTGAAATGGTTAAAAAGTTGATTTTGCATAATATGTCCCCTTTAAAGTGTGAGTGTTAAAATGTTAGTGAGTGAGTCTGTGTGTGTGTTAAAGTGTTAGTGAGTGATTCTGTGTGTTAAAGTGCTAGTGAGTGAGTCTGTGTGTGTGTGTGTTAAAGTGTTAGTGAGTCTGTGTGTGTTTTAAAATGTTCGTGAGTGAGTCTGTGTGTGTGTGTGTTTTAAAGTGTTAGTGAGTGAGTCTGTGTGTGTGTTAAAGTGTTAGTGAGTGATTCTGTGTGTGTGTTAAAGTGTTAGTGAGTGAGTCTGTGTGTGCAGTGGCGGACTGGCCATCCTGGCCTGACTTGAACAGTCACCAGACTGAGTGGACTGACTGGAGTTACCGGACGCCCGGGCCAAACAAATCTATCCATCTAGTTACATAACACAACAATCAATTAGCTCTAGTAGTCGAAAAAAGGAGGGACAGAAGAAAAGGAAAGGTGGAGCAGAGAGTGAGGGAGAGAAAACGGAAAGCCCTTGCCACAGAAGCAGTAAAATGTTGCAAAATAAGTCATGTTCACCAGGAGGGAAGGTCAGTCAAAAACGCTATAGCTTTCATTGCGTTTATCGTTCAATCACCGTCACCACCGCAGACTGTGTGTCTCACGGAGGGTTAATTCCATCACCTCTTAAGCAACAATAGTGGAAGTCACATGCACCGCCCCAGCCCCCTCCACACACACGCACGCACGCTCGCACGCACACTATTAGGCTGCAGCTTTGTGGCAGTTTTCTTTATTGTAATGCTGCACCATAAATGCTAGTTTGACTATCATTATAATATATACAAGCTCCATATAGTACGACTTTAAACTTTATTGGCTGTGTTCACAGACATCTGTCTTTTTGGGTTGTGTGTGCAATCATTAATAATATAAAATCAATCAATGAATATATATGTATACACAGAGAAGTGTGTGTGTGTGTCTGTGGTGACCATTGAGCCAAATAATTACACAAATTTCTTTTAACTATCAAATAGGGTTAGAATACACAACTAGAGGTATGGTGGTCTGCACGAGAAGGGTGGCCTGGAATGGCATCAAATTCCCAGCCTGAATTATTATCCAAGTCCGCCACTGTGTGTGTGTGTGTTTTAAAGTGTTAGTGAGTGAGTCTGTGTGTGTGTGTTAAAGTGTTAGTGAGTGAGTCTGTGTGTGTGTTAAAGTGTTAGTGAGTGAGTCTGTGTGTGTGTGTGATAAAGTGTTAGTGAGTGAGTGTTTGTGAGTGTGGTAAAGTGTTAGTGAGTGAGTCTGTGTGTGTTAAAGTGTTAGTGAGTGAGTCTGTGTGTGTGTGTGTGTTAAAGTGTTAGTGAGTGAGTCTGTGTGTGTGTGTTAAAGTGTTAGTGAGTCTGTGCGTGTGTGTGTTAAAGTGTTAGTGAGTGAGTCTGTGTGTGTGTGTTAAAGTGTTAGTGAGTCTGTGTGTGTGTTAAAGTGTTTAAGTGTTAGTGAGTGTTTGTGAGTGTGTTAAAGTGTTGGTGAGTGAGTCTGTGTGTGTGTGTGTGTGTTAAAGTGTTAGTGAGAGAGTCTGTGTGTGAGTTAAAGTGTTGGTGAGTGAGTCTGTGTGTTGTAATAATAATAATAATAATAATAATAATAAATTTAATTTAAAAGCGCCTTTCAGGTTACTCAAGGACACTTTACAAACAGAATGAATTAAAATCGCACAATTAGCTAAACCAAAAAACACATAAAATCAACACAATAAAATAGGGTAGTGACGGTAAAAGCAGGGAGGTTAGAGGGAGTAGGCGGTCCGGAACAGGTGAGTTTTGAGTCTTGATTTGAAGATGGGGAGAGTCACAGTTACGGAGGTCAGGTGGTAGGGTGTTCCAGAGCTGGGGAGCAGAGCGGCTGAAGGCTCTGCCCCCCGTAGTGCTGAGGCGGGCAGGGGGCACAGAGAGGTGGATGGAGGAGGAGGATCTGAGGGCACGAGTGGGGGTGATGACAAGCAGGAGGTCAGACAGGTAGGGAGGGGCAAGCTTGTGGATTGGCCATGTATGTGTACAGGAGGAGTTTGTAATTGATGCAGTGTTTTACAGAGAGCCAGTGGAGGTGCTGGAGGGCGGTGGCGATGTGGTGGTGTGTTGGGATCTTTGTGATGATACGGGCGGCTCAGTTTTGGACCAGTTGGATTTTATGGAGAGACTTTTGAGGGAGGCCGAAGAGGAGAGAATTGCAGTAGTCAAAACGGGAGGTGACGAGGCTGTGAACAAGGACGGCGGTGGAGTGGGGGGTGAGGGAGGGGCTGAGTCTGTTGATGTTGCGGAGATGAAAATAAGCAGTGCGGGTAGTGATGTTGATGTGTGAGTGAAAGGAGAGTGTGCTGTCGAGGATGACACCCAGACTCTTTACCTGAGGGGAGGGGGAAACTGAGGAGCTGTCAATGATGATAGAGAAGCTTTTAGCTTTAGATAGGGTGGATTTAGTGCCGAGAAGGAGGATTTCAGTTTTATTGCAGTTTAATTTAAGAAAGTTTGAGGTGAACCAGGTTTTTAATTCGGAGAGACAAGAGGTGAGGGAGGGGGGTGGTAGTGTGGAATTTGGTTTACAGGAAAGGTAGAGCTGGGTGTCATCCGCGAAGCAGTGGAACTGGATATTGAATTTACGGAGGATGTGACCAAGGGGGAGGAGAATGATGATGAAGAGAAGGGGCCCCAGGAAAGATCCCTGGGGCACACCTGTAGTGACTGGGGAGGGTTTCGAAATGAGAGATTTGAGCTATACAAACTGAGTGCGGCCTGTGAGGTAAGAGTGAAACCAGGGGAGTGTGGGAGAGGCCAATGGAGGAGAGTCTACTGAGGAGGATGGGGTGTGAGATGGTGTCGAAGGCAGCACTCAGACCAAAGAGGATGAGGATGGAGACAGAACCAGAGTCAGCTGCAATGAGGAGGTTGTTGGTGATTTTGATTAAGGCGGTCTCTGTGCTGTGACGGGGTGGAAACCAGACTGGAAGGGCTCATAGAGTGAGTGGAGGGATAGGTGAGAGGGAAGTTGGGTGGTGACAGTTTTTTCTAGGATTTTGAAAATGAAAGGTTAGTTAGAAATGGGGCGGAGGTTATCGTAATTGTTGGGGTCTGATCCAGGTTTCTTTAATATGGGGGTGACAGTAGCAGTTTTGAAAAGTGAAGGGACTATTCCAGATGAAAGTGAGGAGTGGATAATAGCAGATATGAGGGGGAGCAGGGAGGAGGAGCAGGATTTCACTAGGGTTGAGGGGAGGGGATTGAGCTGACATGTGTGGGCTTTGATTTGTGTATGAGGTCGGAGATTTCGGAGATAGTGGGAAGAAGAAAACTGGAGAAGAGATGACAAAGAGGAGGAGGTTCAGATGGGGAGAGGTGGTGAATTGTGATGTAGGTGCTGATGAATGTTATGGATTTTCTGGTTGAAGTAGTCCATTATGGAGTTGCAGGTTTCTGTGGAATACAGGTGGAGGGGTAGAGAATTGGGTGGCTGGAGGATTTTGTTTATAACAGAGAAGAAGGTTTTTGAGTTTCCTTCATTGGAGAGGCTGAGGGCTTGTTAAAGTGTTAGTGAGTGAGCAGCAGCTCCTGAGCGGACGTCACTGGTTTTCTCTGAAGCCATTTACAAACGTCCATTTTCAATTGAAAAAAGGACGTGTCCTGTTGAAATGAAGTGGTGAACATTGTCGACGACACACACACACACAACCACACCCCCACACCCCCACACACCCATGTCGGCGTCACAGTCGTCCGGCTCAGCCGTGTGTTTGGAGCTGCCGTTGAGGAAACCATTAGTGGAGGTTTGTGTGAGTCCGTTGGTGAAGTGGTCGACCTCCATGTCCACGTCGCTGCTGACGGAAGCAAAAGATGAACATTTAATTTATGAACCAACGCCATTCATTCAGGGTTAAATACACAGGAAATTACATCATGTACCTGCTTAAAGAAGCTTGACTGCGGCTGCCGTTAAGGCTGATGTCAGAGGCTAGGAGGGTGGAGCCAGAAGCTGGGGGGCAGGGCTTGTGACTGTGTGGGGAGGAGCTGTGGCTCTTACTGGACGTCACACCATTACAGCAGTTACTGTCATACCCTAAAAAATAAGAGAGGAAATAAACAGTTGCAGAAACTCTGCGTGAAATAAATCACAGCTGATTATTACGTCTATGTTATCTTAACAATAGCTTTTTGGTGTTAGCTCTCATTGTTTCCAACAGGAAACTGAAGTTTGTAAACCACTCACTCTCCCCCACACACACACGTTGGACATTCATGACTTGAGGGGACACTGCATTGACTTACATTCATTTCCTGGAGACTTACTCTAACCTTAACCACAATTAGTACTGGCCTAATCCTAACCCTGACCCTAACCTTAACCTAAAACATATCTTCACCTTAAAATGTAGTCATGTACGTTGTGGGAACTTGATTTTTGTTGTGGGGACACTCATTAAATATTGAGTGGTAATTTGGTGACTATCTCACCACCTGTTGTACGGCCTGTGAGGTACGGCTGTGTGTAACCTGTGAGGTACGGCTGTGTGTGTGTAACCTGTGATGTACGGCTGTGTGTGTGTGTGTGTGTGTGACCTGTGAGGTACGGCTGTGTGTGTGTGTGTGTGTGTGTGTGTGAGACCTGTGAGGTACGGCTGTGTGTGTGTGTGTGTGTGTGTGTGAGACCTGTGAGGTACGGCTGTGTGTGTGTGTGAGACCTGTGAGGTACGGCTGTGTGTGTGTGTGAGACCTGTGAGGTACTGTGTGTGTGTGTGAGACCTGTGAGGTACGGCTGTGTGTGTGTGTGAGACCTGTGAGGTACGGCTGTGTGTGTGTGTGTGAGACCTGTAAGGTACGGCTGTGTGTGTGTGTGTGTGTGTGTGAGACCTGTGAGGTACGGCTGTGTGTGTGTGTGTGAGACCTGTGAGGTACTGTGTGTGTGTGTGAGACCTGTGAGGTACGGCTGTGTGTGTGTGTGAGACCTGTGAGGTACGGCTGTGTGTGTGTGTGTGAGACCTGTAAGGTACGGCTGTGTGTGTGTGTGTGTGTGTGTGTGAGAGACCTGTGAGGTACGGCTGTGAGCTGCTGGCTTTGTGACTGGGGCTGCTGAAGGGTCGGGGGGAGCCAGGGTAACTGTCCTGAGACTTTGGACTGCGTCCTCCGAGACACCTGACCTCACTGTCTGTCCCGTTCACCATCTCTATGAACTGTCTGACCCTGAGGACAGAGGACAGGACAAAGTCAATGATACTCTATAACGGGTCCACATTGGCTTCAGATAGAATAGGAGTCATACTTGAGCATGAAGAGAAGGTCTGGGTTCCTCTCCAGAAGGTTGGGGTAGAGCTGCTGGGTGGTCTCGATGGCCTCGCCCATTCTGCCCGACAACACCAGCTTCTGGATCTCTGCAGATTATGTGCACAGTTACAATAACACTGCTCAGTTTTGTTTTTTTCAAAGTATATTTTTGGGCTTTTAATGCCTTTAATCAATAGTTTAGTGCAGAGAGACAGGAAATGGGGAGGCAGAGAGGGGGAACAACATGCAGGAAAGGACTGTCCGATGCGGAATTCGAACCGGGGTCGCCTGCAGTGAGGACTGTAACCTCAACATGGGACGGCAGCTCTACCAAGTGAGCTAACGCCGCCCCACTGCTCAGTTATAACCATGGTTACAGCAGAAAAGCCAGGACTCTCACTCTGTCGGTTTTTGATGGAGGCCAGCTCCTCGTGCACGGCCTGGTCGGTGGATTTGGCAAAGGCTTCAGCCGTGGCACAGTAGCTGTGGTGAACCAGGTAAGACGCCACCATTCTGACAGGAAGAAAACATACAGGCGCTGATTAGACACAACATCCGAGTCGTGTTCTTGTAACCCAGGAACCAAATCCACTTCCTCTTACTTCTGGATCATGGACTGCCACTCGCCCTCGCGCTCTCCGATGGGGAAGTGGTCGATCTGAGCCTGAATCTTTGTCCTCCACTCCCGCATGTAGTCCTCAATGTCGAACACAAACGGGTGCTGTCCGAAGTTAGCGTCCACCACCTCGCCCGGAGTCTGCAGGCCCACGGTCGGGTAAAGGTTCGGCTGCAGCAGAGAAGACAAAAGGAGATCGAGGACGGTGGAATTTACAAATGGAAGAGAGATGTTGTCAACGAATATCACTAAAAACTCAGATGATCTCAGGGTGTTTACTGTAGATTATTATTATTATTATTATTATGATGATTGACTGTGGAAGTAACTTCCTGTTGTTGTGCAGCACTTCCAGGATTAGTTTCCTCCACGCTTTCTTTACAATGTCGTTAAAAACAAACTTGTGACCATCGATGTCAGGTCAGAGGAAGTGAAATCACGGAGTATTATTTTATTATTATTTTGTGCCGTTACTCGTGTGGAGGGTTGAATGACCTGTAGTGGCTGTCAGGTAGAGTTCAGAACCTCGACCGCTCTGTTGTCAGAACGACTTCACCGCTCATCTGTGATGCATTCACTGACGCTCGTAAAATCCACTCTCTCGCAGCACTGAGCACATACGCTTGTCGTAGTGAGGATAATGCGGCTTTGTCCACTCAAACCACACCCATGTTCACTCATTTAAAAAAAAAAACGAGGGGTTTAAAATCATTTAATCAGTTCATGGGTCTTTGGGCCTGATCTAAACTCAGGCCATTGTGACAGACTACAAGAGGTCAGGCAGAAATGGTCATGTTTCAACAATTCTCTGGATGTGTCGGTGTCTTGACCGTCGGCAAGCGATGACTGCGTGAACGACATCTTCACACGCTGCTAACTTTTATTATTGTGTGTGTGTGTCATTGTGGTCCAGTAAACACAGGGGTCAGCTGTCGTGAGGCGATGACGCACTTCACTGCACAGCTACAGAAGTCGGCAACAGAAGTCTCTTCTGTACAAGTGGAAACATTGGTACTTACTGGTAGATCTGTGAAGGCGATACCTGGAGAGGAGGAGAAACGGTGTCAGTGTTTACTCATCACATGATTTCACAGATTTAAATAGTTTTTACATTAAAGTTCCAGAGAGCCGTGTTATTGTTCAAGTGTCACTGAACACTTGACACTTAATTACGGCTGCAAATAAACGATTATTTTCAGTGTATGTTTGGTCCATAAAGTAAATAATGTTATATATGCTAAAAATGACTTGGCAGGTTAGCACCCCCCAGAGGTGGAGGATAAACAAACCAGAGAAATATGGAGCAAGTGAGAAAAAGGGGAAAGCTAGATTTGTGTTTCTTTCCTCGGTGGTCCAGTGAGGATGTGGATTTATTTAGTCCTCAGATCATTAAATACACCATTCTTAACGAATTATAATGCATTAAGATGAATTAGGGTTGTAATGGTATCATGAGGAACCTAAAGATGAATCAACATCCACCTCAGACTGTTTCCATCCCTTAAAAAAACCAAACAAAGCCACCTCCTCCTCCTCCTTTTCACCTAGGCTGTGGCCGTTCTTTGTGTAGAAACACGTGTTGTTGATGAGGTTCACGCAGCAGCCAATCACGTCACCCGTTGTAAAGGTCGGGCCGTAGGGCTGCCCCGTGCCTGACGAGCAGAAGGAGTGGCCGTCGTCACCGTGGTAACCATACGAGTGCTTGTCCCAACCTGAGGAGGCAGAAATATCAGAGTGTGAGCAACAGCAGAAAAATGGAACTGGTAAAGCAGTCGTTTTGGATGAAAGTGAATCATTAGTTCAGATTCAGACACTGAAGTGAAATACCACTGAAGTGAAATACCACAGAAGTGAAATACCACTGAAGTGAAATACCACTGAAGTGAAATACCACTGAAGTGAAATAGCACCGAACGCCTGACACTAAAGTGAAATAGCACTGAACGCCTGACACTGAAGTGAAATACCACTGAACGTCTGACACTGAAGTGAAATACCACTGAACGTCTGACACTGAAGTGAAATACCACTGAACGTCAAATACACCACACTCTAAACGCTAAATATGGACATTTTACACATTTCCTTTGCTAAATGTTTCAGGATTTTTAAATCTTTAGCTTTGATCTACAGTTGGACATTGTTGCTTTGACGTGGCTCTCATGACTCTTCAGTGACGACACTCTCTGACCAAGTACCGGTTTAGCTGAACCTCGTCAGAGCAGGAAGTAAAAAATGCAGCAGGTTCTATCACTGATGGAGGAGCTAAAACAAAAAAAGTAAAGTTGAGTTTTGGAGACATCTACACTCTGCAGCAGTCTGGCACCAGTTCCTCTCCCTGTTATCTTACAGTGGTCAGACTGGAGCTGCTGGGTAGATTTCACTTCCTGTGTGGTCTGATAATCTCAGTGAGGTTCTGACCTGACGTACGGAGGAACAAGGACAGCACAAACTGTCTAATTCTAAAAATGTGGCGCTCATCTGTGATATTTTACAAATATTTCTCTCTGCAGGGAAACATGGAGGGGAATACGATATTTTGAGTCAATGTCCTGATATAGGAGATATGTGGATATAAAGCTGCACACAGGTCGTTTCTATGTACAGTGTAAATAAACTGTAACACTGTAAATTGAGTTATTTTAGTGTAAATATTCAAACTTTTTTAGTGGGCACAAATTAGATTATTTTGGGGAACGTATTCAGATTACCTTGCTGGTACCTTACTGATTTCAACTACTCAGGGAGTTGAAATCAATCAATCAATTAATTTGGTGGTCTATAATTTGGATTATGCAAGTTAACATAATCAAACTTTTTCTGTGTACATAATTGGATTTTTCCAGTGGATATTTGGATGTTGTCATATCACGATAAAGTATCTAAGACCATATACAGATATAATATCCTGGGCTTAAATATATTCATTATTTTTATTATTATTATTAATAAAACCCTCAGCAGACACAAACAGAACCCTGGAGTAATGTATAGCTGAGACAGAGAGACACCACACCCAAAGACACACAGTGTCATTTTACCTGGGAGCCTGTTCATGTTTACACCCTGAGCTGAGAGGCCGATGCCCATGTACCTGTGAGACACACAGTGGAAGAGACAAGGTCAAAGGGACGAGGGTCAAAGGGACGAGGTCAAAGAGACGAGGGTCACACTCAAAGCTGTTCTGCCTTAAGTCCCGCCTCTCTTGGTGTGTTAGATTTACCGTTCAGCTCGTGCTGAGGAAGCGGGAACTAGCTGGTTCATAGTTCACACACTACTGAGTGTTGAGTTATTTTCCATTACTGTCAGTCACTTTTGGACATATGGACCTATAAATACAAGGAGCGGCGAAGTACAAATACGAGGAGCGGCGAAGTACAAATACGAGGAGCGGCGACGTACAAGCACGAGGAGCGGCGACGTACAAGCACGAGGAGCGGCGAAGTATAAATACAAGGAGTGGCGAAGTAAAAATACAAGCGGTGAAGTATAAATACGAGGAGTGACGAAGTATAAATACGAAGAGCGGCGAAGTATAAATATGAGGAGTGACGAAGTATAAATACGAGGAGCAGCGAAGTATAAATACGAGGAGCGGCAAAGTATAAATACGAGGAGAGACAAAGTAAAAATACAAGCGGTGAAGTATAAATACGAAGAGCAGCGAAGTAAAAATACGAGCGGTGAAGTATAAATACGAGGAGTGACGAAGTATAAATATGAGGAGCGGCGAAGTATAAATACGAGGAGAGACAAAGTAAAAATAGGAGTGGCAAAGTATAAATACGAGGAGCAGCGAAGTACAAATACGAGGAGCTGCAAAGTATAAATATGAGGAGCGACGAAGTATAAACACGAGGAGTGACGTAGTATAAATACGAGCGGTGAAGTATAAATACGAGGAGTGACGATGTATAAATACGAGGAGAGACAAAGTAAAAATACAAGCGGTGAAGTATAAATACGAGCGGTGAAGTATAAATACGAGCGGTGAAGTGAGGAGAGACAAAGTATAAATATGAGGAGCGATGAAGTATAAATACGAGGAGCTGCGAAGTACAAATACAAGGAGCGGCTTAGTACAAATACGAGGAGCGGCGAAGTATAAATACAAGGAGCAACAAAGTATAAAGACGAGGAGCGACGAAGTAAAAATATGAGTGGTGAGCGAGTCGCAAAGTAAAACAATACAACAATAAAAACAATAACATTTCCAGCTACAAAACATGTAGCCGGGTCACAACATTCCTCTTGAAAAGCTAAAGAAGCTACGGCCGTTTCTAGTAAAATCCTGTAAACAAGGAGGGGGCGTGGCCTAAACATGAGCATTATGTTTAAAATCACTTCCGGTGACTGAGAAATGCATTTAAAGCATGATACAATGCAATGTTGTGTTTTCTGTAAATAAGATGATTTTTCTTTACTCATCACATTGTTGACTTTAATTCAATCACGTTACATTTTGCCTGCTCAACGACTCCAAATTGACAACATCTGGCAATAGTCAATGAACACTGATGCTTGAGGTTTTGACAGCAGGAGATGTTTTTTTAATGTGTGTGTTCTTACCCATCTCTGCCTTTACTGATGATCTTCACCTCAAAGTAGTAGACTCCACAGGCAGCTGGGATGGGATGAGTGGCGCGTACAGAAGCCGCATCTTTAGGGGTTTTGCCGTGACCTTGAGTTGCGGGTGAAAGCAGTGAGGTTGTGGTTATTGTGAGTGGATTCTGGATTATTCTGTCATCACAAAAGGGACAGAAACACTGAGACACAGATTCAATCAATTTAAGGTTGTGGGCGACGTGACATATTTGCCTCCGGTTGTGTTGCGATTTCGATATAACTTCAATTAATTGTTCGGCCCTTGAGAAAACAAACAAATCTAGGCAGAACATGTGTTCTATTCAATGAAGACAAAAATAATGCCTGTAGGTACTTAAAGGGGACATATTATGCAAAATCAACTTTTTAACCATTTTAATACTGATATTTGGGACTCTGGGGGCCCTACCAGTCGCCAAAGTGTGGAAAAACAATACTCAGTCATGTTTTCGTGGTTCCGCTTAGTGTAAGTATAGGCGATAAAACGCTCGATGTTGAATTCCCTGCGCTTATGACGTCAGTATGCGCATTTCACCGCGAATGTTACCGCCCCACCAGTACGTTTACTTCGCAAGCTCCACCTTAGCTCCACCTTGTCCCTGCCAGAGTGCAGGCGAGGGAGGAAGAGCGGTATTATGTCAACGTGGCGGGACAAGTGTGCTGTTGGTGGCTGCACAGTGGAGCACAGTGTTTTACAGAGGATTTTATATATGAAGCTAATGTGCCGGATAAAGTCAGCAATCGTGTGTTCGTGTGTTCGCACCACTTCACATCAGACTGCGGCCAGCGGTTGCCGTATTTAGTCAGGGGACGTATTTCACCGACGTACAAACACACAAATTGTTAAGAAAAGATCACATAGAGCTCATAACTGACCATTCTGACACGTCCTAATTAAACATATTTGTTCAGTACGTCCTCCATGACCGGAGCACAGACTCAGTCTGATACAATCACATAAAGCAGCTGTTTATGCAGCTCGCCGCTGACGATCAGCGACGCTGCACTCTCTGTGCAGCGGTGCTACACTCTCTGTGTCACCGATAGCCTAAACTGCCGCTGGCGATCGCTGATCGGCAGCGGCGCGCTGAATAAACTGTATGTTGCTGTATCAGACCGGAGACTGTCTGATACAGCGGTGGCGCGTTACACGGTGATCGCCAGCTCGCCGGAGCACCGGAGGTGGTCAGCGGTGGTGAGGTCTCCGGAGCACAGTCTCCGGTCTGATACAGCAACATACAGTTTATTCAGCGCGCCGCTGGCGATCAGCGGTGGCGATCAGCGGTGCTGCACTCTCTTTGCAGCGGTGCTGCACTCTCTGTGTCACCGCTGATCTTCTGTTCCTAAGTGTTTTTAACTGATTGACAGTTGGACAGTGTTCGGCTCGATCCTTATGTAGGACGTCTCTTCCTGTGACGGCACTCTCGCTGACATGTTGATATTGTCAGAGAGCTAGTGGAGGGAGGGGGAGACGAATAGAGCTGTAAAGAGGACAAATCAGAAACCCCCTGGAAGAAGTGGGTGTGTGTTTGCCTGTGTCTCATTTGCATATAAAGGGACCTTGCACGAAAACCGAGCGTTCTGAAAGGGGCGGGTTTAGCAGGGTTATTGAACTACTATGATTCTTCATCCTTATGGTATTTTGACCAAAGCATGTCACTGACATGTTCATTAGGACACCAGGGAACTATTTTAATGGGGGAAATAGGGTATAATATGTCCCCTTTAAATACGGGCTGAAAAACAAAAGAATAATAAAAGAGTTCCTGCATTCAGCTCCAATTAAGCCTTAAATTACTGTTAAATACAAATTAAGGCTCAGTGCTGCTGTAAAAACAAAGTCATTAAAAGAGTGTGACCTTGTTTTTTGTACTTGGTAGAAAAATGTGAATGTGTGAAAGTTAAAGCGTCTCAACATCTGTCTTCATGCTCTACACACACGAAATACAAGTACATTCTAGCTGGAACCAGAAAGTGTGTGTGTGTGTGTGTGTGTGTGTGTGTAGCTGGTCTCTCCAGAAGCAGAGGAGGAACACACCCAGGAAGCAGAATTACAACTTTTTCCTGTTCTGCGTCACAACCGTCAGGCTCTGTGGTTACCAAACACTGGGTCGGGACCCACAGATGAGTCACAGGAAACAAATTTGCAGAATTTTCCCTAGCTCTTAGTCAAGATTTAAGTGTTTATGTTTTAATTAAAGACGACATAGACCGGAAGCTCCAATTAACACTGCGTTTGTGTGTGTATCTGCGTCATTACCTCGTTTATGAAACCCTAAAGTTTCAGAACAAACAGTTCGGCCACTGCTGAGAAAATAGGGTTTTATTGTTTTCCTGGGCTCTGCGAAGCGGATCGGCCCTTCCATATGTTGATGTTGTCATCAGTATACCTCACCACTCCTCTCACCACCGTAGCGCCTCCTGGTGCGGGCACTAGTCCGGGCACTAGTCCGGGCACATCCGGTTGCGTACATTGAACCGCAGAAGAAGAAGAACTACTCTCGTTGTAGCTGCTGAGATGCAGAGCATCCACCGCGCCAGAGGGGGAGCTGTGTATCTGAGAGCTGGCCTACCAATTACGTCACTTCCAGGTACCTGGCCAATCACAGGTAGGGGTGCAACGAATCATCATTGATCCGTGATCCGTTCGGATCAATATCTTCGGTTCGGGCACACACGTGATCCTTGGATTGATTTATGAAAAAAAAAAAAAGTTGTGCGCATGTTCAGTCCACACACAGCGTGGTCATGGCGAGCGGAGGAACGGAGGAGCTTGAACGCCCCGCGTCATTTAAAGGGGACATATTATGCAAAATCAACTTTTTAACCATTTCAATACTTATATTTGGGACTCTGGAGGCCCTACCAGTCGCCAAAGTGTGAAAAAGAATACTCCTTTTAGGAATAGTCCTTTTTTGTGGTCCCCCTTAGTGTAAGTATAGTAGATAAAACACGATGACGACAGAATGCTCATTTCACCGCGAATGTTACCGCCCCACCAGTAAGTTTACTTCGAGAGCTCAACCTTAGCTCCACCTTGTCCCTGCGAGAGTGCAGGCGAGGGAGGAAGAGCGGTATTATGTCAACACGGAGGGACAAGAGTGCTGTTGGTGGCTGCACAGTGGAGCACAGTGTTTTACACAAACCTCCAGCCTCAGAGGATTTTATATATGAAGCTAATGTGCCGGATAAAGTCAGCAAACGTGTGTTTGTGTTTTCGCACCACTTCAGCAGTGCTGTCCCTAAGTGTTTTTAACTGATTTACAGTTCGGCAATGTTCGGCTCAATCCTTATGTAGGACGTCTCTTCCTGTGACGGCACTCTCGCTGTTTTCTGCGCACGCTGCCATGTTAATATTGTCAGAGAACTAGTGGAGGGAGGGGGAGACGAATAGAGCTGTAAAGCGCTGTAAAGAGGACAAATCAGAAACCCCCTTGAAGAAGTGGGTGTGTGTTTGCCTGTGTCTCATTTGCATATAAAGGGACCATGCACGAAAACCGAGCGTTCTGAAAGGGGCGGGCTTAGCAGGGTTATTGAACTGCTATGGTGCTTCATCCTTATGGTATTTTGACCAAAGCATGTCACAGACATGTTCATTAGGACACCAGGGAACTATTTTAATGGGTGAAATAGGGTATAATATGTCCCCTTTAAATCCCCTGTATTGGAGCATTTTGGCTTCCCTGTCAAATATAATGACGAAGGAAAGAGGTTAGTGGATAAAACCGTGACGGTGTGTGGCACAAGAAAGCCATATGACAGTGAAAACACATCAAGCATGGCCACGCATTTGAAGCGACATCACCCCGGTGTGAAAACGAAGGCTGCTCAACAACCGCTTATCACCGCGGCATTTAAGAAGCACCTTGTTGCACAATCAGACCGGGCTAAAGCCATCACAAACGCTATCGTGTGTTTATAGGTGCAGACATGAGGCCATATTCGGTTGTGCAAAACGAGGGCTTTAAACACATGCTGAAAGTGCTTGAGCCACGTTACGACGGTGTGCCGTCGCGCACCCACTTCAGCGAAAAAATGGTGCCAGACTTTTTTTGCTGATCCGAAAAATTATCCGATCTGTGACTCTGATCCGCGGAACGATCCGATCCGTGAGTTTTTTGATCCGTTGCACCCCTAATCACAGGACAGTGGGAAAACTCTCGTTGGCTGGCCAATCACAACACAGTCCACGTTCTGAGGGTGTGATTTTGGTCTGAAACAGCGTGGCTGACGAGAACGTCAGTGAGGAGATATTTTGATCGGCTCGTTTGCAGCGACTGGGAGGTTTTTAACCATGAAAACAAGTTAATATATGCAAGTACACCTCCATAACTACCATATATGTGCGATACGAGCATTCGATGTCACCTTTAACATGGATAAAGTGAAGAAAATTAAGCTGTGGGAGAAACAATGAGACATCAGATGCTGTAGCTATGGCTGTATATCAGCTGCTACATTACGCACACATTTTCTTTTGTTGCGATTTATATTGTGATTTGGGTCGCGATCGTTTGCCATTTCCAGTACTGTCCTACATTAAAATGATGTTCAATTGATCCACTACTTTATCCCGTTACATGTGCACCGTTTAAATCGAGCCAAGATCACAGTCCGGCTACTATGGGTTAGGGTTAAGTAAACACGTGGAGGAGAAAATCGATTTATTGGTTGTGTACGTCTGACCGTCTCTGTAGGTGGCGCTGTATCCCTCTATAAGCTAGTGTGTATTGAATGAGTTTCCTGTTGACCTTTACGTTACAGAAAAACAGTGGACTGTGAGATGGACACAAATAAGAAGTCTCTCTCTTGTGGTTGCCGTGCTGTCTGACGAAAGACGCCTCCTTCTACTTCAGGGTCAAAGACCGGGGAGGACAGTTTGGTGCTTAGTCTGACTCCAGTCTAACTAAGCTTATACATGCAGGAGCAATCGGACTATGAATCACATTATCCAGGGATGTTAGTCCGACTAAGACTCGCTCGATTTGAGTTGGACTAAGATGTTTAAGTGACATAAAAAAGACTAACTATTAAGTCTGACTAAAATCAGACTTTTCACATGAACGTAAACTCACTGAATGGTGCGTTCCATTTCTAGTCGGCTATTTCCAAACTCAACATGGGATTCCAAGATGGCTGCCAACATACAAACACAGCTACTTTTCATATTTGATTCACTTTTTTTTTTTTTTTTTACACCGTTATCCATAGACATGTTATAAACAGCATGAAGAGCTTTGTTATTTGCATCCATGTTTTTGTTCTGACTCTGTAAATGGGTGAGAGGGTTGTGGGTGAAGTCGCTCCAAGTTCCAAGTACCAACTTAAATGGAAAGCAGCATAAAAGCTAAACATCTACCTGGTCATTCAATTCTGCTTCAGTGGAATGTAAAGAAGACAGGAACAATTAATCCATCATGAAAGAAATCAACTCATTTGATAATTGTAGAATATGCTTTAGTGTTTTAGAAGTAATTAAAGCAAGAATTTGATTTACAGCTTCTTAAATGTGAATATGTTCTAGTTTCTTTGGTGTTAGATTGATTGTCTTGCTTTGTGGACAAATGACTTAGGGTTAAAGATTAAATAATTATTAAAATCATCATTGGTTGCGGCTCTTGTAATATACGATATGTGCATTGTGACAAATTCACACACTACCTTTGTTGTCATGAATTCTTATCAGTATCATCGAGAACGTGGAAAATCTTTAGTATTTCAGATGTCACTTGAAAATGTTCTCTCACTCACCAACATGCAGCACTAGTGATTTATTTTGAAGGGGGAGATGTTAACAATCCTAATAATAATAATAATAATAATAATAATAATAATAATAATAACAACAACAATAACAATAATAGACAAAAAACTAAGATACCAACCAAATGAGGTTATATTATACCATTTAATCAATAAGAGCAGATCTTATCTGATGTGACCATACATAAAGATATAATATCCATAAATAAATTTGTATATATTATAGGCCACCATTGTTGTTATGCTACAATAAACTAAAAACATACGTGTGTGAATATAGCTACATATGTAATATTTCCTATTGTCGCGGTGCTAACGTGAATCGTCAATATTTCAGGTTAATCCTGACAGGGAATTTTCATATCGGCTCATGCCTTCCTGGAAACGTAATCAGCTGCACTGAGTCCAAACATAATATGCGTCACCGTACTTTTCCCCGATATTTAAAAAATCACCCATAATGCTACATTAGCCCAACCAGGAGGCTACTTAGTCCAAACCGTGCTGGCTAATAAACATGACACGGATTGACACAAAAAGGTGACTCACGACTTAAGCTTTAATCAGCATTGGATGCGACAACGGTTCAACTTAAACGGGTGTTTTTGTTCTATGCCGAGCCGTGACAGCCGTGAAGGCGTACAAACAGTGACAGTCCACGTAGCTGTTATTAAGGGCGAAGCTGCCAAACTAATGGGTCGACTGTGGCCGTGGGAACACCTCGCCAGCTGGTCGAGTTGCAAGATGTCCTCTCTGTCTTGTTGTTGATAAAAACTGTTAGCCTGTTAGCCCACTTTGTTTTTAGCACACAGCAGCAGCAGGCTTTCACCAGCTAGCAGCCCCCGCTAAGCTAACGTTAGCAACCTTGGCGTTAGCATGGGGTGATTTAAATAATAATAATACAATAAAATGTGTTAAAACGGGCGTGAGCCGCCGTGTCATACCTTTATAGTGCACACGCAGGTTGTTCTGGGAGAGGCCGATGTAACTGAATTTGTCCTTCGGGCTCCAGGAGCGAGGGAGCGGCGTCTCGCTCTCGTTGACGGCCGGATAGAGCCGTCGGAGTCGTTGGTTGAGCTCCTTTTCCTGCTCGTTCAGAGCCGCGTCTCCGTGGACAACCACCGACATGAGGAAGCCGCAGCCAGACGTCTGTGCGGACATGGCAGCGACACGAGTGTTAATAAAAAATGACTTGTTACTAAAACAAGCCAAAGCCACTTGTGTCAGTCAGTGTCAAGTTTGTTAAGGAGGGGGAGGAGGGAAGAGGGGTAGCTAGCAGGTTAGCTTAGCGGGCTAAGCTAACTAGCTTCACTGTTAGCAGGCTATGCTAACTGACTCCGCTGGCCAGAGCTGGTTTATCCGAGCAGCTAACGCGCTTAGCTTAGCCACAGAGGCGAAGCGACCGCTGTCACTGCTCAGGCGGACCTGAGCGGCCACAGAGGTGAAGAGTACCGAGGGGACGTCTATCGTGCAGTGTGATGGAGGAAGTGGTGAGAGGGCAGAGGCGAATGTCGCGGTGCGGAGAGGAGCCTCAGTCAGCGCTAACGTCAGAGGACGGGTCGACTCCGGCGAGCTCGGCTAGCCTCGATCTTTTGTTTGTTGTCTGAGCGATATCCGTGAACGTGATTGGCTGACGGAGTCTCCACTCACTTCCTATGCGATTGTGATTTTCTTTATTTTTTTCTTTAATATCGCTAAGAAAATGCAGCGGAGAACGCTGACAACGTGTTTGTTGACGATCAGTAATGAGTAATCACGCTAATACCTTTGATCTGTAATCACTGCTGTCTCAGCATAGTAATGATGATGATGGTTATCGTAATAATAATAATAATAATAATGATGATAATAACAGTAATACTAGGAAGAAGAGTAATATAAAGAAAACAGGATCAAGGCTAAGAATTTAAGAACTATATGCTCTTCCACTTGTTTTGGTTTTTTCTTTTTCCATCAGTGATAGAACCTGGTACCTGGTGTTTTCTACTTCCTGCTCTGACAAGTGAGCTGAGCCGGCCACTCATTATCAACAACACACTGGAATTAC
This sequence comes from Solea solea, assembly GCF_958295425.1. Taxonomy (NCBI): domain Eukaryota; kingdom Metazoa; phylum Chordata; class Actinopteri; order Pleuronectiformes; family Soleidae; genus Solea; species Solea solea. The sequence continues at coordinate 25,688,853 of NC_081134.1, forward strand.
AAGTAGAATTTGGAATTATATGTAGATTATCAGTAGAATTTGACAAAAAAAACTTTTAGAAAAAAATGACATGTAATGTAGAATTTGGAACTATAAGTAGATTCAAAAGGGCGTGGCCATGGCCCTGTAACTATATTAGTAAGGTATATTGATCGATCTGCTCGAAACTTTCTAAATGAGATTAGAGACCCAGCGAGAAAACATCAGCACATGAAAACTAAGTGTAGTGCCACCTGATGGCAGGGTGGTGGGTGCACAATGCTGCTTGCAGCTTTAATTCTAAATTATTACATTTTATCTTTAATTTCTCCCAAATAAAAACAACTTCACATACACACTGGACCTTTAAGAGACGCTTTATTGAGCTCCACGGGTAGAATTGGGGTTTTACACACTGAGACACGCAGTATAACACGATAATATGACACAGCCAATCATTTTGAGAGGTCAATTTCACTCACACAAATTAATTTTGGGTTTCCTGAACAAATTGTCAAAATATAACAAAAATCTGTAAAAATAGTTTATTTATTTATGTTAATATTTGTGTATGTTACGATACAGTTTCTTTTCCTTTGCTATCTATGTATATATGTAATCTGTATATGTTTAATTTATTTGGTTATTCATATTTACTGCAGCATACCTTTCTGTTCCACTAGATTTCGTACTTCTGATGTCATTTTTCATTTGAAATTGTCAATAAAGTCCGTGGGGGGGGGCAACACTGACATCATCACCTGTGTTCATCACATCGTCACATGAATGATCATCACTGTTTTATTTCATGAGCACATCTCAAACATCTGATGTGTTTACAGATGAATTAAAAAGAAACAACACAATTTTAAAGAGCAACAATTAAAGGGGACATTGTTAGGAAGTCATAATAATAATAATGAACTTTAATGCCATAGTTTGAATGTTTGTCACTTTATCTCACAGTTAAACAGCCACGTCGACTGGAAACTGAAGTTTGTAAACCGCTCACTCTCCCACACCAAGGTCCATAGAGAACATCCGTGATTTTAGCTGCAGTAGACATGCGAGCTGCTGGTCTACTGCTGCCCCCTGTGGCAAGATTGTGTCACTGGAATAATCCTAAATGCAGGATTTTAAACACAGACGTGACAAAATAAGACATTAGAACGTAGTGATGGAGGCAGAAGTGGATCAACAACTCCTGTGTGTGATGTTAAAATCACTGATTTTCTCTATGGACTTTGGTGTGGGAGAGTGAGTGGTTTACAAACTTCTGTTTCCTGTTGTAAAAGTGTGTCTAACAGTGAGATAAAGACGTGAACATGTTCTTAAGATATAGAGATAGATTCCTCACACAAATCTCACTAAATGTGTCACGCTGAGGTCCAGTAAGGATTGGTTTTGTGCTACTGGAGTAAATGTCCGTGTGGAAAGTTACACTGTTACAGCCCCATTAGTGGATTCTGGACATCTATTGTCAAACATGTTCAAAGCAAACCATTGTTCGTCCCTCTGCCACCACTATGGCGGAATACAGTGCCTGAACTCATGGAAGATACACTGGCAGAATCCATACACCATGACCATGACGAGGCTGGCAGGAACCAGGCTCACCAGCAGAACCCCGAGCGTTGTTCTCTGCATGATGAGCAGATAAACCCCCATGGGCAGAGAGCTGAAGTACAGCAGCCCCAGCAGCCACACCAGTGCCCGGGCCGAGGTCTGGCACAGAAGTGCTGCACAGGTCCACACCGTCCACCTCTGCGCGATGGACGCCATGGAGTCAAGGCTGGACGAGTGGTAGCGCGGGTGGAGGACACGCAGGTCCTGGTTTGAGGCCGGCACCGGAGGTGGCTCCATGATAGTGATAACCACAAAGTTAGGGGAGCTCCTGATGGAGGAGTAGGTGGTGGCAGAGGAAGTGGAAGGGGACATCATGGGTGTGTTGCTACCCATCAGCGAGCTCAGATGCTTGGGGCTGAGGAGCAGCTCTCTGGTGGACTCTGGCTGGAAGTGGAGGTTCCTCTGGTTCCTGCTTTGGAGGGACAGCAACGCCACCAAGTTACGGTCGTCCGGCAAACTGCTCACCACCTCTCCTGGGAGTCTGGTGATGTAGCGGCAGAACGGGCACACCGCAGCGTTTGGAGGTGACTCGCCCAGATCAAGGATCTTTGCGAGGCATTTGGCACACAGGCGGTGGCAGCAATCCAGAACTTTTGGCCTGCGACTACCGAGGTTGTACGCCCAGTAGCAGATCTTACACTCCAGGTCCTCTGTGCTCAGGACGTCCACGTGTCCACAGCCACCAACGCCGCCATCTTCTGCACTTTGTTGCTCAATCATCGTCCAGATCACCAGGATTTACTAGGGCTCCAGATCAGCAGAAGGTTCAAACCAAAAACCTAGGTCCAGGGTCAGCACTGAAGGACGTGAAGATGACGGTCCAGTCCACCAAAGCTCTGGAGTTCATTGTGACGGTCCGACAGGCTTTTGAGCAACTCAGAGCGAGTTCACTCGCCTCTGAGCTGCTTCGTTTGAGGCAGAAACCCTTTCATGGACCGCACGAGGAAAAAGAGAGAATGTGCATGAGTTTGAAAGAAATAGACAGAGAGACAGAGAGAGAGAGGGAGGGGGAGAGATGGTGAGAGAGAGAGAGACGTGAGAGAGAGAGAGAAAGAGAGAGAGAGAGATAAGTGTGAACGCGGCAGCAGAAGAGAACAAACACACGAGAAACGACAACAAAGCAGAGTCTGTACAAACCAAAGCTGGAATTTTCGAGCTGCATCTTTTGTTGCTCAGTGAAATTTGGTCCAATTAGTGTGAATGACACACACACACACATACACACGCACACACGCACACATACACACAGGCACACACGCACAGGCACACACACACGCACACACACACAGACAGACACAGACACACGCGCACACACACACAGAGACGCACACAGACACAGACACACACACATATTTGTAAAGCATTCATAGTGAGGACATTCATTGACATAATATCCTCCCTGGTCCCTTACCCTAACCATCATGACAGAATGTGAGGTCCAGCCATATATATATATGACCCTAACCCTGACCCTAAACCTATTCCTAGTACTAAACCTAACCCTAACCCTGACCCCTTACATTACGGGGACTTGATTTTTGTCCCCATAAGGAAGACACGTCCTCATCATGTGAGTGTGTGAACAGATGTAGGTCCCCACAACATGAGGAACATACACACACAAACACACACACACACACACACCTGACGTCATTGACTGAAGCTCAACAAAAGCAGCAGCAGATGAATTCTGAAGTCAGACCGGAAGTTAGGATCTTGTCTTTCACAGTAAAGGTCAACACACACATAGCGACTTTGACATTTAAAAAAACCCAACACATTTATGCCACGGTTCTCGCTGTGACTTTTATTTTGAAAACCCCATCCCCGGAAACACTGTCGTAAACGCTGCCGTTGACTTGACGCTGGTTTCTCTGCTGGAGCAGCGGAGGATCCGCGGGCGTTTACCAATGAGAGTGAGCCGGGAAGCAGGAACCGCGAGCCCGCCGGGGCCGCCGGGGCAGACACGCGGAGACAAGGAGGCTCCTCCCCGGGGAGCAGGGAGTCGCCTCAGCGGCCTGGTGAACTGGAGGCAGAGACCGTGGAGGACTTCAGCTCTGTTTACTGCAGCCAACATCGCGATGTGGTAAGAACCGTGACGCAGGGATTGTGATGAGGGACACACACACACGCACACACTGAACAACTAAAGAGGTTTTTTTTTATTTAAAAAGAAAAGAAAAGAGTTTTCATTTAACCCAAACTCAGTAAATCTAATAATAACAAAAATAATTACACATTATAAATGCATTTAAATGTATTATATTCATATATATATAATTAATGTATAGCTGTCATTTTGTATGATTAATTGTTGACGTGTGTGTTTGATGATTTTTTTTGTAAATCAAAACTTTAAACTATCTAAATCTAAAACAAAGATAAAACAATCAAAAAAGAAAAGATCAAGCATAAATAAAAAGATAAAAATATAAAGAGGAAAGAAAAGATTAAAAAGATAAAGCATAAATAAAAACATATACAAACCATGACAAATAATCACATTAGATTGCGAAGTAAATAAACTAATAATAAAGTAAATACAAAGTAAACTCATTCAGTTTTTTCTGTGTTTTATTTGCAGGTTTGTGACCTTTAGCTCGCTCAGTGTTTACAGTCTTCTGGCCATAATCCTCGCTGTGCTGGTTGCCATGGTAACCATCAGAGACGTTGCACAGTCGATCTACACAGGTGAAACACATTTATATAAATTAAAATTAAATTATATTATGTATATTTGTTTTAGGGCCACACGGTGGTGTAGTGGTTAGCACTCTCGCCTTGCAGCGAGAAGACCCGGGTTCGAGCCCCGGTTGGAACAAGGGCCTTTCTGCATGGAGTTTGCATGTTCTCCCCGTGTGTGCGTGGGTTCTCTCCGGGTACTCTGGCTTCCTCCCACAGTCCAAAAACATGCAATGTGGGGATAGGTAAATTGGACACTCCAAATTGACCATAGGAGTGAGTGTGAGAGTGAATGGTTGTTTGTCTCTATCTGTGTGTGGCCCTGCGATGGACTGGCGAACTGTCCAGGGTGTACCCCGCCTATCGCCCGATGTAGCTGAGATTGGCACAGCACCCCCCCGCGACCCTCTGGTTGAGGATAAAGCGGTAGATGATGACTGATGATATTTGTTTTAGACGACCTCTAGTGGCTGAAGTGAATATGACAGGAACAGAGGAAGAGGTCACCGGGCTTGGAAAATAAAAATAATGTTATTTATTACATTTAATTAATAGTATGCTTTATAGTCTTAATATACTTCATGTAAACATAGTCTATAGTCTGTTAAACTATAAAATATACAAAATAACACGTTTATTTTATTTTCCACAGGAGTTCACTCATGGAGGAGCAGGACTTCAAGGTAGGTGTGTGTGTGTGTGTGTGCGGTTAAATATCGTTTTCTATTGTGTCGGACTCTCCCACACCAAAGTCCAGAAAGAAAAGCAGTGATTTTAGCTGCTGGTCCTCTGCTGCCTCTTGTGGTCACTTTGTGTCACTGAGGTTTCATTACATTACATGTCATTTAGCAGACACTTTTATCCAAAGCGATTTACAATGGAATTGAGTACAATCAGCCAGGGGTGGAGCCGAACTTGCGACCATTGCGAGCATGATGTCTTTCGCACACAGGGTACCGGTCTTAACCACTGAGCCCCTCCACCCCCATAATCTGAACAAAGGATATTTAATGCCGAATTAACAAAATCAAACATTTGAATGTAGTGATGGAGGCAGCAGTGGATCAACAACTGCTGTGTGTGTGATGTTAAAATCACTGATTTTCTCTATGAGCTTTGGTGTGGGAGAGTGAGTGTGTGTGTGTGTGTGTGTGTGTGTGGTTTACAAACTTCACTTTCCTGTTGGAAAAGTCTCAATGAAGTCAGCTTTTATTTGGTGAGCCTTTTTTTAAGTTGCTTGTGTGTCCATGCTGGCAGCCATGGTTTCACTGTGGATTAATTCACAAATAGCTGAATGTAGATTATTACAAAACATCAAACATCTACAAAAAGTTTTAGTTTCAAGGACAAGAGGGTTTTCATTTTCAATAAATACTTCATATCAAGTGCGTCTTTAAAAAAGGTTATAGGACAGTCATATGTTCATGCGTTCATGTGTTCATGTGTTCCCACAACAAACAAACACAGGGTTTCTTAAGGGTTGTGAAACCTGAGCACAGTGTGTGTGTGTGTGTGTGTGTGTGACTCAGCTGCTTCTCAAGAGGTGTGACATGAAGCAGTCGAGCAAATCAGATCACCCGATACAGGAGTGGGCGTGTTTTACAGCGACGCCTCCCATTGGAGAAAAACGTCGCCTGGTGGAAAAACAACAAACAACAAAGTGTTTCATCACACACACACACACACACACAAACACACACAAATTTGAAGTCCTTGAAATTAAATGAATATTTTAAATCTATATAATCCCTGTCCCTGGAACGTTCTAGCTAATTTCTAATCCTTGAGTTCCCACACCGTGGTTGACATCAAATTCAAGGACTTTTCCAGGACCAAAATAAGATTGTATGATGACGTCCTCTTTTATTGATGTGCAGCAGCAGCTTGTGATTGTCCTCACTCTCTTTTAGACTTTACTCGCTCGTTGTTCTGCGTGGAATCTCACGTCAAAGGTGACAGAGAGAGACAGTGAGTGTTGATGTCTCCATGTTTGTCCTGCGTCGCCTTGTCTACGTACATCAAGAAACGCAGGGCGTGAACTGTAGGTGGCTTCGTCACCAACAAGGAAGACATTTACCTAAATATCAACTTCACTTCTTTACTGCACAACATTCAATCACTTTCTATGACCCAATATCTATTTAGGGCATTTTTAGGGTCTTGACAAAAACATTTAAATTCAAATACTTTCAAGGATTTCAAGGACCTGTGGGAACCATGAAGGGCACGTCAGCGGAGGGAGACATGTCTATTAAGGGCAATTTTCAAAAACTTAAGTTAATATTAAGGTAAAAATTTAAAATGTCTCCGCAAGGAATTTTTTTTTACAAATTCACAAACTTAAGTTGTTTCTTGGACAAAATTCAAGCACTTTCAATGACCCATGTCTATTTAGGGCAATTTAAAAAACAACTTTCAAGGGCCTTGACAAAAAAGTTCAAATTTAAAAACTTTTAAGGATTTTAAGGACCTGTGGGAACCCTGAAGGGCGATTATCAAGTGCCTTGAATTTGGAAAAAAGCTTTTGAAAATCGCCCTTCATAGAAATTATATTGAGGGCCCTTGGGGCCAAACTTTCAAGGATTTCAAGGACCTGTGGGAACGGTGAAAGCCAAGGGACACTTTGGACAGGTCACCAGTCCATCACAGGGACACCGTGGACAGGTCACAGTCCATCACAGGGACACTTTGGACAGGTCATCAGTCCATCACAGGGACAGCGTGGACAGGTCACCAGTCCATCACAGGGACACCTTGGACAGGTCAGCAGTCCATCACAGGGACACCTTGGACAGGTCACCAGTCCATCACAGGGACACCGTGGACAGATCACCAGTCCATCACAGGGACACTTTGGACAGGTCACCAGTCCATCACAGGGACACCGTGGACAGGTCACACGTCCATCACAGGGAAACTTTGGACAGGTCACCAGTCCATCACAGGGACACCTTGGACAGGTCACCAGTCCATCACAGGGACACTTTGGACAGGTCAGCAGTCCATCACAGGGACACCTTGGACAGGTCAGCAGTCCATCACAGGGACACTTTGGACAGGTCACCAGTCCATCACAGGGACACCTTGGACAGGTCACCAGTCCATCACAGGGACACATAGAGACAAACAATTGTCCACTCTCTGTGGGGGGAAACCTGGAGAACCTGGAGATTTGTAAGTTCACACGTTCATCATGTCACCATGTGAGACACACGTGTGTGTGTGTGTGGACGTGTCCTCCTGTCCTCCAGGAATGCATGTGTGACTGAGTTATTTTTAGCCGCGGCAGCTTGAAATACTGCGAGCAGCTTCACTGAGGACAAACAGGAGCGTCTCTCAGTCTGACTCATCCACACTCACACTTCTGTCCCGTCCAGGGTCAAAAACACAAGAGTTGTGGGTGTGAGGCCGAGTTCATCCGTGTGACTCAAGTGTGAGGCCAACTTCATCCGTGTGACTCCAGTGTGAGGCCGACTTCATCCGTGTGAAAGTAGGTATTGATTCGCCAGTGTGAGGCTGACTTCATCCGTGTCAGTGAGTCCTCTGAAGGCACCTGAAGCTCCTGAGATGTCTCCTGAAGATCGTGGGACTGGAGTTGTGTGAGTTTTTTTGTTGTTTGATTTCTTCAGCTGATGATGATGATGATCAGCTGATTTTGTGGATAGTTGTTGGTTGTTTGGGTTCTTTAAAGAAAACACTGGAGTTGAGTGAAGATTCACCTCATACAGAAGCTGGAAATGAGACATTTTATACGTTTGGAAACTTGTAACCAGCTTAAGACAGACATGCTTGCAGGTCAGGAACAAATGTCTTTAAGAACATGTTCACATCTTTTTGACACACTCACTCTCCCACACCAGTCCAGAGAGAAAATCAGTGATTTTAACATCACACACACACACTGCTGCCTCCATCACTAACTTCTAATGTCTGATTTTGTCACTTCGGCTTTTAAAATGCAACGTTCAAATTAACCTCAGTGACACAAAGTGACCACACGAGGCAGCAGAGGACCAGCAGCTCCTGTGTCCCTACAGCTAAAATCACTGGTTTTCTCTCTGACGTTTGGTGTGGGAGAGTGTGTGTGTGTGTGTGTGTGTCACAGTGAGATAAAGACGTGAACATGTTGTTAAAGACATGGTATGATGGCACAGTGGGGCCAGCAGGGGCGCACATGAACCTGAGATGTGATGTGTCAATACCTCATGCAACAACGTCTGATGTTGCTCTTGAAGACATCATGTGTCTTCCGCCGATGGTGTCGTTTTTAAAAATATACACTTGATGACCTCATGACCTCGTCTCACAAAAACATTTAAACACGATCTTTGTCCAAATCTGATCAACAACGACGTGTGTGTGTGTGTCACTGAAAACACAACACAAACACACTTTAGCTTCATCACATTCACATTCAGAGTAATTTGTCAGGGGTACACACACACACACACTCACTGACAGGTGGGTAAACATACCCCCCCCACACACACACACACTCACACACGTGAATGTTTTCCTCACATTGTTAGTCTCAGTCTATTTTTAACGTCATCTCTGGGCTCGTTCGGTCATTTCAGAGAATCACTGATTGGGTAAAAAGTGATATCAGTGCAACAGCTGCTCACACCAGGGCAGACGCTCTGCCTCCTCTCCTGCCTCCTCGTCTCCTCGTCCGCTGACGTGTTTGTTGTGAGGAGCTGTGATGATGAAAGTTGGGTTGTTTTTCTGCCCATGGGCGGTGCTGGAGCGACACGTGACTGTGATACTGTGATACTGTGATACTGTTCAGTACCTGGAGTGTTTCGTGGAACTCATGCAGCTCATGTGATGTGAGGTCAGCAGTGAGGCTTCAGGAGTTGTGGAAACATTTACAGAAGGTTCAAAAGTGTGTCACTGTGTGTCTGTCTGCCTCCGTGTACTGCATTTGGGTCCTTCCCTGACTCATGACAGTACAATCTGGCCAGACATGGACCCAGCACACAACCCCAAGCCGATGGCCCACCTAGGGTGGGTGGAGGCCCAGCTCCAGCACCACAAGGCTATTCTCGCTTCCACCACGACAGATGTCAGACAAGCAGCAGCTCGTCAGGAACAGGCACTTGCTATGCTTACCTCCCAGGTGCAGCAGCTCACCACAGCTCTCGCTCAGTCCATCGCTCAACCTGCCCCTCCGCCTCCTCTGCCACCGGCACTGGTCCTTCCTGGTCCCGTTCCAGAGCCTTGAGTGGGGGTCCCTGAGCGTTACGCCGGGGACGTGGAGGGCTGCACCCCATTTATCACCAACTGCTCCATCCTCTTCACTCTGCAGCCTCACACCTTCGCATCAGAGGAGGCCAGAGTGGCATTCGCCATCAATCAACTGACGGGCTGCGCTCGACTGTGGGGGGCAGCCGAGTGGGAGCGACACACGCCAGCATGCTACTCCTTCCACGCCTCCGCCACCGAGCTCTGCAAGGTGTTCGGGTTGGCATCTTGAGGCCTCTCTGTCTCTGGTGGTCTCATGGGTCTCTGCAAGGTGGTCCCGCTCCGTGACGGATTACGCTACACAGGCTCGGTTGAGCGAATGGAACGAGACGGCCCAGTGTGACGCTTTTCTTTTGGGGCTTGCCGAGTATGTGAAGGATGAGATGGTGTCACATGACCTGCCCACCTCGCTCGACGGAATTATCAAGCTGGCATCCCACCTTGATAGACGCATCCTGGCCTGAGAGAGAGAAGAAGATGGCAAGGGCGACACACCCAGGCCTTCCAGACACGCCCAGGCCGTCGTCTTCCCCGGTCAGCCAACCTTCGAGAGACTCTGAGCCAATGCAGGTGGGCCATGCCTGTCTCACCCCGGAAGAGAGAGAGAGAGACGCTGCATGGCAAAACTCTGCCTTTACTGTGGTCAGGCTGGTCACTTCATCTCCAGGTGTCCAGTAAAAGGTTGGGCTCACCAGTGAGGGAGGAGGACCTGGTGAGTCATACACTAAACCCTCCTCCAACCTGCGTCCCCTGTGTCAAGCACGGCTGCTGTTGCCCCAGGGTTCTCAGACCCTAGCCATCCTCATAGACTCAGGTTCAGACATTAACATCATCGACGATGATCTAGCACGTCAGCTAGGTGTCGGTCGAGTTCTCCTGCCTGATCCGGTGTCTGCCAACGCCCTGGATAGACGCCCCCTGGGGCGAGTCACGCATCAGACAGTGCCCATACACATCCTGCAATCTCCTCGTCATCATCTTCTTCTGGGCTTCCCCTGGCTCAGACATCATAAGCCAGCACCAGACGTCGTGGGGGTCCCTCCCGAGTACCTGGACTTTCGGGAAGTCTTCCACAAGGCCAAAGCGACCTCCCTTCCCCTGCACAGGTCCTATGACTGCGCCACCAACCTCCAGCCCGACGCCACCCTGCCCAGAGGTCGCCTGTACTCCCTGTCCACCCCTGAGAGAGAAGCTATGTACACGAATATAAACAACTCTCTGGCGGCAGGCATCATTTGCCCCTCCTCATCTCCACCAGGTGCAAGCTTCTTCTTTGTGGGAAAGAAGGACAAGACACTCCGCCCCTGCATCGACTATAGGGAGTTGAATGATATCACCATAAAGAACCGCTATCCCCTGCCTTTCATCTCTTCAGCCTTCGAGCTTCTGGAGGGGGCCACTGTGTTTACTAAACTCGACCTTCACAACGCTTAACACCTGGTCCGTATTCGTGAAAGCGATGAATGGAAGACGGCTTTCAACACCCCCACCGGCCACTACGAGTATCTACGAGCTGAGCATGTTCACCACGTCCAGGCGGTACTGCAACGTCTCCTCGAGAATTCACTCAAGGCCAAGAAGTGTGAGTTTCACGCCTTGTCTGTCTCCTTTCTGGGGTACATTGTGGGAAGGGGGACCATTGAGATGGATCCTGCCAAGGTCTCCACCGTCACCGGCTGGCCCACCCCTGACTCCCGCAAACAGCTTCAGCACTTCCTTGGCTTTGCATACTTTTATAGGAGGTTCATCAGAGGCTACAGCACAGTGGCAGCCCCCCTCACGGCCCTCACCTCCTCTAAAGGGCGCTTTCAGTGGACTTCTTCTGCTGCTGATGCCTTCCAGGCCCTGAAAGCACGGTTTACTTCGGCCCCCATCCTTGTTATGCCGGACTCTGAACAACAGTTTGTGGTCGAGGTGGACACCTTTGATGCAGGGGTTGGGGCTGTCTTGTCCCAGAGGGCGGCTTCCGATCAGAAGCTTCATCCATGTGCCTTCTTCTCCAGACGTCTGACCCCGGCTGAGAGGAATTACGACATTGGAAACAGGGAGCTCTTAGCTGTCAAGTTGGCCTTGGAGGAGTGGCGACATTGGCTTGAAGGGACCAAGCTGCCGTTCCTGGTGTGGACTGACCATAAGAACCTCAAGTATATTCAGGCTTAACTCCTGTCAGGCACAGTGGTCACTCTTCCTGACTTGTTTCAACTTTTCCCTCTCATATCGGCCAGGGTCCCGCAATGTTCCATTACCTGGTGGACTGGGAGGGCTACGGTCCAGCGGAGAGATCCTGGGTCCCTGGGAGGCACGTATTAGACCACACACTCATCAGAAAGTTCCATCAACACCACCAGGATCAGCCGGCCAGTACCGGTCATACCCCCAAACCACGGGCTCCTCCACTCCACCCACCCAATGCTGACGACATAGGTCCCGAGGGTCCCTTCTCCTCCGAGGACGACACATTCTCCGCAGCCGAAGATGAGAGGAGGTCTTTGACTTCTGCCTGCTTGTTCCAGTGGCGGAACAGCTCTGCACTGGACCTGTCATCTCCCTTGTGTGGGCTTGTTGTCTTGAGCTCAAGTTCCCTCTGCATTTCACGGTACGGAGCTCAGCCTACAAACTATTGCGTGTGTGTGTGTCTAAGCATCACACACCAGTCTGCTTCCCCGACCACCTACAGCAGACACGCTCTGTCCTCCTCAGACAACCTGAGATCTCCAGTGAACCCAGCTTCACCTTGCAGGGTTTTCATTGAACTATCGCTGAACTTGGTGTTAAATAAACGTCATTACCAACTGACTGCCTGCCTCCGTGTCCTCCCCTGACTTATTACAGCATGTTCACGTCTTTATCTCACTGTGAGACACACTTTTCCATCAGGAAACTGAAGTTTGTAAACCACTCACTCTCCCACACCAAACCTCATAGAGAAAATCACTGATTTTAACATCACACACACAGGAGTTGTTGATCCACTGCTGCCTCCATCACTAACTTCTAATGTCTTATTTTGCAAAATTCGGCATTTGATTGACCTCAGTGACACAAAGTAACCACACGAGGCAGCAGAGGACCAGCAGCTCCTGTGTCCCTGCAGCTAAATTCACTGATTTTCTCTATGAGGTTTGGTGTGGGAGAGTGAGTGGTTTACAGGTTGGTAAGAATGATGAGATAAACTGACCAACATATGTGGTGTGATGTTGTGTCGTACACTCGGTCAGAGACATGTCCTCTTGTGTTTGTGTCCCTGCAGCTGGCAGATCATGGACTCAGGAGCAGAGAGTGGCTCCGGTCCTGGACCTCAGCTCAGTGACTCGCTCAGACTCTTCCTGCGGGAGACGTCGGCGTTCAAACAGCAAAACCCCGGCAAGGTGAGGCGGCACAGGTGACTGCAGACACGCTCCCGTTAAACCACGTAGGTTTTAGTTTAAACAGAAACACAACTTTCCCGATAAGATCTTTTTCTATTTCCTTCATCAAAAGTTTTCAAGAAATGTCTTCACAACTGTAAACGCTGCAGTACACATGCCCGCCTGTGTGTGGCGATGTAACGCTGCCACAGAAGAAGAAAAAGTAAAGGCATGAGAATAAAGCTCGCAGAACTGGGGTACGACATCTGACGTTTCCCAAAGTTGCCTCTTAACTTTGGGAAGCGCAGACTCAGAATTACCCCAAATTCAGGTAACGTGTAGACAGAAGACTCCGCCCACTTCATGTTAGAAAGCAAATATTTACATTTATCGCAATAACATCGTGGTTTGCCATGGTGACAGGAACATTGTATGGTCCCATACCAACCAAATCGTACGTGTTGAAAATGTGAAGATATTTTCTGTTGGTGGGAGGAACTTATTTCTCATTTCTTTCTCTTTCCTTTGGTTCTGTTGTAGTTCTGCCTGCTGGTTTGCAGTCTGTGCACCTTCTTCGCCGTCATCGGACGCTACATTCCAGGGCTTATCATCTCATACGTTCTCGGTGAGTCACCTGACGCGAAACTCAAACTCTCTTTTTTTTTTTCAGTCAACAGCGAAATTGAGTCTCGGAAAAATAATCGGTGCTTTTTTCTTTCCCGTTGTTTGACTTCAGTGCTCTGCTTTTTCCTGTGGCCTCTCGTCTCATCTCATGAAGTCGGTTTGTGGCTGGAGCCAGTTCTGCAGAAGCTGGACTTTGGCATCACTGACTTCCTTCAGCGGATCAAAGCGAACCATGGTAACCACGACGAGTACATTTGATTTGCTCTTTTAGACGCAGCATCGTTTTTGTTTTTATACCGTCATTTATTAGCTCATCTGTTGAAATAGGTAGTGACGTATATTTATCATAGTGTCATCAGCGTATAGTGAGACTCTGAGATCATTGAGTTTCTCCATAAAATGAAGAAATCATTAAAACTGAATCCTTTTCTGGAGCAAACATGGACAAACAAAAGAAATCAATTAATGTAGAAAATAATAAAAAAGACTTTTTCGATGGCTGTCAGGAAGTGATGCTTTTAAAATGACAGAAGAAACCTGACAGAAGTCTCTGTGTTTTTCTCCCGGCAGAGAAGAGAATGAGGATTCAGGCTCAGACGGAGAAAGAGGGCATCGAGTCAGATTTGTCCTCCATGTTCCCCAAGGTTTGTCCACTGTCTCCAACTCCAGTTACAGCTAAATCAATCAATCGATAAACGTTAGCGTCTCAAAGCTAAAAAACTGCTCACACTCTTCTGCATGTGTTGTTCTCAACAGCTGGACTCCACGGTGTGTAAGGAAATGTCTGTGTCAGACACCGAGGTGTCCGATGTGACGTGGACAGACAACGGCACCTTCAACCTGTCAGAGGGACACACGCCTCAGACAGAGAACTCAGAGGGTGCGTTTGTTTTAGCTAACCCTAACCTGGTGACATCATAGCTGATGCTGGTGCAGCCATAAAAATGAACTTTCCAAGAGTCTTCTTCAGTTCCAGAACTGAAGTAGACTCTTGGACAAGAGGTGAAAGTCTAATTCCTGAAGATGACTGAGAACCTTCACAGACTTGTATCCTGTTCTGTCTCCACCTCACAGACCTGGACAGAGAAGAAGCCTTCAGTGGTGGTCTCCCAGAATTCCCGTCACATGACAATGGCACGACGACTAACGGTGACGACGACTACGACCTCAGCCTCGGCCTTCCCGCGCCACACTCAGAGTCCAACCAAACATTTCCCCGTCCTCCTCGTCCTCGCGATGACCCGTCCGCAGACAAAGCCCTCGAGCTGGTCAACCAGATAGCGGGAGACTTCATCGCCGCGGCGGTCACAGCCGCCATCCAGGAGAGAATAGAGACGGCGGTCGGCTTGGCAGCGATGAGGAGTGAGCAGGAGTGCCACAGACTCCAGGAGTCCAACAGGCTGCTGGAGCTGGATGAGGACTCGGACAGCGAGGTGGAGGACTTTGAACTGCTGGACCAGTCGGAGCTGGAGCACCTGGACAGGGAGCTGGGGCTGGAGGAGAAAAAGAGCCAGAGCGATGAGGCGCCCTCTACTGGATTCTTCACCAAACTACTCAGACGTCACTGACCGACGACAGAGTTAAATGTTTCTGTTTTCCTGTAGCGAGATTTAAAAATGCGACATTTCTTTAAATCGGGTGAATATTTAAAGCTGGGATACGCGAGTTTAGCATGGTCGTAAAGACGAGTTTTAGCTTTGCTGATTATTTTTATTGTTCTATATAATTATTACCAGATAACTTTTTAAAGAAAAATCGCTTATATTACCCACAATCCACTTTAACAATTACGTACAAAAAAAATCTGCTTAAAATAATTCTGCTGGTTTGATTAGTTCTTTTTTATATTTTCATTTTTTTTATTTGAATATATTCTAGTCTGTTTATGTAGTCACTTCGTCGTCAGCATTTAAACTCATTTACTGAAAAGTAGTAAAAGAAGTATGAGTTTGCATAATCAATGGTGGTGAATGTTTCTATGTTTTAAATAAAGTTTGAATGAATTTACACGAACATCTCTCAGAAATGATTTGTCGTCGCTGGTTTGCTGCAGAGGACGGAGGACAGACGTCGGAACCATCGACTCTGACGAGGTTCAGACAGACTGAAGGTCACTGATCGGTCAGAGTCGTCACTGAAGAATCAAAGCAACAAAGTCCATCTGTAGATCAAAGTTAAAAAGACTTCTCGACACCTTGTGTATCTGAACAACTGAAAACAAACCTATGGTGGAAATGTGTGAAATCAGTTATTGTTTTAAAATTAAAGCCAGTTTCCTGGTACCAAACCTCTGACTCAGAGGCGCCCCGTGTGGACTGGGAGACGGCTTTTTGCAGTTCTGTTGGGAGTTCTGTTGCGCTCAGAGTCGCTCATTGGTCCCGGCATCACATCAAAGCGACCCAGAAGCAGACATACAGGCAGACACACAGACAGGTGAAGAACCACTTTGAAGTACGTTGATTCCTTTTGCTCCTTTGATATTTGACAAACTTTTAAAACCGCGATTAAGAACTTGTTTTTCAGGCTGCTGCTCGTCCTGAAATGGCGCAGAAAGGAGTTCAGCTGCGCTCGGAAAACTTCTCGTCCGATCTTCTGTCCGGAGCTTCTGAAGAATCCAGCGACAACTCCCTGTGGACACAACTTCTGTCTGGACTATATCAAGACCTACTGGGTTGGGACGACGATCTCCAGCTGTCCTCAGTGTAGAAAGACCTTCACACAGAGACCTGATCTCATGAAAAACAACATGTTAGCAGATTTACGGAGGAGCTGAAGAAGACTGAGGTTCACGCCCGTGTCACAAGAAGACGGAGGAGGAGCCTCAGAGCTGGAGGATGCAGCAGCAGCAGCATCGTTCCAGATTTACTGTAACTACGACGACAGCAGTAAAATGTTGGACGACAAAAGTGTAACTTCATGTAAGCACTGCACAACACGTGTTACTTATGCTAGCGGCAGCACTTCAAATATGCTAGCGCATCTGTGGAGACATCAGCCCAGTGACAGCTCGACAGCTTCTCCACAGTAATGAGGGTGTTTAAGATGTGCATGTCGTGGTGGAGGACGCAGGATTTCAGCGTATGATTAAAGTCGTTTATATTCCATCTCAGTCACTCCTGAACTTTATGAAGAGACATGACGATGAATTGTCAAAGAATTGTCCGACACAGCGTCGGTGGCTGTGACTACAGAAGGATGGAGCTCCAGAGCCACTGAGAGGTTTCTAACTGTGACTGCTCGTTACTTCATTCAGAGAAGATGAAAAGCTGTTTTATAGACCCGCCCACTTTATGAAAGACACAAGTGAGCATCTTTGTGACGCACTGACACAAGCACTAACACAAGCAGTGACACAATGGAAACTAGAATAAATCTAGAAATATATCTAGATTGTTACAATGTTCTTCATCACACTGCCTAATTATTTCACTTTTTGCAAGATTGCATGACATGTCTAAGAATATCTGATAAAAAAATGAATCTAATCATTAGGCTATAGATCTGATACATGATATTTTTACAGTGTAAAAACAATAGAAAAAAACCTGCTCCACCCTTACTTATCATCAATCACCTGCATTAAAGAATCACAAGCTTGTCCAAGAACCTCCAGGAGAACATCTGTGATGGACATGTGTATCTGTCATCTCTGCTCTGTGGGCAAACAAAGTCCACGACAGTCTCAGCTGCAGGAGAGAGAGCTGGATCTGAGTCTAGAAGAAGTCCAGCAGAGACTCCAGGACAGAGAGAAGGATGAGGAGGTGAAGGCCGTCAATCTCTCTGCAGATAAAGCAGACAAGGACACTGGCAAGATCTTCACTGACATGATGCAGAAAAGACTGAAGTGAGTCGAGTCAAAGACGTTTAGGAGAAGCTCCTGAACTCAGATGATCAGTTTCTGCTCAACTACCGGTCACTGTCAGCACTGAGTCATTTTACCACTTGTTTTCTTGATTGTTTTGTGCCGGAAAAAAGAGAAATTGACGATCAAACAAACATTTATTCAATATTTATATAAAAAACCTGAAAATGAGAACATTTAAGATCAAGACTTTTCTTTATTTGAAGAATTAAATGGATCATTTATCAGATCAGTTCGTAGAGTCTCGGTGTGACGCAAACTTTTCGCAAGAAAGACAACGTTCTCACAAACACATTTGAATTCCAATGAACAGGAAGTGAGAGAGGAAACAGAAAAACATGATTTTTTTGAAGTTTGACGACAAACTACTGACGGAAGGGTTCACCCCCGCTTTCAAAGGAAGAGCCTCTGACGTCGGCTTCCAATGGCTGGAAACGGAAAATGTTTTTACGAACATTTTTTTAGTCGTCATTCTGCAAAATTCGTAACAGGAAGTCGCTGCACTTCGCAGAACAAATGGGTTTTCCAGTAACAGGTGAGTCAGCTAGCTTAGCATTAGCACCGCTTTTGCGTCTACTCGCGCAGTGTAAAGTAGAGATGCAGCATATTGGGACTTTTTGCCGATATCTCAGGATCGTTTTGGGCCGATGCCATAATATTTTTGGATATGCAAATACAAATACACTGTAGAGGGCGCTAAAGCCAATACGGCCAATATTGTCATCCTGGAATTATCAAAATTCCAGTCCACGCCCACGTCCCCTGGACTGCAATCCAAAGCACTCCGTCCTCTGTATTTACCGCGGCTCACAAACGTCTTTCTTTCCACCTGAGAGCCGTGGTCGATGGGAACCGTGGTCTCAGCAGGTTTGATTCTGCTGCTTGTGGAGCCATCGCTTCTTCAGCTTCTCTGCTTTGACTCGTTCCTTTGACGCTGAAAAAGTGGGAATGTTGATATTTGATGCAAAACGATACACAATCGCAATATCTGTCAGCATGAAGAAATCTCTGTTTATTCATAACAGAGAGAACATGAGTGAACGCAAGATTTCACAATAAAAGCCTTGGTCTTAAGGTTTTCCACCTTAAGGCCAGTGGAAAAAAAAAAGTTTGCATATCCTTCCTATAAATTTCACAATAAAAGCCTTGGTGGCACTTTGAGGCCCATAAAAAACCAAATAATATTAATATAAAAACACGTCTCATTGAGCCCAAATAGCTGATTCTGGGTGGAAAAAACCCCACTGATAGGTACAAAAAAATCCAGCAAACGATTTTTCACAATAAAAGCCTTGGTGGTGTTTTGAGGTTTTCCAGTTTGGGGCCCGTAAAAAATACAAACAATAAAAACAAAGTGTTTGAGTCATCCCAAAACGCTGATTCTGAAAAAAACCCGCCAACATGCTCCACAAATTTAGCAGACTATTAAAATTTCACAATAAAAGTTGTGGTGGCATTTTGAGATTTAAATTGTGCTACCCCTTTTTTGTAGTGCACTGTTGAAAATAATCATTTTCAAGATGCATCCTAAGATTCTTGATGTGACGCTCCCACTGCTGGTGGTGCGAGCAGAACACACGTCACTCTTTACCAAATTGAAACTGAAGTTTTGAGTATTTTTTCACACCCAGAATCAGTGTTTTGGGCTCAATGAAAACCTCAAAACACCAAGGCTTTTATTGTGAAAGTTTCATAGCGTGGTTTGTTTTTCTTTGTCATAACATGAAACTGTCTTCAGCGTCTGTACAATACAAGTCTTTAATCTCAGGTTATCGGACATAACTCACCCCAGTCTTTCCTGACGAACTGCACCGCAGCACTTTTATTGAGACTCTTCTTGTTCTGCAGAGACAGAAGCTCGTTGTCTGAAACACAAACACAAACTCATAAGTCGCAGGGAAACGCATGGAATGTTGCCGCCGTCATCCGCAGCAGGAATTCTCCAGGAGACCAGGAAAACCTCAGCGGGACGAGACGGGACGTCACTATAGCAATGCTCAAATTGAGACAGATCATGGTCCTTGCAGACTTCTGCCACAGAGTGTAGCTTGCAGCGTGATTATAACGGAAAACATTTAATCTAGGGATGTCCCGATCTGATATTAATATCGGATATGGGTCCGATAGCCAAAAACGCATATCTGATTATATCGGAGTGCCTCTAAAATCTCCGATATAAGCGCTCCGATACAACACAAATGGATTTTTAACGTCAGGACTAAACCAGGAACATGGATTTTTAACGTCAGGATTAAACCAGGAACATGGATTTTAAACGTCAGGATTAAACAAGGAACATGGATTTTTAACGTCAGGACTAAACCAGGAACATGGATTTTTAACGTCAGGATTAAACCAGGAACATGGATTTTTAACGTCAGGATTAAACCAGGAACATGGATTTGTAACTTCAGGATTAAAACCCAGGAACATGGATTTTTAACTTCAGGATTAAACAAGGAACATGGATTTGTAACTTCAGGACTAAATCAGGAACATGGATTTTTAACGTCAGGATTAAAACCCAGGAACATGGATTTTTAACTTCAGGATTAAAACCCAGGAAGATGGATTTTTAACTTCAGGATTAAACAAGGAACATGGATTTTTAACGTCAGGACTAAACCAGGAACATGGATTTGTAACTTCAGGATTAAAACCCAGGAAAATGAATTTGTAACTTCAGGATTAAAACCCAGGAACATGGATTTGTAACTTCAGGAGTAAAATCCAGGAACATGTATTGTTCTTACTGGTGGTCCTGCAGCTTCCTGGCCCGTAGAGTCTGGACTTGATGAAATCCTCGGCCGCCTGCTGCTGGACTGACACAGACGTTCCCTCCTTCACTGTGGTCACCGTGTAGCTTCCTTTAAAACTGACAAACAGGAAACCAGTCAGTTAAAATAAGTGAGGAGGTGGTGCAAAGTGATTGTGGGACGATAAGAGTCTGTTCCTCAACGTACTTTCGAGAATCTGGCAGTTTCTTCTGCCTCTTCTCTTGTGGCTCTCCGTCCTCGTCTTCAGCTGCTGAGAACGAGTTAAATTAAAAACAAGAAAAAGAGTCATGAGGGTTCCACACGTGAGTGAGGGATGAGGAGGGAGGAAGACTCACCTGGGTCTTCAGGTCGTTTCCTCCTGCAAAATGAAGGTGTAGATGTTCAGAGGAGAAATCATGGAAAGAGAACGAGTGGAGAAAATAAACTCACCGTGACCAAGCAGCAGAGCCCATTTCCTCCAACACGTCGTCGGGTAAGAGACGTCGTTCCTGCAGGAGGAACGAGGTCAAAGGTCACGCGTGTGTTCATTCTCAGGACGAGGATAAGCAGGTGTTTTTTTTAACATTAGAATAGAACAGAATTAAGGCGCCAATAATTCAAATACTAAATTAAATGATAATTAAACTGTGAAACATGGATGTTTAACTTAAGAGAACTTTGAGATCATCATTTCCACGTTTGCCAAACACTGATCAATATTTATCAACATTTTATGCGGCTAAAATGCGGCTAAAATGCGACTAAAGCGGCTAAAAATCGACAAATGAATACATTTATTAAAATAATTAAAATAATAATAATAATAATAATAATAATAATAACTAAAGAGTGAAGGTCTCACCTTCTGCTCCTGGAACAGTTCATGTCTCCTCCTCCTCTTCTCTCTCAGCTCCTCCTTTTCCCTTCAAGCAGAATTTGACAACTGTAAAATGTATACATTTACAAAAGCGAAAATTCACAATACAACATTAACGTTGAATGTTAAAGTAGTAGAATGTCTGTCTGCAGTTCCTGAATAAATAACCAAACAAAGTCTAGATTATAAATAAATTATTAAAATAGTTGGCGATTAATTTATAAATGTAACATAATTTAAATCACATTTCTTCCTCATTCTGACGCTTATTATCAACAACAGAGCCTCTGTTCATACTGAACCATGCGCGTTTAGTTCTGCTGTGTCGAGAAACTTTTTTTCACACATAATATAACATCAATATACGCAGTAACCCACGCCGATATGAAAACAACACCTAAATAAGTCCGAATGTGCGACAAATAAGTCTCTAATTTGTGAAAAATCCGAGCATCTTTACGAAAAATGAGCAAAATGCGCAGTTTTTCGAACGGGATTTCGGTCGCGACTCGTTAGCGGCTCGTGTTAGGTACCTCCTGGCGGTGTGCAGCGCCTCGTTGATGCTGCGCAGAGCTTCGTTCTTTGACTCTTCGAACGTCACCTCTTCGGGCGCCTCGTCGTCACTGGAATTCAGCGACAAAGAGAAGTTTTCAGTGTGTGCGTCCATGTTCTCCGCCGACACTACCGTTTCCCCACGTTGTTTCTTCGCCATGTTGGCTCCGCGTGTGACGTCAAAATGACGCATGCGCCCAAGTAGGTCCAGCTGCAGACCCGCAGACCACTCAACGAAACACCCCTTTACTCAACGAAACACCCCCTCACACTACACGGCACACCCCCTCACACTACACGACACTCTGATTGGGTCTCAAGAGACTGCGCCTGAAACGTGATGACGTTTACTAACGTGATAACGTCTTCTTTTTATTGAAACTTTATTTACACACGCGTATTTCACAGACACTTGTTGACAAGAGACTTTTATCCCGTTGTGCGACAGGAATAGAGAAGAATAAATGCTCGTGTTGACTTTTATGAACACAGAAATGTACTTTCTGTGAAATTTGTGAATAATTAATGTCACTTTGTAAACTATGAAATGCTATAGCCAAACTGCTAAAATATATAAATGCCGATTGGAAAAGTTCTTTGAACATCACGTTTACACAATATAGTATCACGTTTTTGTGATATAATTATCACGATTATGTGATATAATTATCACGTCAATACAATATAATATCACGTTTATGTGATATAATTATCACGTTTATACAATATAATATCACGTTTATGTGATATAATTATCACGTTTATGTGATATAATTATCACGTTTATACAATATAATATCACGTTTATGTGATATAATTATCACGTTTATACAATATAATATCACGTTTGTGATATAATTACCACGTTTATACAATATAATATCACGTTTATACAATATAGTATCACAAATTCCACTGTGAACACACTTCTGTACAATGTAACGTTTTGAATAATTTCATTTGTTTTTGCAAACTTTCAACATCATGGCAACCTGTCTGTTACAAAAAGGTGTGTTTTTTTTTTAAACAAGTATTTATTGAAGATTTTCTTAATTTAACAGAAGGCAACAAAACACACACAAGGCACATATACAAACAGGTAAATAAATAAATAAGATGAGTAATAATAATAATAATAATAATAGACATTTTACCATCAGCATAAAAAAGAATACAAAATAAATAAGGAAAAAAATAAAAAAAATAAAAAAAAAGGGTCAATCCAGTTTGGCATCAATCCAACAATCCACATCCATATTGTTTCTCTCAAGGAATCTATAAAAGATGTCCCAAATCTTCCAAAACCTATCACGCTTGTTTTTTGCAGTGTAACTGATCTTTTCCAAGGCCATGTAAAATGTCATTCCCTTTAGCCATTGTGAGGTGGCACAGGGTGTATCTGACTTCCATGAGGAAGCTATACATCACTTGGCTTCCAAAAAGCAAATATTAAGTAGAGATCTTACTTTTTTAGAGGTGTTAGGGTTAGGGTTAGGGTTAGGGTTATCTGGGTAAAGGTTTAATAAACATAATTTAGAATTGATAGGCACATCCTCACCAATGATTTGTTTTGCTAAATATAAGGATTTTCTCCAGAATGTAAGTATCTGTGGGCATTCCCACATACAGTGAAACAATGTCCCCTTTTGGTCTTTGCATTTGAGGCAGGTATCAGGTATGTTGGGATTAAAGTGGTGCAACTTGGATGGTGTTATATAAAGCCTACTTATCCATTTATATTGTAATAATTTGGAGTTTGTATTTATTGATTGCTTTTGAGCTAGAGAACATGCTTCTGACCACTCCTCCTCTGTTAAGTTATCCTGCAGATCTGCCCTCCATGCTTTAAGTGTGTTTAGTGACGATTCTTTAGACTTGCTTTCAAAGAGCTTGTATAGTGAGGAAACCTGTCTTCTGGAGTGTAAAAATGTATAAAAAAAGTATAATCTTCCAAAGTGGATCTGGGGGGAATTGTCAAACTATTATTTTGTCTGGACAAGATAAAGCTTCGAAGTTGCAAATATTTAAAAAAATGTTTTGCAGAAATCCCATACCTAACTCTAAGTTCCTCAAATGAACTAAAAACCGAATTTTCATTGTAAAGGTCAGCTATTTTGGCTAATCCCTGAGCAGCCCAGGCTTTAAACCCTGGGTCTGCTCTACCGGGTTGGAAGTCATCATTGCCATAAATCGGAGTAAACTGAGATATAGTTATATTTTCTCCCAGGTATGCCAACGAGTTATGCCAAACCTTTAAAGTATTCTTTAGAAAGGGATTTTTGGTCTTTTTAATTAGTTTAGTTTTGTTTGCAGAATTTATGTAAAGACATAGAGGAATATCAATTGAGTGTGACTCTATGGAAACCCACGCTGGGGGATGACTCTTCTCAAAATAAAACATTCCTGCCCTAATTTGGGCAGCTTGGTAATACCACTCAAGATTAGGTACCTGTAAATCTCCCCTTTCACATGGTAAGTATAGTAGGGAAAGCCTTAATCTGGGGCGTTTGTTGTTCCATATAAAGTTTGTAAAAAGCTTTTTAAAGGGGACATATTACGCAAAATCAACTTTTTAACCATTTTAATACTTATATTTGGGACTCTGGGGGCCCTACCAGTCACCAAAGTGTGGAAAAAGAATACTCCGTCATGTTTTCGTGGTCCCCCTTAGTGTAAGTATAGGCGATAAAACACTCGATGTTGAATTCCCTGCGTTTATGACGTCATAATGCGCATTTCACCGCGAATGTTACCGCCCCACCAGTAAGTTTACTTCGAGAGCTCCACCTTAGCTCCACCTTGTCCCTGCGAGAGTGCAGGCGAGGGAGGAAGAGCGGTATTATGTCAACGCGGAGGGACAAGTGTGCTGTTGGTGGCTGCACAGTGGAGCACAGTGTTTTACACAAACTTCCACAGAGGATTTGATATATGAAGCTAATGTGCCGGATAAAGTCAGCAAACGTGTGTTCGTGTGTTCGCAATAGACTGCGGCCAGCGGTCGCCGTATTTAGTCAGGGGACGTATTTCACCGACGTACAAACACACACGTTGTTAAGAAAAGGTCACATAGAGCTCATAACTGACCATTCTGACACGTCCTAATCAAACATATTTGTTCAGTACGTCCTCCATGACCGGAGCACAGACTCAGTCTGATACAATCACATATACAGTGGCGAGCGGCAGTTTATGCCGCTCGCCACTGGCGATCAGCGGTGCTGCACTCTCTGTGCAGAGGTGCTGCACTCTCTGTGAAAATCAGCTCACCGCGGCACCGCTGATCGCCACCGCGGCGAGCCGCCTAAACGGCCGCTGTATGCGACTGATCGCCAGCTCCGGTGCAGACCGGTGACTATGCTCCGGAGACCTCGCCACCGCGGCACCGCTGATCGCCACCGCGGCACTGCTGATCGCCAGCGGCGAGCTGCCTAAACGCATACAGCGGCACCGCTGATCGCCACCGCGGCGAGCCGCCTAAACGGCCGCTGTATGCGTTTAGGCAGCTCGCCGCTCGCCGCTGGCGATCAGCGGTGCCGCGGTGGCGAGGTCTCCGGAGCATAGTCACCGGTCTGATACAGTAACATACAGCGCCAGCTTATGCAGCTCGCCGCGCGCCGCTGGCAATCAGTGGTGCTGTTCCTAAGTGTTTTTAACTGATTAACAGTTCGGCACTGTTCGGCTCGATCCTTATGTAGAACGTCTCTTCCTGTGACGGCACTCTGGCTGTTTTCTGCGCACGCTGCCATGTTGATATTGTCAGAGAACTAGTGGAGGGAGGGGGAGACGAATAGAGCTGTAAAGCGCTGTAACGAGGACAAATCAGAAACCCCCTGGAAGAAGTGGGTGTGTGTTTGCCTGTGTCTCATTTGCATATAAAGGGACCATGCACGAAAACCGAGCGTTCTGAAAGGGGCGGGCTTAGCAAGGTTATTGAACTGCTATGATGCTTCATCCTTATGGTATTTTGACCAAGGCATGTCACTGACATGTTCATTAGGACACCAGGGAACTATTTTAATGGGGGAAATAGGGTATAATATGTCCCCTTTAAGTAAGTGAAAAAACGAGGAGCTAAAGGAATACATTGAAAAAGATATAAAAACTTTGGTAAAATTGCCATCTTCAGAACATTTATGCGCCCAATCATGGAGATGGGTAGATTCGTCCACCTATTAATAAGGTGTGTAACCTTATCTGTCAAGGTGTTATAATTGCTTGGTACAATTCTGTCGATAGTAGGGGTAATATTGACACCTAAGTAAGAGAAACCTTCTTGTGAAACCAGAAAAGAAGTATGAATCGGAGGAGCCTGTCTCTCCTTTTCATCTAGGAAGAGTATTACTGATTTGGAGTAGTTTATTTTGTAACCTGCAAATGTACCAAAATTTTCTGTAAGGTCAAGTATAGTGGGTAGAGTCTGCTTCAGATTGGAGCAAAGCAAAATAATATCGTCAGCAAACAAAGCTATGCGATGTTCAGCATTTCCTATTCTTATGCCTTTGTAATCAGTACTCTTACGCAGGGCCGGCTCTTGGCATAGGCGATATAGGCGGTCGCCTAGAGCGCCATCTGCTGGAGGGGCAATAAAAATTTTTTTATTGCTCTCCGGTGCCCCCGGAGAGCAATCTCGCCTAGGGCACAAAATTAGGTAGAGCCGGCCCTGCTCTTATGGACTGCCATGGCCAATGGTTCAATTGCTAAGGTGAATAATAAGGGGGAGAGGGGGCAGCCCTGTCTTGTTCCCCTGTATAATTTGAATGGTACAGATGATAACCCATTTGTTAATACTACAGCCAGGGGATCAGCATATAGAAGTTTAATCCAGCAGAGAAATTTCCCTTTAATGCCAAATCTTTGAAGAACCTCAAATAAGTAGTGCCATTCCACCTTGTCAAATGCCTTTTCGGCATCCAGTGACAGAATGGCAGTGTCATTACATCCAGAGTTTTCAAAAACGATGTTAAGCACTCTACGTATATTATGGAAGCCCTGTCGTCCATGAATAAAGCCGTTCTGGTCAGGGTGTACCATTGATGGTAGGAGTGTTTCTAAGCGTTTAGCTAGAACCTTACAAAGTATTTTAAGATCATTATTGAGAAGTGAGATTGGTCTATAAGAGCCACATTGAGTGGAACTCTTTCCTGGTTTTAACAACAAAGGGATTGCTGCCATATTTAGAGAGGGGGGTAGTGACCCATTATCCAGCGACTCATTAAACATTTCAAATAGGGGTAATAATAATTTTCCTTGGAACTTTTTATAGATTTCAACGGGTATCCCGTCTGGTCCAGGGGTCTTACCCCCTTTCATACTACCAATGGCTGCAGACAGCTCTTCAGGAATTATATCAAAGTCTAGGTACGCCAGGGAATTCTCATCTGGAGGCATAATGTTTACAGAGTCCAAAAATTATTTTTGTTTTTGTAAAACTGAATCTGTATAATCCGTACTGTACAGATTTTGGTAGAACCCCAAAAAGGCTTCATTAATCTTCTCTGGGTCAGTAGTTTCAAGGCCATCATCTAGCTGTATAGAATTTATTGCTCTCTCAGTTTCAGACTGTTTAATTTGCCAGGCTAAGAGCCTGCTAGCTTTTTCCCCTTGCTCGTAATATGATTGTTTAGATTTCAGCCAGCTTTTAGTTGCTTTATTTATTGACAAAACATTATATCTTGCTCTAAGTTCAGTAAGTGATTTCATTGTTTGTTGGGAAGGATTTTTAAAATGGTCAGTTTCCATTTCTTTTATCCTCTTTTCTAACTCATCCATTTCTAACCTCCAAATTTTATGTTTTGAACTAGTGAAACTTATCATTTGGCCTCTCAAAAAGGCTTTGAATGCTTCCCAACGTATAGCAGCTGAAGTTTGAGTCGTGTTGTTTTTAAAATAGTCTTCAATTTGTGCCCCAAACAACTCCACAAAATCTGGGTCCCTGAGCCAAAAAGACGGGAGACGCCACCTTTTGGTGTAATTTAGGCGTTGCATTAAATTCAAACTTAATGAAACTGAGGCATGATCTGAAATTATGATACTGTCATACCAGCTTTTGGAAACCATAGAAGCCAAGGAAGCAGAGATCAGAAAATAATCTATTCTGGAGAATGTTTGGCAGGTGGCTGAATAACACGAAAAAGTTAACTGGTTAGGATGATCTCTCCTCCATACATCAAATAGATTGAACTCTTTAATGTATTGCAACAGTTCTTTCCTAGTCTGCGTATGAGAGGAATCTACCCCAGTAGATCTGTCTACCTTGGGCTGTAGAGCACAATTGAAATCCCCACCAATGATAAAATAGCCAGGTAAGTCAGCAAGAGTTAAAAAAAGATTTCTGAAAAAAGAAGGGTTGTCCTCATTTGGTCCATATACATTTACAAGGTTTAACCTCACTGAAAAGATTTCACATTGGACAACAAGGTCTCTCCCAAACCTGTCTTCAATGACATTAACAAGACGAAATGGCAGTGAATGATGTATTAGGGTGGCCACCCCACGGGAGTGGGAGCTGAAGGATGCTGAGAAAACTCGCCCTGTCCATCTTCTCCTGATTTTAATTATGTCTTCAGGTGTTAAATGTTTCTCCTGAAGAAAGACAATCTTAGCTTTAAGATGTTTGATCCTTGTCATTACTTGCTTCAGCTTGATAAATTTGTTTAATCCTCTCACGTTCCAATAGGCTAAATGAAGTTCAGATGACATGTCATACTACTGCGTGATTTTGGGACAGGATTAAGTATGAAATAAAAAGGAAAAACATTAAGGAGAAACGAAAATATGTGCCTATGAACAAGAACAAGAACATAACAAAGCGTATTTCCCCAAATGAAATACACAAATCCCTCCCCTGTTAAACACTTCCAATAGGCCCATAAACGGAGCCTAGCTACGGTGCTGCGCTGGTCCACCCATATAACCATGGCGAGGAACAACCTGCTTAGCGACCATGACAGCTCCACGCAAAAACATTTTAAAACAACATAGCAGTCGGATAAATATATATATGTTTGCAATACCGGACACTGAAAGTCCGTAAACAGTCCAGGAACAAGTATGTATGTGTCCTTACGCCATCCTATCGCTGCTCCGTGTCCGAAGCTGATTCACTCGCCTCTGGGTGAGTCGGATGTTTGGACTTCAACTGTTGCACAAAAGCCTCCGCTTGTGGTGCTGCGTCGAAGATGTGCCGCTTTCCCTTGAACGTCACAAGCAGTTTGGCAGGGTGAATTATTCCGTAGTGCAGCTCGCTGATAGAGAGTGAAGCCAGTTCCCTCTTTGCTGAATCAAACAACTTTCTGCGCTTGAGTAGGTCAGCAGAGATGTCAGGAAAAAACATGACATTCTTGTGGTCGACAGATATTTTCCCTTTGCGCCTGGCAGCGGTCATTACTCGCACCTTGTCTGCATAATTTAGGAACTTCATCACCACCACTCTGGGTCGCGTATTGGCTGACTGAACACTTTCCTTGTTCAGCCTGCCAACTCGATGTGCCCTCTCGATTAGCAGTGGCCCGGGAAAGTTTTATCCACCGAGTCTTTCGGGGATCCACTTTTCCAAAAAGTAGATTAGAGCGGCGCGCTCGGTTTTCCAAATCGTCCACTTTTAGCGCTAGCTCCTCCATAGCTGCTTTCAAAGTGGTGGTGTACGATTTCAGAGTAGCATTGTTGTTGATTCTGTCTTCAGCTTCTGACATTCGGCCCGCCATAGCCTTCAAATCACCTTGCACTCCCTGAATAGCACCCAGTATCCCCTCAAATCTCGACACAAAGTCATCTTTCATTGTCTGGATCGCTGCCAGAACTGTCCCGGGGCTGTCAGGTTCGTCATTGCTAGCAGCGGAGCTAGCTAGCGTGGTCGAATTCGAGTCGTCTTGCGATTTAGTTGAAGATTTCAGCGGTTTCGCTCGCGGTTTTCCGGACATTTTAGTCAGGTAGAAGTTTAGAGGCAAATAGAAATGAGGCTCTATGTTCTGTGGTATCCGACTTGCTTATTTAGAATTTTAAGGGAGCTTTCTGTCACACGTCTGCCTAGCAGCGCGCCATAACCGGAAGTCATATAATTCATCTTTGATTCATCTGATACACGTGTTCATCAAGGAGCAATTAACATTTGTCGTACTTTCTGCTGTTATTTCTTACTCATTTGAATTCTGAGCCCATCTTTTGGTGTGCAATTTAAGTTCCCTCTGACATCAGTTTGTCTCTTTCTGTCCTCCTGTCAGCAGTAAGATAACTGTGCACGCGCGTCTGTGCGCGCTCCCCGTTCAAAAGGTGTGTTTAATATAGGCCTACTAGGGTTACTACCCCAGGTACATTTTTGGGCATGGATGTAGTGTGCAGTACCCTTAAAAGATCTTGACACTGCAAAAATTCCAATTCTCCTGTCAACACACAGAGTTAAGGTGGTAATCTGCTGTTATGTCCAATGATTTCATCTTGTGTTGCCTTTCAATGTGTGTTTTGAGGTTTTGCTACAAAAACCGCATGTTGTTTTAAAGTGCTTTGCCAACAATATTTTTTTTCGATGGGCTGCTGCTGGGGCTGCTGGGGTCACTGTGGCTGCTGGGGTCACTGTGGATGGTGGAGTTGCTGTGGATGGTGGAGTGACCCTAGGTGCTAGGGTCACTGTGGATTGTGGAGTTGCTGTGGATGCTGTCTTGCAGCAGGTTATGAAATGCTTGATGAAATATTGTTTGGTCGCAATGATTGTTGTGCAAAACCAACAGTGGTAGTGGCTGCTTCTCACACAGTCAAGGTGGCATCTGTATACACTGTATCCTAAAAGACAGATAGGAAAAGTGATTCAGACGTTTCAAGAAACACACAAAACAATATTTCTATAAACCCTGTCTGAGAGGCAAATTGTTACATTACTTCTGAGAACAATCATTATTATCAGGGGCATCTATAAAAATGCAGGAATCTTGAAACTTTTTCTCAATATCTAAATTCTCAACAAGAGTGAAAATAAAATACACATTGACTTAAGATTCTACACACATGAAGTACAGTACACATAGATGAAATGGCTCCAGCATTAGTTTACTTTACTTTACTTATTTTGAGTTTCTGATACTCAAATGGATGAGTTGAATAGTTTGATGGTCACAGTTATCCATGGTCAGGACAAACAGAAATAACATCACATTTAATTATACATAAGGCTCATGGGGAAATTAAAGCCTTTCAGCGTTGAAATGAAAAAATATTTGATAATTTAGGACTTACCACCGTACTCCACCATTGACCTTTGGTGTCCCTGCAGATGAGCCACAAGCTTTGCATAGCTCCTCTTTTTTGTGCAGATCAGTGTCCGAGTCGCATCTTCTCAGCTCAGGGCCTGCTCCTTCACTGAACGTAGTGTTGCTCTATAAGAGAAAATGTAAAACAAAATTGTATTTTGTATTTTTAACATGGGAACATTTTTAATCCAGAATCAAGTAGTAATGAACTGGACTGCATTTGCCTGTAAGACTTTCCCTGTCCTAAAATATATGCAGGCTAACTGAAATAAATCAAATCAAATGACAGTTGACCGTGATTCAACAGAATTTTTAATCTCTAAACATGAAAAATATTATTCATCATCAAATCTTTTATCTTAACAATTGTAGAACTGAGGTCACACGTTTTCAAATTAGCTTGGAGTGGAGTAGGGGGGTAAGGCGATATGACAAAATAATTAAACTAAAATAATTAAAATAAATAAATACATGTATGAAAGCATTTTAAAGACTCTTAGCTGTTTTGAATTATAATTTTAAGCGTATAGTGGTTGCATTTTATTTTGAAGGTCACACCCGGAAACAGTTGACAGCAGCAGGAGCAGCAGGAGCAGACGGCACCAGTTCACGGACTGAAACGTCATGCAGCGACTGTTGTTCGTGTTCGTGGCCGCTCTCGGGGCGTCGGTTCTCGGCCTCCCCGGGCTCCGTGAGTCCCCGGCGGCTCCCGAGCCCTGCGCCGCCCCGCAGCAGTGGGAGGGCAGGTGGGTCGTGTACGACCACGGCACCGGGAGGAACAACCGCGCCGCCGTGTCCTACGATGCCCTGAACCTGAGGCTGCGAGTCCTGGAGCAGCATAAGAAACACACCCCGTGTCAGAGGTGAGAAAGACACACTATTAAGTCTGATTTATTCACATTATCCTGTTTATGTTGTGACGGTGAGAGAATATACGAGACATAAGTTAATTTAAGTCTGCGATATCTAACAATATGAACCACTCACTCTCCCACACCAAAGTCCATAGAGAAAATCAGGGATTTTAGCTTGTGGTCTACTGCTGCCTCGTGTGGTCACTTTGGTCACTGACCTGAACCTGAACAAAGGATTTCAAATGGCGAAATCGCTAAATAAGACATTTGAACTTAGTGATGGAGGCAGCAATGGATCAACAACTCCTGTGTGTGTGATGTTAAAATCACTGGTTTTCTCTATGGGCTTTGGTGTGGGAGAGTGAGTGTGTGTGGGAGAGTGAGTGGTTTACAAACTTAACTTTCCTGTTGGATAATTTCGTCACACAGTGAGATAAAGACGTGAACATGTGACACAGACGTTGTAGACTTAAGCTGACGTAGATTTCATATAATATGTTTTTTTTCTCTTGTAAAACTTTTGTATGTAAGCCACTCACTCTCCCACATCAAAGTCAGGGATCAACCATTGATGTGATGAAGAAAACAGCGTTCTTCTCTCTCATCTCCGCCAGGTATTTTGAATACATCTACCTGTACCAGAACATGGTGATGTTCCAGATCGACCAGAAGACCCAGGCCTGCTCTAAGCTCGCTCTGACGGAGGCCTGGGATCCCTTCGACATCCCCGACAACTCCACCTTTGAGGACCAGTACATCATTGGCGGTCCCGGGGACAACGTGGAGGTCCAGGAATGGTCGGACAGGAAGCCGGCTCGCAAACGTAAGTCTGATTTATTTATTTTTTTGTACCGTTTTTGTCTTCATGATTTATAAACATGTTTTACACAAAGGGATAGAAGTATGCCTTTGCCAAGTTTGAGCCATGTTTGAAGTTTGTAAACCACTCACTCTCCCACACCAAAATCTATAGAGAAATAGCAATGTTAATCCAACTGAGCTACTGTTGCCGTATTTGGACGTTGAAATCACATGCAGATCAAAGTTCATCGGGCACAGATTTACTTTGGCTTTGTTCCTGGAAATGTTTTTGCCGACTGTAATGATGTCAGGGTAAAACTAAAGCAGGTAGATACACATCTCTGTTTCATCTGTGCCACATAAAGGCCCTGGACATGAGCTAAAGACACGCCTTCTACATTATAATTGGGTGAGATTTACCCGTTCCACAGCTAGGAACTGTCTTTGGACCAAAAAGGTTCCTTGTAGAACACTCGGAGAAAACCCACACAAACAGAAACACAGAAAAGACTAAACACTGTACCACAGTCTCATCCTGTCTTTCAAACGTACTGTAAAAGACCACAGAGGGTTATGTCGGAAAGAGAGAGGAAGAATGAAACATTGCTGTTGAGATCAGCAGGAGCACACCCAACCAGAAGGTCCCCAAAGCAGAGACCTTTTTGGGGCCACACCGATCTACCTGGTAGCTCCATTTAGTTCCTGTGGTGGAAACATTGCGGCTCCAGTTGTGTGTTTCTGCTTGTGTCTCCTCCAGATGAGACCTGGGTGGGCGTTTACACTCTGAAGGACTGCTATCCAGTGCAGGAGACCTACATCAAGAACAGCAGTGTCACCACCTCCACCCGCTTCTTCAACCTGCAGCTGGGTATCAGTGACCCCAACGTCTTCACCCCGCCCAGCACCTGTCAATCTGCCCAGCCCGAGAGGATGGCAGAGGCCCACTGCTGAGGCCTCGCCGCGCCTCACCTTTGACCTTAGAAGCTGAACAGCACTGTGACTCTGAGGCTGAAACCACAACCAACTGTTAATTAATTAATAATTTAATATCATTTGGATTGCAACTTACATCGGGTACATTTAATGCACTACAAGGTAAAAAAAAGAAGAAGAAGAGTGTGCGTGATTTTGGATACAACCTCTGTCTTCCTTTCTAGAGAATTTTGTTGTTGATTTGCTGCTAATTTCCACAAGTTGTTATGCTGACAGAGGTGTAACGGTGCGTGTGTGTTTAGTACGCTTTGTTCTGTCTATAGTTTGCGTTGTTAAAAGATTAGAACGGAACGTCATTACAGATAGAAGTGCTAGGTTATTATGATGCTATGTGATTAGCTTCATGGTAAATTGTGACTTGAAGTCAAAGGATTTTATTATTATTATTATTATTTTTTTTTTTAATAGGGTTGTGTTTTGCTTTTAGTCTGAAATAAGGTCCATTGTACACATTAGCCTGTAAGTGCTATGATACATGCTAACAAAAAGCTAAATGAAAGCGGAGAGTTTGCCAGAGAACTCGCAAGTTTGTCCTCACAGACTCTTTTAAGCTAGTACCAACTTGTTGTATAAGCTTTCTGCTTCCTGCAAATAAAATACAAATCTGACTTGTTCTCATTTGTGAAGATTATGTTAATGTGGGATTATTTCTATTTAAATGATGTTATTTTCTGCAACAATACAAAAAATGATGACGCTAATTTATGGTTTAGCCAACAAATACACTGCTGTACGCTGTTAGTCGCTAAGCTGCCAGCTAGCTTACTCCAGCATTCTAGCGTTAGCTAGTGTTTTTCCGCTTATGGCGGATATTTTCCTTTATTCGTAACAAGCAGCTCATTTTAAAAAGGTTGTGATCGTGGATTGTCCAGCCTTCAAACCAGGGCCTCAAACTCAAAATGACCTGGGGGCCAATGAACTTCTAGTTTAGTCAGGAGGACTGTGTTGTGCTATTTGACAGATGTTAGTCTTCGTTAGACTCACTGACTCCCCCCTCAGGTTAAGACATTTCCTTCAAGTACTTGTGGACAACAACATAGTGGTTATTTGTCGAAAACTGAAATACTGTGGGAAGAGCAGTGGAGGACATTGAAGAGCTCTTTACTTGGGTGATTTATTTCCTGCAGAGACAAAGCTCTGAGGTGAAGCAGCAGATCAGATCCCAGCAGGAAACTGAAGTGAGTCGAGTCAAAGACGTTCAGAAGAAGCTGTAAAAGCTTCTGAACTCAGAGGATCACACCCAGTTTCTCCTCAACTACCGCTCGCTGTCAGCACTCGTCCACCATCAACATTCAACCTCAGAGATACTGTGTAGACATGACGGCAGCTGTGGCAAAGGTCAGAGGTCAACTACAGGACACTCTGACTGAGACATGGACAAATGTCTTGCTGACAGTGACTCAAGTGGATGTTTTACTGCCACAACCAGAGTCAAAGAGCAGAGCTGAATTCCTCAGATATTCACAGGAACTCACACTGGCTCCAAACACAGCTGTTTTTATCTGAGGGAAACAGAAACACAGACAGATTATAGACTTAGACCTATCAGAGGCAGGTCGTCCAGACATCCAGACGTCCATGTAGCAGTGAAGTACAAGAACATCAGCAGAGGGTCCTCAGATGATAGCTTATTTGGATATAATGACAAATCTTGGGTGTTTCATTGTAGCCGTAGCCGTTACTTTATTCACAACAGTGTCAACACTGAAGTTTCTTTATTTTGGTCCTACAGACTGGGAGTTTACCTGGACCAAAGTACAGGTCTTCTGTCCTTCTACAGAGTCTCTCTCCTCCACACAGTCCAGACCACGTTCACTCAGCCTCTCTATATCCTGGGGTTGAGCTTAGTCATTGGTCAAGTGTTGAGACACAGCTGAGATCTGTGAACTGAGGGAACAGTGAGCTAAAGATAGAGTTTTCAGCACTCATGTTCTGCCCGAATTTAAACAGACAATGCCTCCAAACATGTTTGTGCTCCAGCTCTTGTGTCTTCAACACCCACGTTTTAAAGATGACTCAAATAACAATATGAATCGTGATAAGCGCAGTGATAATGTGTGGAACGTAAGCAACTTCTTGACTGCCATGTCTGTAACATGTCTAAGTGGTAAACAAATCCTCTTTAACTTCATTTTATGTTATTAAAAAACACTAAATTTAACCAACCCAGACTTTGGGAACCATACGTGACCCCACCATTTACATATATTATATGTTTCTTTTCATTCAGTTAACTTGTGCTCTACACAATAAACATGATTTATATGTCTTTCTGTCATGTAATAACTGTTTATATAACTTCTTAGGTAGTTGTGGGTATGTGGGTATGAAAAAGGCAATAATCTATAATAATCTGCATCTGTGCTGAGAAATTAACTAATGTCTTTCTACTTCTGGAATAAATGTATTTCTACTTCCGGGACTACACTGTTAGGATCGAGGCTCTAGGTGGCACTAATGCCTCTCCTCAACCGCCGTCAAGTGAAAACGCAAAGTAGAAATTGACCCACGCGTGGTGGATCGGCGGAAGCGGAAGCGGATGAGACGGACTGAGTTGGAGGGAAAATTGAACATATATTATTATTTTGTTTGTTTCTGGCATAATCTGGTTTGTGACTGGATCGTGATGGCAAGCCAGGGGGATGACGATGAGGATGATATGCAGTGTGGAGGCTGGACACCAGTTGCTAGTAGGAGAGAACAGGGACAGGGGCAAAACAAACGGGAGGAAGTAAATCAAGGCAATAAAAGAGGGTGAACAGAGGACAGTTCGGATGAGGAGAGAAGATTTAACCTTAAAAAGGTTGCGAGGGAGGAATTCAAACTAATTCTAAAATTTAAAAAGGAAGATGAGCATATCAGTTTGGGACCAATCGTGCTATCACGGGAATTGAAAAAGAAGGTATAGGGGAAGGGGAAATGGCTAAGATCTTGAGAGATGGAAACTTGTGAATAATCTGTAAAACAGGAGAGCAGAAAAATAAAGCATTACATATCGAAAATATTTGCGAAAAATGGATAAGTGAAAGAAGGGTTCTTGGAGAGAACCGGTGTCCCGGGAGTTCTAACAGGCACTCCTGTTGACGAAGACTTAGAAAAACTCAAACGGAGCATTAATGGAGTTGAAATAGGCAGGATTAAAAGATTGCTTAGAAACGTCAATTGAGAGCAGATTAACAGCATGTCTGTGCTATTAAAGTTTCAGGAGTCCACACTTCCTGATAAAATCAGAATCGGATGCATGAGTTTTCCGGTCAGACTCTATATTCCTGTTACAGATGTCAGAGATATGGTCACATTGCAGCGGTGTGTAAAGGAAAGCAGAGGTGTCCCAAATGTGGAGGTGAACATAGAATTAAAGAATGTGGAGAAAATGTACAAGAGAAATGTTGTAACTGTGGTGGAAACCACAAGGTGACATATGGGGGGTGTGAAATCAGGAAGAGGGCTGTGGAAATCGCAACAAACAACATCAAAAAGAGTACAGGGACATTAAATAAGGAATGTAAATGACAGAATGAATCAATTCCAAGCATCAGGGATAGGCCAAGCTGAGAAGAAAGACAAAGAAGAAGCTCTTAATATAGATAAATTGATCTTATTCATGTCATTAATTGCACTGATCAAGCCAAACACAAAACGGAGAAAATAAAAATAAGATAAGATAAGAGATAACATTTTGGGGATAAAAAACATGTGCTGGGAAGACATCAATAAAAAACTTGAAATGGAAGGGAAACTTGGAAACTTAGGGGACAGAACAACAAACTGATTATCATACAATGGAATGCCAGGAGTTTAATTACTAATGGACAGGAATTTAAACGATTCATTGACAAGTATTCAGATAAGCCAGATATTATATGCATACAAGAGACATGGTTAAAACCTGAATTAGAATTTGTAATCAGAGGTTATGAGGGTATCCGTAGAGACAGAGGCGGAGGCAGTGGAGGGGGATGCGCAATATTTGTAAAAAAAGGAATACAATATAGAATATTTGGTAAAGGAAGGGAGTTGGAATATATAGCAATTGAAGTATGGACAAGAACAGGAAACATAAGAGTGGTACATTTTTACAATCCATGTAAGAAACTTTCAGTAGAAGCAATGGACGAATTTAATGCGTACATTGAGGGGAAAAGTATATATTGTGGGGATTTTAATGCGCATAGTACACTGTGGGGTAGTAAAAATGATGATAATGGGATAGTGATTGAAGAGATAATGGATGGGAAAAACCTGGTATGTCTAAATGATGGAAGAAGCACAAGAATTAATATTAGATCAGGCACAGAGTCAGCGTTAGATCATACACTGGTGTCTCTAGCAGCTGTGTGTTCATGGGAAGTGATCAGAGAAACAACTACAGGAAGTGATCAGAGAAACAACTACAGGAAGTGATCAGAGAAAC
This sequence comes from Solea solea, assembly GCF_958295425.1. Lineage (NCBI taxonomy): Eukaryota > Metazoa > Chordata > Actinopteri > Pleuronectiformes > Soleidae > Solea > Solea solea. The sequence continues at coordinate 25,726,703 of NC_081134.1, forward strand.
AACTACAGGAAGTGATCAGAGAAAAAACTACAGGAAGCGATCATTACCCCATAGAGACGAAAATAGGGATTGACTTAGAGAAAGGAGATATGGACAGGAGTCAGAGATGATCTTTTAAAAAAGCAGACTGGCAAAAATTTAAATATATTACTAATAAAGAAATGCAAGCAATACATGTTAGCAGAAGTGTGGATGAGTTAAATCAGTCTGTGTGTAAAACTATTGTAGAGGCAGCAAATCATACAATTAAAAAGAAGGGAGAGAAGAATAAAATGAGAATTGTACCTTGGTGGTCAGAGGAATGCGATAAAGTTATTAAAGATAGAAAAAAGGCTTTCAAAAAGTTGAAAAAAACCCCATAACTTTCAAAATCTTATTGATTATAAAAGGATGCAAGCAACTGTGAGAAGAACCATAAAAAATGCAAAGAAAGAACATTGGAGATCATTTTGTAACGCAATTGGAAGGGAAACAAGAATCGATCAAATCTGGAAAATGATAAAAAGAATGAATGGGATTAAGGCAGAATACGGATATCCAGTTGTAACTGAAGGGGAAATAACAGCAACTTACGAATGAAGAGAAAGCAGAAATGCTAGCAAAGACCTTTGTTAAAGTACAAAGCTCAGACAATATTTCTGAAGAAGGGAAAAGAGGGAGACAAAATACAATAGCAGAAAATAAAGAATTTTTACAACAGGAAGAAAACATAAATGATTTATTAAACAAGGCTTTTACAATGACAGAATTAAACAGATCTCTTAGGAAAACCAAGATCCAGTCAGCACCAGGTAAAATGTGTTACATAATGATTAATAATCTTAGTGAGCCATCAAAAAGGAAATTATTACAACTATTTAATAAAGTCTGGGAGAGTGGGAAATTGCCACATAGCTGGAAGGAAGCTGTTATAATACCGATACCTAAACCAGGAAAGAATAAAACAAACCAGGGAAACTATAGGCCAATCGCCCTAACATCCAACATCTGTAAAATAATGGAAAAAATGATAAATGAAAGACTAACTTATTATATAGAAAGTGTATGAGCCTAAAAGCATTTTGTTGATGTTTAAGTTGTTAAATTACACAGTTCATTGATTATTAAGTAGTTAAAATATTTACAATAATTAAAAGGGTAAATATATGATTCTTTAGAAATCAAAATATGTAAAATTTCATTTGTAATTGATTGGACTGTATTAGGACTTGTTTAGACCTTTTAACGATCCCACACGAAGGGAGTTTTAGGGGCGTTACCGAGAGGTAATTAAGGGATTCGGACAAGCAGCGAGAGTAGAGCCACAACAAGCTATCTTCTGCTGCGCTCTGCAAATGGTAAAGTTTAATCCACTCTGATGATGGGAAAGGCAAGGGTCGCACCCTTGAAGTCCCCAACCATACCAAGAATGGAACTGACTGCAGCCACCGTTACAGTCAAGATGGACAAGTTTCTGAAGAAAGAGCTTGAACTGGATCTTCAATCCATCTTTTGGACAGATAGCACAGCTGTGCTCAAGTACTTGAACAGTGAAAGCGCAAGATTCAAGACTTTTGTTGCTAACAGAATCTCATCAATCCTGGAGCACTCTCAGACTTCACAATGGAGATACATCAACACCAGTCTGAACCCTGCTGATCATGTCTCGAGAGGACAGACCGTGGAAGCATTCTTGAAAAATGAATGTTGGCTCTCAGGACCAGGCTTCTTGCTTTGTCCACAAGACCAGTGGCCTAAGAATCCGGACCTGGAATGCAATTGGACATGGATGACCCAGAGGTCAAAAGAGTAGTTCAAACTCATGTTATTCAGCTACAAGAGCCCAAGGATGCTATGAACCAGTTGATGGTTTACTACTCATCCTGGACCAAGCTAAAACGTGCTGTAGCTTGGTTTCTGAAACTGAAAGATTTGCTTAAAGAGCTGAAAGCAAAGAGAAAAGAACCAAACACATTAAGCAAAGAAAGCAGAATGAATCAGTTCAAGAAAGCTTACAAGGGAGCGCACCTAACGTGTGAGGATTTGACAGTAGCAGAAACAGAAATTCTGATGTACTGTCAGAAACAGAACTTCAAAGAAGATTTGACAATGCTGAAGGAATGTCAAAGGGTCAAGAAAAGCAGCTCGCTCTATAAGCTAAATCCAGTACTTCAAAATGGAATCAAGAGAGTTGGAGGGAGCTTGAGCCGAGCAGCGATGCCAGATGATTCCAAACAGCAAGCTATCTTGCCAAATGATTCACACATCACACAGCTTGTACTGGGGCACATTCATGATGTAACAGCTCATGCCGGAAGGAACCACATGTTGGCTCAACTGCGACAGAAATACTGGATCCCTGGAGCAAATGGAGCTATTAGGAAGTTCTTGTCCAAGTGCGTTACTTGTAAGAGATTGCATGGAACTGCTGGAAAGCAACTGATGGCAGATCTACCAAAATGCAGGGTCCTACCAGACGATTCTCCATTCACAAGAGTCGGTGTTGACTACTTTGGCCCATTCCTAGTGAAACGAGGAAGAGTGCAAGTAAAAAGATATGGTGTTATCTTTACATGTCTCGCCATAAGAGCAATACATCTAGAAGTCACATCTTCACTTGACACTGATACATGTCTCAATGCAATCAGGAGATTCCTTGCTAGAAGAGGACAAGTCAAAGAAATGTACTCAGAAAATGGAACCAACTTTCGGTCGGCTGACAGTGAGTTGAAGAAATCCATCAAAGAATGGAACATCAGCAAGATTGGAAAAGACTTGCAACAGAGAGGTATTCAGTGGCACTTCAATCCTCCAGCAGGTTCTCACCATGGTGGGAGCTGGGAGCGGCTGATTCGTTCAGTCAGAAAGATTCTGAACATCACAGTAAAGGAACAAATTTTGGATGAAGAAGGTCTACACACCTTGCTGTGTGAAGCTGAGGCTATTATAAACAGCAGGCCCATCACAAAGGCATCTTCAGACCTCAATGATTTGGAGGCCTTAACACCAAACCAGCTGCTGTTACTTAAGGTCAAATCAGAGTTACCACCAGGTGTATTCAACAAGGATGACCAATATGCTAACCGCAGATGGAAACAAGTCCAGTACCTTACAGATGTCTTCTGGAAACGCTGGTGCAAAGAATATCTCACACAGCTCCAAGAACGTCAAAGATGGTCCGCACCTAGAAGAAACTTCTGTGTCGGTGATGTGGTACTAATTGTGGACGACACGTCACCCACAAACTCATGGCCACTTGGAAGAATTGTAGAGACTCTTTCTGACAAGAATGGCTTTGTTCGTCAGGTTAAAGTCAAGACCAAGACCAATGAGCTTTGTCGCCCAGTAACAAAGCTATGTCTTCTTCAAGAGGCTGAGGATATTTGATGGACTATGTCTTCATTTGTAATGAGGAGAGACATTTTTGGACTAAATCAGAAGTACCCGTTTGGACGGGACGAAGAAGAGAACAAGATTTCTCCAGATTAACTTTAGTAAATTAGCTTTGCGTGTCGGCTCCTTCCATTTAAGTTAAGTTTTCTAGTAATTGTTTCAAGATATTGATAATTAGGGGCCGGTAATGTAGGAGCCTAAAAGCATTTTGTTGATGTTTAAGTTGTTAAATTACACAGTTCATTAATTATTAAGTAATTAAAATATTTACAATAATTAAAAGAACTGTCCAGGGTGTACCCCGCCTATCGCCCGATGTAGCTGAGATTGGCACAGCCCCCCCCCGCGACCCTCTGGCAGAGGATAAAAGCGGTAGATGATAACTGACTGACAATAATTAAAAGGGTAAATATATGATTCTTTAGATTTAAAATATGTAAAATTTCATTTGTAATTGATTGGACTGTATTAGGAATTGTTTAGACCTTTTAACGATCCCACACGAAGGGAGTTTTAGGGGCGTTACCGTGAGGTAATTAAGGCATTCGGACAAGCAGAGAGAGTAGAGCCACACAGTTTTTTTTACCTCTCTCTCTTTCTCTCACTCTCTTTTCTCTATCTCTCCTTTTCTGTATATTGATATTATTATTTTGAAAGTGGAAAAGATTTTGTTTTGTATCACCTTTTTTGATGTAAAGTAAAGAATTTAACTTTACAAGTGGTCTCCTGGATTTTTGTGGATTCGGAAGAGGACGAGAGGGATGATAGAGGGTCAAGCTATGGCTTCATTAGATGGAAACCTATAGAAAGTAAAGGTTATATAACTAAATACCAGAGTGGCTTTAGGAAAGGAAGATGTACTATGGACCCAGTAGTCTGCTTAGAACATGAAATTACAAAAGCACAAATAAACAAAGAGAGTGTAGTGGCTGTTTTTTTTGACATAGAGAAGACATATGATATGATGTGGGGAGACAGACTTTTAATTAAACTGTCTAAATTAGAGGTCAAGGGAAGAATGTATAAATGGATTAAGGATTTTTTGAGAGGAAGAACAATACAGGTTAGAGTAGGGGAAAACCTTTCAAGGAAGTATGTGGTAGAAAATGGAACACCTCAGGGAAGCATAATAAGTCCGTTATTGTTCTCCATCATGATAAATGACATTTATAATGAAATAGAAAAGGATTCTGGATGTTCTTTATTTGCAGATGATGGGGCAATTTGTAAAGGGAAGAAACATATATTTCATTGTAAAAAAGGTACAAGGGGATATTACGAAAATAGAAGAATGGGCATATAAATGGGGATTTAAATTCTCAGTTAATAAAACAAAGACGTTGATATTTACAAATAAAAGAATAGAAGATAGAGTAAAACTGAAACTATACAATCTGGAGTTGGACAGAGTGAAATTCTTTAAACTATTAGGGATATGGTTTGATGAGAAACTTACATGGAAGTTACATATTCAAAAATGAATGGACAAATGTAAGAAAATATTGAACATAATGAGATGTTTAGTTGGTAGGGAATGGGGAGCAGATAGAAATGCTTTAAGTGCTATATATACTGGTTTACTAAGATCAGTGCTCGATTATGGTTGTGTGGTGTATGGATCTGCAGCAAGCACACATCTCAAAAAACTGGATACACTACAGTATCAGGCTCTAAGCTTTTAAAACAACCCCGACATCAGCACTCATGATGGGGCTCACAGTAATATGTTTATGGATACCAGCACACATTGGGGTTAAAGGGAATGAAATAGCAGACAAGGTGGCAAAAGCAGCAACAGGACATAATAATATAGATATGGTGGAAAATTCTGCATTTCCTTTGCAAGTTCTGTTCCATCAATGTCTGGCTGGCTGTCATGGGTCAGAGCAGTACTTAGGTTTTGATACTGCTGTAGCAGGTCTTCTTCTTAAGTTGGGGAAATTGAGGAGTATACCAAACTTGTTATTAACCTCTCCATGGTTCTGAAATCTCTCATCAAGTGAAGAGATGGCAGTATCCACAACCACATTAAAAAATGTGGTTTCCATTTTTCGCAGTGCATCTTGTATGGGCTCATCTGGAGACTCATAGCCAAAGTGCCTTTTTGTGGTTCTCAATCGCTTTTGTTTGAGTTCAGCCTCCACATTCATCATGTCACACATCTTCTTTGCCGTTGTCTGTGCATCAGAAAATCCAGTGTTTCTGTAACTGATGAGGGAATCTCTGTTTTTCTTCAGGAAGTCGACAGCCACATCAAGCTGCATGGAGGGTGACTGCATCAGTTTACTGACATACTGTATCTTGCTGAGAATGTCATACCATATGGCTGTACAGATGCAGAAGCGATAGGATCCAATCTCCTCACCCAAAGACTGGGATTCAACTCTCACCACAGGGTCTGCAGTCGTTTCCCTCACCTCCAGAAGAGCCTCTCTGACTTGCCCAGTCTGATACCTTACTGCCTCAATGCTTTTTATCCTGCTTTCCCATCTGGTCTCAGCCCATGATATCAGAGTGATTCTCACATATTTCAGGAGGACATCCCACCTATGGGTGGAGGCTGAGAAGAGCTTAAATAACTTTGTTAAATGCCCAAAATAGCCAAGAGCATCTGGTGAACTTTTTGCAGCATCAGCGACTACAGCGACTTCCTGGCTATCTTCATGGACCTTGAGCAAGTGACTTGCATTTTTCCAGTCCTTTAGTCCTTCCCTATTGAGTTTATAATCTCTCTTGGAAAAGACTTTGCAGCAGAAGCAGTGCAAGCTGTCATCTTTTACAGAGTACATGAGCCAGCTTCTTCTGACTTTTTCTCCATTGACTAAGAGTCTGTTAAAATACTCATGTTGACATCTTCGTCCGTCCTTTTGTTTAGGGAATGTGAAGGTGTTTTCAATTTGAAATGGACCTCTGTGAACCAACTCTGTTTGTACCTTATCAGTTAGAGGAGATGGCCAGTCAGCAGGGTCTATTGGAGCAGCAGATGGAGCACTTGATGCTGCTGCATCACTGCTGGGTTGTGCTGCTGAGGTGGAGGCAACAGGAGGAGCGCTTGATGCTGTAGGTGGCCCTGCGACTGAGAAACCTCAACAGCGCATCTGAAGAGAGAAGAGGAGTATGTGACACCAGTCTAATAATAAATATGATATAATACATACTATTTCAAGAATAAAATGAAATGAAATAATATAAATGAAAAATCTAAGCGATACATTCATGATGTTCACTATACTGTACATGTATAATGTACAATGTACTTTTTCTGATATGCAAATTATATTATTATTATTATTACAACGAAATGCTGATTAGCAGAATGCAAAGAAGCAGTAAACTGCAGTATAATATAGATATAAGTTATGCTATAACATGAATGATGTGCACTTTAACACTGAAAGTTTAACACTATAAACACACTTTAGACAATATGAACTGTAACACAACATACAGCTGGGCTTACAACTAAAATATATAAAGGGGTGGAAAAGGAATAGCATTTTGATTGACTATTACAAGCTAAGAAAACGTGAGCTAACCAGATGTCAATAAAAATGTAAACAAATTTTAGATTATAACACACCTGCTGAATATATCTAATATTACACACTTCCCTGAGGAAGGTAAGGTGGGAGTAGTTACATTACTATATTCCATAACAGCTTAGGCCCTTCCATAACATTAACTGACGTTAAAACTAACAGTTAACGCAAGCTATTTATTGATTAGCAAACCATGATATGTCGTTCTGCAACAGACAAATAATGTCATGATAATGTCACATCATCTTTACTGTAACGTTACCTCTGTCTTTGTCTCGTTTTTTGGGATGTTTTGACATGTTGTTTGATTTGTTGTCGAGCTTGCCTTGGGGTCACATGAAAAAAACGACCCCCCCCACCCCCCTGGTAGCAGGTACAGTCTAATTAATCATTATTATTATTATTCCTACTTAATAGGCTTTGCTATGCAGTTAAATTAATGTGGGCTTATTATCTTCATATTAAGACATAATACCAACTAGTTTTAAGAATAGTGGAAGTGTGGCGCCCCCTGGATGGACAGCGCCCTTAGCAATTGCCTATACTGCCTATGCCACGGGCCGGCCCCCTCAAAGCAATGAGACCAGACAAAAAAAGTGACGAGGGATTTAAAGTTTTAATCCAAGTGAAGGGGGGGGGGGGGGGGTGTTCAGCTGTTAGTCCCCTTAAAATAATAAACAAAATAAAAAAAGAGATAGGTGATGTAATTCATGCGTCTATTCTGCAAAATGGGAAGATCTCTATCATACGCAAGTCTGCAAAGCAACAAAACAAGGTGCTTAAGATTAAGAATATGATGGGTAAGGAAGTGGAGGTGTTCAAACTGCGGTTTGGTTCAGAGGTTAAAGGAGTTATATATAATGTGTCTTTGGAAGTGTCTGAGCAAGAGATATTGTCATGTCTAAAGGGGGGTAAGAACAATAAACAAACAAAACAAAACTGGGGAGTGCACCATCTCAATCAAACAAAACATCACATAAAAGAAAAAGGTCAGTTTCACACAAAGCACAAATACAATCAAATGAAATCAGATCTGATTGGTTTCACATACTCAGTCCATTTGGACCACATCTTATAAAATGTGTCTTTTTCAACTTTGAGGGAAAAGGAGATCTTCTCCATAACATAAATCCTATAGACAATTTCAATCCAATCATCAATGGTGGGTGGTTCTACTTTTAACCATTTCCTCGTAACGGATTTCTTACTGGCTGCTAACAGTATAGGCAGCAGTTTTTTGTCTGTGTTGTCCCATGTTTCCAACAACAGATCGCCCAAATACACAGTTTCACATTTAAACGGAATGTTTACATTAAATACATTTTTTATATGTTTGTGGATCTCTTCCCAGTAAGGTCTTATTACCTGACAGTCCCAAAAAATATGAAAATGATTGGCTCCATTCGACCCACAAAATCTCCAACAAACGTCCCCATTGTCCTGATGTCTTCTCTGAATAGGTGTAATAAAAAATCTTCCAGCAGAACTCCCGGCACGTGTTTGAGCCGGTCGAGATCCATTGTAGCTGGCATATTTTCTCCCAGCTCTCCTGTGTGATCATTACATTTACTTATTTTTCGCATTTCTTTTTTATGTATTCTGTATGCTCTTGTTTCGATAATTGTATGGCATTATATAACTTGGAGATAATTGTGTTGCCTGATCTGGGTTTAGATAAAAAATACCTCCATGAGCCCTGACTCACCTCTTCCTGACACCTCTTTAAGATTTTTGTTAAAATAGTGTCTCACTTGTAGATATCTAAAGAAATCATCCCTTCCCAGTCCATGATCCTTCTGTAGGTCTTCAAAACTCCGAAATGTCCCTTTGTGGACAAATGAATAATAGGTAGTTAAACATTTTGAGATCCATATCTTAAATCTGGCATCAATTCTATTTTCTGCAAAGTCTGAATCATAGGCACACCACCTCATCATTTTAGATGCTTCTCCTAATCTACACATTTTTACTATTTCCTGCCAGGGTTTCAGAAAGCTGCCAGTTATAGAATCTTCTGGGATTTCCTGTCCTACTTGTAATCTGTTATCACATAGTAGGGCTGTTATTGGGATTCCCTTTATCACCGTGCCTTCTATTTCCTTCCATGCTGCAGTGTATGTTGGTGAACACAGGCAAACTAAAGGCCTCATTTGGGCTGCAAGACAGTATTCCTGTAAGCAGGGAAGGCCCATTCCACCTTTTTCTTTTCTTAATTGCAGCGTCTTAAATTTAATTCTGGCCTTTTTCCCTTGCCATAAATACCTCGCTATTATTCTATCCAATTCTAAGAACTGCTTAGATGGTATTTTGACTGGCAAACACTGAAAAAGGTACAGCATGCGTGGAAGAATATTCATCCTGATTGATTCTATCCGGGAGCTTAAACTGAAAAAGGGAATAGCATTCCATCTACGTATATCAGACTTTATTTTCGAACTTAATGGGCCGTAATTGATATCATACAATCTCGAGAAGTCTCTAGGCAGTGAGACCCCCAAATATTTGATGGACTCAGCATCCCATTTCCAATCATACATGGTCTTAATTGAAGATGGAGGGTCATAGTTAACTGTTAACACTTGAGTTTTGTTGATATTCATTTTATAACCAGAAATGAAACCAGAAATTCCTCTAGCAATTTCATCAGATTTGGGAGTGTCCGTGTAGGTTGTGATAAAGGTATCAATAAATCGTCAGCAAATAGGGCCAGTTTTTGCTCCCCTGAAATCCTTGTTACCCCCTTTATATCTGATCTCTGCCTAATCATTTGACTCATGGGTTCTATAAACAAGGCAAAGAGGAGCGGCGACGCACAACACCCTTGTCTTGTTCCTCTTTCCAGAATGAATGAATCGGTTAGATCTCCATTGATTTTAATTCTAGCTGTTGGTTTGTTGTATAGTGCTGCAAATGTGTCAATTATAGTTGTATGGAAGCCAAATTTTGAAAGTACTTTATATAAGAATGACTACCTCACTGAATCGAATGCTTTCTCTGCATCCAAACTCAATATCAGTGTCTCCAATCTTTTTTGTGTGACTTGTCTCATAACGTGCAGTGTTCTTATGATGTTATCTTGGGTCTGCCTTTGTCTGACAAAGCCAGTCTGGTCCTTATGTATTAATACTGGTAATATCAGTTCTATTCTTTTAGACAATATGGATGTGAATAATTTATAATCATTATTCAGAAGACTTACAGGACGATAATTCCCACATTCTAATTTATCTTTCCCCTCCTTAGGTATGACTGAAATCGGGATGTTTTTGTTTTCCAAAACCCAATTGAACGTTTTTAATAATGTTGGAATTAGTTGATCTTGCATTGTTTTGTACCATTCTGTGGGAAAACCATCTGTCCCAGGAGACTTCCCCCCTTTCATCCTCCTAAATGCTAATTGAATTTCTTCTTTTGTTATCTTAGATATTAACTTTTCATTTTGATCATCAGTGATCTTCGGGTGATTTATCTGAGCCAGAAAGGTATCGATCTGGTTGTCGGTGCTTGCCTGTGGTTGGGAATATAATGTTTTATAGTATTTTCGAAAGCACTTGATTTTCTCCGGACTTCTATGTCATTTGTTGCTTTTATTTTATGTATAGTTCTATCTGCTTGTTGTTTCTTTAACTTATATGAGAGAAGTGATTTTCCACCTACCTCATAGTATTGATGCTTTGTAAAAAGCATCAATTTTTTGAATTTCCTGAGTATTTATCTCATCTATTTCCTTTTTTAGTTTTTTAATCTTACATTTATCGTAAATTTTGAGAGACTTTGCGTGTTCTTTCTGTAATCTCTTCAAGTCCTCTTCTAAGTTTTTGAGTTTTTGTTCCTTAATTTTCTTCTCATATGAGCAGATGGCTATTATTTTACCCCTAATCACCGCTTTTAATGCATCCCAGAGGATAGGTGGAGTCACTTCTTCATTATCGTTATTCTCCAAATACAACTGAATTTCACCTTTCAACTTATCCTTAATAATTGGGTTATTCAGAATGTTTGAGTTGAGTCTCCAGAGAGTGGACTTCTTCTTATTATCATTCAGATGGAGTGACATATAAACGGGACCGTGATCCGAAATGGTACTGGGTCTTATTTCACAGTTATCCACCATAAAAATATCTCCTTTAAGCATGAAAAAATAATCGATTCGCGAGTAGATGTTGTGAGTGTGTGAGTAATGGGAATAGTCTCGGCTTGTCGGGTTTAACTCTCCCCACACGTCCACAATCCCCACTTCATGCATCCAAGTGTTTAATCTTCTGCTGTTGGCGTTTGTGTCAGATTTCCCGTGTGATGAGTCAACCTTCGGATTTAATCGGATGTTAAAATCTCCGCCACATATTAAAATCCCTTGACTTTGTGTTGTCATTAGATCAACTATATGTTTGTAGAAAAACCAGCCACTACCCGGAGGAACATACACGTTAAGGAGACTTATCACTAATCCTTCTATTTTACCTGTAACCATAACAAATCTGCCTTCCTTATTTTTAAGTTCTGATATGTGTTCGTAGTTTACGGCACTAGATATCAGAGTCGCCACCCCTCTCCGCTTCCCCGATCCATGGGAAGAAAAGAAAACATGTTTAAATCCTGATTTATTCAATTAAGCATGTTCAGAGTCATTGAGGTGTGACTCCTGTAAGAAAGCCACTTGAATTTTATCTTTCTTTAATTTTGATAAGATCTTCCCTCTCTTAACTGGATTGAGTACTCCATTTATATTAAATGATGCTATTTTTAAAGACCTGTTTTGCATCTATGTGATTCCCCCGTCATCTCACTCAAAAACCTGGTGCGCTTCCCCCTCCCCACAAGAACCAGCAGGGAATGAACAACTAACATATTGATAAACATCCCACTAAACACAATTTGTCCGTGTGACTCCCTATATAGGGGTCTGTTAACCGGACCCTGTTGAAGGGAAAAGTCTCCCTCCTCAGTCTGGAGGAAGAGGCCCTTACCTGCGATAGTTGCATACAGGAAAAAAGGAGAGAGAGAAAACAGAAAACAAAAAATCCAAGGGCCCCGAAAGAATCAGTCTATTCGATAGTGGATCTCCACCAATTTCACAGTTGACTCCGCCGTCCTCGAGCTGTGGGTTAAATCCTTTATGTCCCGGAGGGGGCCGGTGATGGTCTTCTGAAGGCTCGAAGCTTCTCCTTGTAGCTAGAATCCCGCCCGGTTGTGCCCTTCATCGCTCGTCTGTCCACTCTCCTCCAGGACAGCTGTTGCACCTGCTCAATAAGCGTCTCCGGAGGTATGGTGGTTGTCACGGTGTAGCCTCTTCTTAGCAGGTCCTCTGATGCCTCCTCTATAGTATCGTAGGTTCTGGTTCCGTCGTCATGTCTCACGCGCAGCCTGGCAGGGAAGAGAGTCTGGAACTGAACTTTGTTTTCCTTCAACACTTTGCGTATCTCTTTATATTCTCTACGTTTTTGAAGTATTAGAGGTGGATAGTCGTGATCCAGGTTTATGTGGTTTTCTTGCCAGGTGAACCCCTTCTCTTGCCATGCTTTGCGGAGTAATGTCTCTTTGGTTTCCCACCGGAAGTCAAAACACCTGTCCTTCTTACCTTTAAAGATGAGGTGGTTCCTAAGAGAATCATGTTGGGACACATGAGCTACCCAGTGAGAGAGTATGAAAGACCCTCACTGAGATGCTTTAAGTGCCACAGATATGGTCATGTGGCAGCTATATGTAGAGGAAAGCAAAGATGTAGAAGATGGAGCAAGGAACATGATGGAAAAGAGTGTAATGAACCTGTGAAATGTTGTAACTGTGGGGGAGACCATCCAGCTTCCTACAAGGGGTGTCAAAACTATATCAAAGCAGAAAGTGTTGAAAGAATAAAGAAGGAAAACAAAATAACTTATGCAGAGGCAGCCAGAAGGGTGGAGGACAACAGCATGGTCAGGCAAAAATCAAAGCGTGTCTGGTGCGAGAGATACATCAAATGGGCATATAGATGTAAATAATGACTCCGTTTTGATAAGCAAGAAAGGGCTACTGGCATTCATGGTTGAAACAATGTGGAGGGTTAAATTGGTGGCAAACAAAAAATCAGACGTGGCTAGAGAAATTGCTTCTGCTGCAGAAAGACTTCTGGGATTCAAGGGAATAAATCCAAAGGAAATATGGGAGTTTACCTACTCCCAGAATAGAACAGAACAAAGAGCAAACGGAAGTCAACATCTAGGGTTAGATGAGAATGATGAAGAAGAAATGGGAAGTTCATATGGGGATTATGATGGTGATTAGAGTATTATGCATTATGTTCTCCACAGGGGTGGACTGGGACAAAAATTATGTACTAAACCTACAAATATGCAAGCCCTTAATAAAACCACTATACTGAGCAATATCCCTTTATATTCTGGAGCCTTGAATAAATAAATTATAAATATACAGTGCGTTACTTACTGTACTTGCTCTTAAGAAGGATACCGGCTGAAAGGATTTAAGATTTGAGAGCGTTTATTTATCACTCATTATCACAAAGCTGCCTGCTGCCTATCAGTTGACTCTTTCGGCTGCTCCCTTTAGGGGTCACCACAGCGAATCAACCTCCTCCATCTCACCCTGTTCTCTGTATCCCCCTCTCTCACACCAACTAACTTCATGTCCTCTTTCACTACATCCATAAACCTTCTCTTTGGTCTTCCTCCAGACCTCCTGCCTGGCAGTTCCAACCCCAGCATCCTTCTACCAATATACTCACTATCCCTCCTCTGTACATGACCAAACCATCTCATTCTGGCCTCTCTGACCTTATCTCCAAAACATCTAACATGTGCTGTTCCTCTGATTGACTCATTCCTGATCCTATCCATCTTCGTCACTCCCAAAAAGAACCTCAACATCTTCATCTCTGCTACGTCCAGCTCTGCTTCCTGTCTTTTCCTCAGTGCCACTGTCTCTAGACCATACAGCATCGCTGGTCTCACCATTGTCTCTTATATCTTTCCTTTCATTCTGGCTGATACTCTTTTATCACACATTACCCCTGACACTTTACTCCACCCATTCCAACCAGCTTGAACACGTTTCTTCACCTCTTTTCCACAATCTCCACTGCTCTGGACTCTGGACCCTAAATACTTAAAATCCTCCACCTTCTTTATCTCCACTCCCTGTAGCCTCATGGTTCCACTTGGGTTCCTCTCATTCACACACATATATTCTGTCTTGCTGCGACTAACCTTCATTCCTCTCCTTTCTAGAGCATATCTCCACCTCTCTAGCTTTTCCTCCACCTGGTCTCTGCTCTCACCACAGATCACAATGTCATCTGCAAACATCATAGTCCATGGTGATTCCTGTCTAACCTCATCTGTCAGTCTGTCCATCACCACCGCAAACAAGAAGGGACTCAGAGCCGATCCCTGATGTAGTCCCACCTCCACCTTGAACTTCTCTGTCACACCTACAGCACACCTCACCGCTGTCTCACAGTTGGCCTGCACCAGTCTAACATACTTCTCTGCCACTCCAGACTTCCTCATACAGTACCATAGTTCCTCTCTCTGCACCCTGTCACAGGCTTTTTCCAGATCTACAAAGGCACAATGCAGCTCCCTCTGACCTTCTCTGTATTTCTCTACCAGCATTCTTAAAGCAAATACTGCATCTGTAGTACTCTTTCTAGGCATAAAACCATACTGTTGCTCACAAATGCTGACTTCTGCTCTCAGTCTAGTTTCCACTACTATTTCCCATAACTTCATTGTATGGCTCATCAACTTTTTTCCTCTATAGTTACTGCAATTCTGAACATCTCCCTTATTCTTAAAAAAGGGCACCATCACACTTCTTCTCCATTCCTCAGGCATCCCCTCACTCTCTAAGATCCTGTTGAATAGTCGAACCAGAAACTCTACTGCCTCCTTTCCTAGACACTTCCATACCTCCACAGGTAAATCATCAGGACCAACTGCCGTTCCATTCTTCATCCTCTTCAGTGCCCCCCTAACTTCAGCTTTACTAATCTCTGCTACTTCATGGTTCACAGTAGTCACCTCTTCTACCCTTTGCTCTCTTTCATTTTCCTCATTCATTAGCTCTTCAAAGTACTCTTTCCATCTTCCCATTACTTCTGTGGCACCTGTCACCACATGTCCCTCTCTATCCTTAATCACCCGAACCTGCTGGACGTCTTTCCCATCTCTATCTCTCTGTTTTGCCAACCTGTATAAATCATTCTCTCCCTCCTTACTTTCCAACCTAGCATACAAGTCATCATATGCCCTTTGTTTGGCCTTTGCCACCTCTACCTTTACCTTGTGCTGCATCTCCCTGTACTTCTGTCTGCTCTCTTCAGTCTCCTCAGTGTCCCACTTTTTCTTTGCTAATCTCTTTCTCTTTATATACTCCTGCACTTCCCCATTCCACCACTAAGTCTCCTTATCTACTTTCCTTCCAGACGACACACCAAGTACTCTCCTACCTGTCTCCCTGATTACATTAGCTGTAGTTGTCCAGTCATCTGGGAGCTCTCCCTGACCACTTCTTTCTCAACTCCTCCCTGAAAACCATAGAACAGTCCTCTCTTTTCAGCTTCCACCACTTTGTCCTTTGTTCTGTCTTTGTCCTCTTCGTCTTCATTGTCACCAGATTCATCCTACAAACCACCATCCTATGCTGACTTGCTACACTCTCACCCACCACTACTTTGCAGTCACTGATCTCCTTCAGATTACATCGTCTATACAAGATGTAGTCTACCTGTGTGCTCCTACCTCCACTCTTATAAATTACCCTATGCTCATGCCTCTTCTGGAAAAAAGTATTCACTACAGCCATTTCCATCCTTTTTGCAAAGTCTACCACCATCTGTCCCTCTGGGTTCCTGTCTTGGATACCAGACCTGCCCATCACTTCTTCATCACCTCTATTTCCTGCACCAACATGTCCATTGAAGTCTGCACCAATTACCACTCTCTCACCTCTGGGGATATTCTGCATCACTTCATCTAACTCACTCCAGAATGTTTCCTTCTTCTCTAATTCACATCCCACCTGTGGGGCATAGCCACTAATAACATTTAACATCACACCTTCAATTTCAAGCTTCAAACTCATCATCTGACACTCTTTTCACTTCCAGGACATTCCTAACAAACTCCTCCTTTAGGATAACCCCTACTCCATTTCTCTTCCTATCAATACCATAGTAGTACAACTTAAAACCTGCACCTATTCTTCTCGCCTTGCTACCTTTACACCTGGTCTCCTGGACACACAGTATATCCACCTTCCTTCTCTGCATCATGTCAATCAACTCTCTAGCTTTTCCCGTCATCGTCCCAATATTCAAAGTCCCTACTCTCAGTCCCAGACTCTTGCCTTTCCTCTTTTCTCTCTGTTTCTGAACCCGCCTTCCTCCTCTCCTCCTTCGACTCCGACCCACAGTAGCCCAATTTCCACTGTTACCCTGTAGGTTATCGGCACCAATGGCGGTCGTTGTTAACACGGGCCTCGACCGATCCGGTATGGAAGTCATAGGTTCGATTCGCATATTTGGTTTTGGCACAAGTTTTACGCCGGATGCCCTTCCTGACGCAACGCTTGTGACCTTCTAAGGCTGCATTTAGTTGACTTAAGTATGGAAAACAATAGTATAATGATCTGAAAAATGGACAAACACTTAGAATTTTATTTTAGAACAGACAGTACAGCTCAACATAATGTACCTATTAAAATATATCTGCATCTTAGGTGCAGATGTTTTATTGTAACAGTAGTTAATCAGTGTCTTATTCATTTTAACTATTATATATAATGTGAAACTGTTGAAAGGACAATAAACCATAAAAACTGACTATAAAAACTGAAATACATGTAACTCTTTAACTCCTGTGACCTGATTTGGGCGATTTCAATTATAGGTTGAAATGATCAAAAACTGTGAACATAGCAGATCTACATACTCAAAACACATCACATTGCAACATGTGAGTTATAAGCATGTAGATCTGCAATTTAGTGTGAAAGTATGAGATGAAAGTATAAAACAGAGGCGAGCTGCCTAAACTGCCGCCGCGCGCCGCTGGCGATCAGCAGTGGCGATCAGCGGTGCCGTCCCCAAGTGTTTTTAACTGATTTACAGTTCGGCACTGTTCGGCTCGATCCTTATGTAGGACGTCTCTTCCTGTGACGGCACTCTCGCTGTTTTCTGCGCACGCTGCCATGTTGATATTGTCAGAGAACTAGTGGAGGGAGGGGGAGGGAACAGCATCTGAGCAAGTGAGCGCTGTAAAGAGGACAAATCAGAAACCCCCTGGAAGAAGGGTGTGTGTGTTTGCCTGTGTCTCATTTGCATATAAAGGGACCATGCATGAAAACCGAGCGTTCTGAAAGGAGCGGGTTTAGCAGGGTTATTGAACTGCTATTGTGCTTCATCCTTATGGTATTTTGACCAAGGCATGTCACTGACATGTTCATTAGGACACCAGGGAACTATTTTAATGGGGGAAATAGGGTATAATATGTCCACTTTAAATGGTCAATACTCTTGGGCCTCTGTAGCCTCTCATTGGACCATTGAGCCAGGTATTCTTGACAGACTGGGGCAATCAATCGTCACGTCATCTCTCCGTTGCGTTGTGTCTGCAGCTAACTCTCCCAAGCCCACTGTGGGCCGGCCCAGGACATGTCCCCTGGCCGGCCTGGGAGAGTTATCGTAGTTTTCAAGACAAGGCGCAGCGAAATAATAATAATAAAAAAATGTCCCAAAATCAATCGGCCCACTGGGAAAACTCACGGTACTCCCGATGGCCAGTCCAATGCAATGGAATGCTGGGAGTCTAATTGCAAATGGACAAGAATTTAAACACATGTTAGATGGGCTTGGAGAAGAAATTATTTGCATAGAAGAAACTTGGTTGAAACTGAGATTTGATTTTATAATAGGAAATACAGAGAGAATACAGCAGGAGGGGTGTGTGCAACTTTTTTAAAAATGGTACCTAGTACCAGGAACTATTTTAGTACCTGCTCCGGCGAGGTTCCAAGCGTGCTTAAGTAGGTACTATGCGATGATTGGTCAGACTGCCGGCCGCTGACTGGCCAGAGTACCTTCACAGGAAGAGACGTCCCACACACAAATCAAGCCGAACAGCGCCGAACTGTAGATCAGTTAAAATTACTTAACAATCCTAAAAACGTGGGTTAATCTCCAACAACTACAAAAGGTTAAGGAAAACATCTAGTAGAGAGTCATGCTATTTAATATGAGACTTAGAGATAAGGTGTCATCAAGGAGGCAAAGAAACTAAGTTGGAGGCATTTTTGTAGTAATCTAGGAACAGATACTCCCATAAAAAATTTGGGGGCTTTGTGCATAGAATGAAAGGGGTTTATCAGCAGGCAGCAATCCCTGTCCTACACTGTGATGGAGATGAAGCTGTAAATAATAAAGATAAAGCAAATATGTTAGGTAAGCAATTCCAGAAAGTTCATAGCTCTATCAATGTTAGTAATGCAAATAGGAGGAGACGATGTGAAGTAATAGGAAAGCAAATGGAAAAACTACAATTTAACAGGGATAACTCTGAGGATATTAATCTGTTTTTCTCACTAGGAGAGATACAAAAAGCAATAAAGCAGGAAAAAAGATACCACTCCAGGTAAGGACGGATTAGGGTATCAATTATTTAAAAATTCTGGAGAACCAGGGGTGGACTGGCCATCGGGAGTACCGGTG
The DNA here is from genome assembly GCF_958295425.1 of Solea solea. Taxonomy (NCBI): domain Eukaryota; kingdom Metazoa; phylum Chordata; class Actinopteri; order Pleuronectiformes; family Soleidae; genus Solea; species Solea solea. The sequence goes on from NC_081134.1 coordinate 25,745,321, forward strand.
GGCCGATTGATTTTTGGTCAACCGAGGGACGGACGTTTTTTTTATTATTTATTATTATTGTTATTTTGCTGTGCCTTGTCTTGAAAACTACGATAACTGTCCCGAGACATTTTCAGATCATTATACTATTGTTTTCCATACTTTAGTCAACTGATAGGCAGCAGGCAGTAAGCAACAAGTAAGGGATATTGCTCAGTATAGTGGTGTTACACTGAGTATAAGTGTAGTGTATAGTGGCTTGCATGTTTGTATGTACATCAATAGGGCGAGTTGGCATAGTATCTATGCGCGGATTATAGTGGGCCAGTCTGGACCAAAAAGTCCAGGGCCAAATTTTTGTCCCAGTCCACCCCTGTGGAGAAGTGATGGAGGAGGAAGTGCTTGCCCTAATTAATAAAGTGAGGAGGAGTGGATGTCTTCCTAAGGAATGGAAACATGTGGTTATTATTCCAATTGTGAAACCTGTAAAGCAATCAGATAATTCTAGTTCATATAGACCAATTGCCTTGACATCTGTCTTATGCAAAATTATGGAAGGCATGATAACAGATAGCCTTGTGGATAAGATGGAGAAAAGTGTTTTTTTTTGTGACCCATCAGAGTGGTTTCAGGCAGGGACGGTCAACCATGGATGCTGTTTTAAGTTTGGACTTGGACATTAAGAAAGCAATTGCAAATAAGGAAGCAGTTGTAGCAGTCTTCCTGGACATTGAAAAAGCATATGACATGCTGTTGAGTGAAGGGTTATTAATTGCACTGTATGACGCTGGAATCAGAGGAAGAATGTTCAACTGGATCAAGAATTTTTTAAGTAAACCGGTCAATTCAAGTGAGGATTGGAAATGTATTATCAGATGAGTTTGAGGTGGAGAATGGAACCCTGCAAGGAAGCGTGATAAGTCCGGTTCTCTTTAATATTCTAGTAAATGGCATGTTTCGCAGAGTGGGGAAAGGATTTGGTTTTTCAATTGTTCAATTGTTCAATAATAATCTTGAAAAAGTTAAATATTTTAAATTTCTAGAAATGTGGTTGGATGAGAGGATGACAGGGAGAAAGCATATTGAAATGGTGTTGTTGAAGTGTGGGAAAATAATTAATGTCCTTAGATGTGTGGCTGGGTCTGACTGGGGGGCTGATAGAGAAACAATGATGAAGATCTACAGAGCAATGATAAGATCATCTATCGATTATGGTTGTATGGTTTATGGATCAGCAGCTTCATCATTGATCAGTAAACTTGACATAGTCCAAGCAAAAGCCCTAAGACTGTGTTGTGGAGCATTCAGGACAACTCCAATATCAGCCTTATTAACATAAATGGGGGAGATGCCGTTAGAATCAGGAGATACAAACTTGGCTTGAGATATTTAATGAAGCTCAAAGGACAAAAAGAAATGTTACCAACAAAAAACCTTCTGACCCAACATTGGGAGTTTATGGGAATGTCAAAAAAAGACTCAAATTAATTTTGCAGAAAAATTAAAATCTGTGGCGCCGACCAGTTGATTCATGGTTGATTCCAGATCCCGTTGATGACCTAAAGACTGAAAGTAAATCAAGGCTGTCAGAGGATATAGTAAAGGAGGTAAAAGTTTGGGTGCAACTAAATTGGGGAGATCACCTACAAATGTATACAGATAGGACAAAGGATTATGAGAGTGGGAAAGTGGCAGTTGGTATTAGCATTCCTGAAATCGGACACAAAAAAGGAATCAGAATTTCAGATCATACGTCAGTCTTCACAGCAGAAATGGTGGCAGTTCTGTGGGCATTAAGATGGGTTGAGGACAATAAACAAAGAAATTCAATCATTTGCAGTGACTCAGCAGCAGCTTTAACTACAATAAAAGAAGCTAAATCCAAGTCCAGACCTGATTTAGTAGTAGAAATTTTACAGACCTTGTTCAGAATACACAATGAAGGGTATGAGGTGGGGTTTCTTTAGGTTCCAGCACATACGAGTGTGGTTGGGAATGAGGAGGCAGATGAGATGACGAAGAAAGCAGTAAAGGAGGAAAGAGTGCAAATTAATTATTCAGAAAGTATAAACAGAGAAACAACAAAGAAAAGTGGCAAGAATCTTGGGAGAAGGAATGGAAGGGAAGGGCATACTTTTTAGTGCAGGAAATGGTAAATAAAGACAAGTGCACTTTTAGGTATAGTAGAAAAGACTCAGTAGTTATCTCAAGATTGAGGCCTGGACACTGTGGGCTGGCTAAGCATCCTGATGGCAAATGTGAGTGTGGAGACAGTAAAACATGTTCTTCTCCAGTGGAAACTATACTCCAGTCAAAGAAGGAATCTCCTCAGGAAACTTGGAGCAGAAGGTGAAACTGTTTTCAGTATGAGAACGCTTTTAAATATGGATTATTGGATTAAAACAAAAACATTGATGGATTATCTTCACAAAACAGGATTGTACAAAAGGATTTGATGTAGGTCTCAATAACAACCAGTAGGGGCAGCAATACGCCATAGCTGCGTCTAGCCTGCCATACTAAAGAAGAAGAAGATCCACGCGTGTTTGGAATTCGCGTCCAAAAAGCACATTTTATCAGAGAAGTCGTTTCGCCGAAAAAGTAAGTGAATACAGACCGTTGCGTGGTCTTGTCTGGAATCACATATATGTGTGTCACGTCTCAGAGTTGGACTGTTTTTATCTGAAGTCTGTTATGAAATACATGGAGTTTGGTTTGCTAGTTGCTAGCCAGCCAGTGCCTGAAATTAGCTCGTAGCTAACACGTGAACACGGTTTCCGTATAAACGTGTCGTAGCAGCGGGTTAGCAGCTCATGTTTAAGTCAATTGAACTGTCTTAATGTTACATGTGTTGTCATTGCGTTTCACTACAGATATATTCAATGAATGTCGTAGCTCGATGGTTAGCTCGCTGCTGTACGGCTAGGCTAGCTACATTGATGTTATGAAACTGTCACTGTAAACGTCTTTTCCGCGTGGCACAGAACGTTTAGAGTTGGTTAATTTAATATTTAAAGTAAAAAAATTATTTAGTCTACATTTTATCACGGAAATATTAAAATTGAACAAATATATATGGTTAAATAATAGTTTCTAACACTAGTGGAGTAATTTAGAGCTGCAACTAACGATTCTTTTTAATAATCAATTAATCTGCCCAGTATTTTCTCGATTAATCGTGTAATCGCTTGGTCCTCTAAATGTCAGAAAATGTTGAAGAAAATTGATCAGTGTTGGTCAAACGTGGTAATGATGATGTTCTCAAATATCTTTGTTTTTGTCCACAAACCAAAATGATTCACTTTTAATGATTTCTTTGTTTTATGGAGCAAAGAAACCAGAAAATATTCACATTTAAGAAGCTGAAACAATCAAATCTTGTTTTTAATAATTAGAAAACCCTCAAACCGATTAATCGACTACCAAAATAGTTGGCAATTTATTTAGTAATTGAGTAATACTAATTGGTTTGAACATGTTGTTGTTGTTGTTGTGGTGAACAGGAGCAGTTACCCTGACAGGAAGGAGGCAATAGCCTTTATTGTCATTGTCAGTGGCGGCTGGTGACATTTTATTTTGAGAGGGCGCAATCGGCAAGTCAGTTTTTCAGATGGACTGTGGTGATATGCAGTTACCGCATATCACCACTAAAACACACCAAAGCACCATTCTCATGCCTGATACTGTAATTTTAAAAGATTCACTTAAATGAAACTAAAAATACACAACAAAAAGTTTTTGTCTGTATTTTCAAGCATTTTGATTTTGCCTTCTCTATCACTCCTTTGTTCGCATAGCATTTTCCATATATATCCTTGTCTGTTTGTGTTTATTATTATTATTCAGAGAAATGTTTTAAGTCTGAATCCAGGCTTGTTCAGTGTCCAGCATCTGAAAGAGGAGGCAGGGAAAACAACACATGGCACTGGTCTGAGTGCAACCAGTTAGCCAGTCCTTCTCATACCAGCTCCTGTCTTTCGTTTGCTGTTTTATGGCGAAGTTCGGCTGGTCAGGTCCGAGTTATATAAGCCGAAGATTTTCTTCTATCAAACGGCTTTATTTGCAGTGAGAGAAAGTTGTTTGTACTTTTTTTCCATGATGAAATCGGCAATTAAGCGCTGGTAAAGTTAGCACAACTTACAGAGAAGCGAACAGAGGCATTTCCATTTCCGCCAGCATTAGGCCCTGTCCACTCGGCCGTGGGAGGTCTCAGTGATGCATCAGTGCGTATGACGAAATCACGTTGTATTGAATTGTAGGGTCCAAAATTAGAAAAAAATTATCTCAACATGTCACTCTATGAGAGTGTCTGGGGCGATTTTCAATCTGACTGAAATCGTCCCAAGGGGGCGCGGCTACGAGGGGAGTGAAACTCAGGATGCTGAACGTCACAGAGATATTCAGGCTGCTGATTGGACAATTAAGACTTAGACCGGCAAAATGAACTGTTTTTTTCACTCTCTTTTTTCGTGTGGCTTAAGGAGGACAGTGCACTGTCGCCCTCTATGGGCCAGCCGCCCCTGGTCATTGTATTGTGTACAACGAAATTGGAGTGCACCTTCTTTGGTGCAATTTGCAGTCACACGCAGTATAGACATTTTAAAATTTTGTTTGTGTGTTTTATGTTGGAGTAAACAAACAAGTACTATCCCCTCTGGAGGCAAACCTCACAAACTGGACAAATTTGGGGAGCACAGTCTTTAAACAAGCTTTGTTGAAGTCACCGGCCACAAAAAAGACTATCAGGGTGGGCAAGCTGCTGTTTGTTGATGATAGCAAGCAGGAGGCTGAGGGCTGTGCTAATGTTAGCATCCGGTGGGATGTAAACAGCTACCACAATGACCACTATGAACTCCCTCAGGAGATAAAAAAGGTCTGCATCAGACTGCCAGAACCTCTATATCAGGAGAACAGTGTGTGTCAAAGATCCTGCTGCTACAACACCACTCGTTATGCACATAAACACAAAGCCCCCCCTCTCTGCTCTTACCCGAGTCTTCGTTCCTGTCCTGCCGGTGTAGCGTGCGGCCTGCTAGCTGGACTGCAGCTTCGGGGATCAGCGGGTGAAGCCACGTCTCTGTGATGAAAATACTGCAGTTCTGTACAAAGCTCATCGTGGCCGTCTGTAGCTCCAACTCGTCCATTTTGTGGGTGATGGATCTGGCGTTTGAGAGGAAGAGGCAAGGTAATGCTGGCCTGTGCGGTTGTTTACGTAGCCTAGCATCCGAGCCCGACCGGCATCCCCGCTTCTGTTTCCTCTCTCTCCGCCACCTCCTCCGCTTGCTGGCCGGGCTGACCGTCCACGGAGATCCCGGCGATCTCGCTATGTCCTCCAGGATATTGTGTGTCTGCTGATAGTCGCCGGTAACAGTCAAATTGTACCTCAGGCCGAGATCAGTTAGGTTCTGGCGACTAAATGTGACGTTTGCGTGACAAAATTTACAGTGTATTTTCACTCATTTGAGAAGCATAAACATCTCTAAAGAAAACAGTCTTCATAAACTCATTGAGTTCTCTGTGCACCTGTAAATCTCACATAAAAATATTCAGATATGATTTAGTTGCTAATAAAAATGAGCATTCATCTTTGACTACTTTGTCCTCATGTTTGGCTAAAATCTGAATGGGTTTATTGTCTTATTTTTGTTGTAATTTCAGGCTGTCATGGCGTCCTACACGTGCATCAGCTGCAGAGTTGCGTTCACAGACGGTGAGGTGCAGCGGGCGCACTACAAAACTGACTGGCACCGCTACAACCTGAAGCGCAAGGTCGCCGACATGCCACCCGTCACCGCCGACAACTTCCAGGAGCGCGTGCTGGCACAGCGGGCTGCTGCCGAGCAGCACCTGAGCGACGCGGCCGTCACGGAGGGCTGCGCCATCTGCAACAAGAAGTTCTCCAGCGCCAACGCATACCAGAACCACCTGCAGTCCCACAAACACCAGCAGGCGGAGAAGCAAGCACTGCTCGCCGCGCAGAGGAAAGTGGAGAAGATGAACGAGAAGAACCTGGAGAAGGGACTCGGCGACGAGAAGGCGGACCGCGATGCCAGGAACGAAGCCCTGCAGCAAGCGCTGAGGGAGCAGCAGAGGTCAAGCCAGACGCCAGAGGGAGCGGCAAAGCAGAGGTCAGAGAAGCCGGACGTAGCGCCACGCATGATGTGGCTGGAGGAGCAAGCTAAAAGACGAGAGGGAGGAGAGGGAGCCACCGCTGAGGAAGGTAAGGGATCTGTTTATCTGTAAATATTTTACTGCTGATTTCCTCAATCAATTCACATGATCCTGATCAGGGATCCATAACAATATTGGTATCGGCCAATGTTGACTTTATCTGATATCAGCAAAAACTAGCAAAGACCTCTGGTTGCTAACAGCTCGTGGATATCACGCGAAATTATCGTCTTGTTGATAAAGTCTACGATATCTACGTCACATGTTCACGTCTTTATCTCTCTGTGAGACATGCACACACGCGCACACGCACGCACACACACACACTCTCACTCTCCCACACCAAAGCCCATAGAGAAAATCAGTGATTTTAACATCACACACACAGGAGTCTTTCAAATATGTTATTTTGTCACTTTGGCTTTCAAAGGTCTTCAAAAGTGTGTGTGTGTGTGTGTGTGTGTGTGTGTGTGTGTGTGTGTGCGTGTGCGTGCGCGCACGCAATTGAGTGTGTGTGCGTGTGAGGGAGTGTGAGTGGTTTACAGAGAGACAGAGACTTGAGTTTCCAGGCTGAAAATCTGTGTTCTTAAGAAGCAGGTTTTTAATGTAATTATGTGGCCTCTCGTTAAATGTGTTTTTGTGTCTTCATACAATAACACGACTGTAGCTTCAACTGAAACGTTATCAGTCATAAATAAGTTAATTGTTCTTTTTCCATATCCATCTTCCAGAAGAGTGGGTGGATGTTGACGATGAGGACGATGAGGACGATGAGGAGGAGGAGGTGGAGGAGGAGGAGGAAGAAGAGCTGATGGACGAGGAGGAAGCAGACTCGGCGGCTTCCTCTGACCTCCACCCTGCCGCGCTGCCCGGCTCCATCCCCGTCACAGACTGCCTCTTCTGCTCCCATCACTCCAAGTCGCTCGTGAAGAATGTCACTCACATGACCAAAGTCCACGGCTTCTTCATCCCCGACGTGGAGTTCCTCGTGGACCTCAGCGGCCTGGTCCGGTACCTCGGTGAGTCTCAGTAGTGGTCTGTGGTCTTTAGTGTGAGATAGAGTCAGGACCAGCTGATAAGGTGACTGTTTTTCTGTGACAGGAGAGAAAATCGGTGCTGGTAACGTTTGTTTATGGTGCAACGAGAAGGGGCGCTCGTTTTACTCCACAGAGGCCGTTCAGAGTCACATGACAGACAAGAGTCACTGTAAACTCTTCACAGACGGTGACGCCGCCCTGGAGTTCGCTGACTTTTACGACTTCAGGTATCAAAGACTCAAGTATTTTCACAGTTAGGATTTGTTTTTGTTTCTGAGAACAAAGAATGTGTCATTTGTAATAATCGGCCGATTATTATGAATCAGATGTGACTAATATGGACCTGATTCAT